>NC_086451.1:178829372-179129372 GCF_028390025.1 Pseudophryne corroboree
ATCTACACGTTATAGCCCTGAATTTTCCAATGCCTATCTATTTGCAAAAGAGAGATATCGGCAAGAAAAAACTGCATTGTACCTTTGCATTTTTCTCCCAAACGAAGGACACTAGAATGAAAATTTTAAAGCCTCCTGTTAGTGCTTCATCTACACGTTATAGCCCTGAATTTTCCAATGCCTATCTCTTTGCAAAAGAGAGATATCGGCAAGGAAAAGCTGCATTGTACCTTTGCATTTTTCTCCCAAACGAAGGACACTAGAATGAAAATTTTAAAGCCTCCTGTTAGTGCTTCGTCTACACGTTATAGCCCTGAATTTTCCAATGCCTATCTCTTTGCAAAAGAGAGATATCGGCAAGGAAAAGCTGTATTGTACCTTTGCATTTTTCTCCCAAACGAAAGACACTAGAATGAAAATTTTAAAGCCTCCTGTTAGTGCTTCATCTACACGTTATAGCCCTGAATTTTCCAATGCCTATCTCTTTGCAAAAGAGAGATATCGGCAAGGAAAAGCTGCATTGTACCTTTGCATTTTTCTCCCAAACGAAGGACACTAGAATGAAAATTTTAAAGCCTCCTGTTAGTGCTTCGTCTACACGTTATAGCCCTGAATTTTCCAATGCCTATCTCTTTGCAAAAGAGAGATATCGGCAAGGAAAAGCTGTATTGTACCTTTGCATTTTTCTCCCAAACGAAAGACACTAGAATGAAAATTTTAAAGCCTCCTGTTAGTGCTTCATCTACACGTTATAGCCCTGAATTTTCCAATGCCTATCTCTTTGCAAAAGAGAGATATCGGCAAGGAAAAGCTGCATTGTACCTTTGCATTTTTCTCCCAAACGAAGGACACTAGAATGAAAATTTTAAAGCCTCCTGTTAGTGCTTCATCTACACGTTATAGCCCTGAATTTTCCAATGCCTATCTCTTTGCAAAAGAGAGATATCGGCAAGGAAAAGCTGTATTGTACCTTTGCATTTTTCTCCCAAACGAAAGACACTAGAATGAAAATTTTAAAGACTTCTGTTAGTGCTTCATTTACACGTTATAGCCCTGAATTTTCCAATGCCTATCTCTTTGCAAAAGAGAGATATCGGCAAGGAAAAGCTGTATTGTACCTTTGCATTTTTCTCCCATACGAAAGACACTAGAATGAAAATTTTAAAGCCTTCTGTTAGTGCTTCATTTACACGTTATAGCCCTGAATTTTCCAATGCCTATCTCTTTGCAAAAGAGAGATATCGGCAAGGAAAAGCTGTATTGTACCTTTGCATTTTTCTCCCAAACGAAGGACACGAATGAAAATTTTAAAGCCTCCTGTTAGTGCTTCATCTACACGGTATAGCCCTGAATTTTCCAATGCCTATCTCTTTGCAAAAGAGAGATATCGGCAAGGAAAAGCTGTATTGTACCTTTGCATTTTTCTCCCAAACGAAAGACACTAGAATGAAAATTTTAAAGCCTCCTGTTAGTGCTTCATCTACACGTTATAGCCCTGAATTTTCCAATGCCTATCTCTTTGCAAAAGAGAGATATCGGCAAGGAAAAGCTGCATTGTACCTTTGCATTTTTCTCCCAAACGAAGGACACTAGAATGAAAATTTTAAAGCCTCCTGTTAGTGCTTCGTCTACACGTTATAGCCCTGAATTTTCCAATGCCTATCTCTTTGCAAAAGAGAGATATCGGCAAGGAAAAGCTGCATTGTACCTTTGCATTTTTCTCCCAAACGAAGGACACTAGAATGAAAATTTGAAAGCCTCCTGTTAGTGCTTCATCTACACGTTATAGCCCTGAATTTTCCAATGCCTATCTCTTTGCAAAAGAGAGATATCGGCAAGGAAAAGCTGCATTGTACCTTTGCATTTTTCTCCCAAACGAAGGACACTAGAATGAAAATTTTAAAGCCTCCTGTTAGTGCTTCATCTACACGTTATAGCCCTGAATTTTCCAATGCCTATCTCTTTGCAAAAGAGAGATATCGGCAAGGAAAAGCTGCATTGTACCTTTGCATTTTTCTCCCAAACGAAGGACACTAGAATTAAAATTTTAAAGCCTCCTGTTAGTGCTTCATCTACACGCTATAGCCCTGAATTTTCCAATGCCTATCTCTTTGCAAAAGAGAGATATCGGCAAGGAAAAGCTGCATTGTACCTTTGCATTTTTCTCCCAAACGAAGGACACTAGAATGACAATTTTAAAGCCTCCTGTTAGTGCTTCGTCTACACGTTATAGCCCTGAATTTTCCAATGCCTATCTCTTTGCAAAAGAGAGATATCGGCAAGGAAAAGCTGTATTGTACATTTGCATTTTTCTCCCAAACGAAAGACACTAGAATGAAAATTTTAAAGCCTCCTGTTAGTGCTTCATCTACACGTTATAGCCCTGAATTTTCCAATGCCTATCTCTTTGCAAAAGAGAGATATCGGCAAGGAAAAGCTGCATTGTACCTTTGCATTTTTCTCCCAAACGAAGGACACTAGAATGAAAATTTTAAAGCCTCCTGTTAGTGCTTCATCTACACGTTATAGCCCTGAATTTTCCATTGCCTATCTCTTTGCAAAAGAAAGATATCGGCAAGGAAAAGCTGTATTGAACCTTTGCATTTTTCTCCCAAACGAAGGACTCTAGAATGAAAATTTTAAAGCCTCCTGTTAGTGCTTCATCTACACGTTATAGCCCTGAATTTTCCAATGCCTATCTCTTTGCAAAAGAGAGATATCGGCAAGAAAAAACTGCATTGTACCTTTGCATTTTTCTCCCAAAAGAATGAAAATTTTAAAGCCTCCTGTTAGTGCTTCGTCTACACGTTATAGCCCTGAATTTTCCAATGCCTATCTCTTTGCAAAAGAGAGATATCGGCAAGGAAAAGCTGCATTGTACCTTTGCATTTTTCTCCCAAACGAAGGACACTAGAATGAAAATTTTAAAGCCTCCTGTTAGTGCTTCATCTACACGTTATAGCCCTGAATTTTCCAATGCCTATCTCTTTGCAAAAGAGAGATATCGGCAAGGAAAAGCTGTATTGTACCTTTGCATTTTTCTCCCAAACGTAGGACACTAGAATGAAAATTTTAAAGCCTCCTATTAGTGCTTCATCTACACGTTATAGCCCTGAATTTTCCAATGCCTATCTCTTTGCAAAAGAGAGATATCGGCACGGAAAAGCTGCATTGTACCTTTGCATTTTTCTCCCAAACGAAGGACACTAGAATTAAAATTTTAAAGCCTCCTGTTAGTGCTTCATCTACACGTTATAGCCCTGAATTTTCCAATGCCTATCTCTTTGCAAAAGAGAGATATCGGCAAGGAAAAGCTGTATTGTACCTTTGCATTTTTCTCCCAAACGAAGGACACTAGAATGAAAATTTTAAAGCCTCCTGTTAGTGCTTCATCTACACGGTATAGCCCTGAATTTTCCAATGCCTATCTCTTTGCAAAAGAGAGATATCGGCAAGGAAAAGCTGTTTTGTACCTTTGCATTTTTCTCCCAAACGAAAGACACTAGAATGAAAATTTTAAAGCCTCCTGTTAGTGCTTCATCTACACGTTATAGCCCTGAATTTTCCAATGCCTATCTCTTTGCAAAAGAGAGATATCGGCAAGGAAAAGCTGTATTGTACCTTTGCATTTTTCTCCCAAACGAAGGACACTAGAATGAAAATTGTAATGCCTCCTGTTAGTGCTTCGTCTACACGTTATAGCCCTGAATTTTCCAATGCCTATCTCTTTGCAAAAGAGAGATATTGGCAAGGAAAAGCTGTATTGTACCTTTGCATTTTTCTCCCAAACGAAGGACACTAGAATGAAAATTTTAAAGTGCTTCGTCTACACGTTATAGCCCTGAATTTTCCAATGCCTATCTCTTTGCAAAAGAGAGATATCGGCAAGGAAAAGGTGTATTGTACCTTTGCATTTTTCTCCCAAACGAAGGACACTAGAATGAAAATTTTACAGCCTCCTGTTAGTGCTTCATCTACACGTTATAGCCCTGAATTTTCCAATGCCTATCTCTTTGCAAAAGAGAGATATCGGCAAGGAAAAGCTGTATTGTACCTTTGCATTTTTCTCCCAAACGAAGGACACTAGAATGAAAATTTTAAAGCCTCCTGTTAGTGCTTCATCTACACGGTATAACCATGAATTTTCCAATGCCTATCTCTTTGCAAAAGAGAGATATTGGCAAGGAAAAGCTGTATTGAACCTTTGCATTTTTCTCCCAAACGAAGGACACTAGAATGAAAATGTTAAAGCCTCCTGGTAGTGCTTCATCTACACGTTATAGCCCTGAATTTTCCAATGCCTATCTCTTTGCAAAAGAGAGATATCGGCAAGGAAAAGCTGTATTGTACCTTTGCATTTTTCTCCCAAACGAAGGACACTAGAATGAAAATTTTAAAGCCTCCTGTTAGTGCTTCATCTACACGTTATAGCCCTGAATTTTCCAATGCCTATCTCTTTGCAAAAGAGAGATATCGGCAAGGAAAAGCTGCATTGTACCTTTGCATTTTTCTCCCAAACGAAGGACACTAGAATGAAAATTTTAAAGCCTCCTGTTAGTGCTTCGTCTACACGTTATAGCCCTGAATTTTCCAATGCCTATCTCTTTGCAAAAGAGAGATATCGGCAAGGAAAAGCTGTATTGTACCTTTGCATTTTTCTCCTAAACAAAGGACACTAGAATGAAAATTTTAAAGCCTCCTGTTAGTGCTTCATCTACACGTTATAGCCCTGAATTTTCCAATGCCTATCTCTTTGCAAAAGAGAGATATCGGCAAGGAAAAGCTGCATTGTACCTTTGCATTTTTTTCCCAAACGAAGGACACTAGAATTAAAATTTTAAAGCCTCCTGTTAGTGCTTCATCTACACATTATAGCCCTGAATTTTCCAATGCCTATCTCTTTGCAAAAGAGAGATATCGGCAAGGAAAAGCTGCATTGTACCTTTGCATTTTTCTCCCAAACGAAGGACACTAGAATGAAAATTTTAAAGTGCTTCGTCTACACGTTATAGCCCTGAATTTTCCAATGCCTATCTCTTTGCAAAAGAGAGATATCGGCAAGGAAAAGCTGTATTGTACCTTTGCATTTTTCTCCCAAACGAAGGACACTAGAATGAAAATTTTACAGCCTCCTGTTAGTGCTTCATCTACACGTTATAGCCCTGAATTTTCCAATGCCTATTCTCTTTGCAAAAGAGAGATATCGGCAAGGAAAAGCTGTTTTGTACCTTTGCATTTTTCTCCCAAATGAAAGACACTAGAATGAAAATTTTAAAGCCCCCTGTTAGTGCTTCATCTACACGTTATAGCCCTGAATTTTCCAATGCCTATCTCTTTGCAAAAGAGAGATATCGGCAAGGAAAAGCTGCATTGTACCTTTGCATTTTTCTCCCAAACGAAGGACACTAGAATGAAAATTTTAAAGCCTCCTGTTAGTGCTTCGTCTACACGTTATAGCCCTGAATTTTCCAATGCCTATCTCTTTGCAAAAGAGAGATATCGGCAAGGAAAAGCTGTATTGTACCTTTGCATTTTTCTCCCAAACGAAGGACACTAGAATGAAAATTTTAAAGCCTCCTGTTAGTGCTTCATCTACACGGTATAGCCCTCCATTTTCCAATGCCTAGCTCTTTGCAAAAGAGAGATATTGGCAAGGAAAAGCTGTATTGAACCTTTGCATTTTTCTCCCAAACAAAGGACACTAGAATGAAAATTTTAAAGCCTCCTGTTAGTGCTTCATCTACACGTTATAGCCCTGAATTTTCCAATGCCTATCTCTTTGCAAAAGAGAGATATCGGCAAGGAAAAGCTGTATTGTACCTTTGCATTTTTCTCCCAAACGAAAGACACTAGAATGAAAATTTTAAAGCCTCCTGTTAGTGCTTCATCTACACGTTATAGCCCTGAATTTTCCAATGCCTATCTCTTTGCAAAAGAGAGATATCGGCAAGGAAAAGCTGTATTGTACCTTTGCATTTTTCTCCCAAACGAAAGACACTAGAATGAAAATTTTAAAGCCTCCTGTTAGTGCTTCATCTACACGTTATAGCCCTGAATTTTCCAATGCCTATCTCTTTGCAAAAGAGAGATATCGGCAAGGAAAAGCTGTATTGTACCTTTGCATTTTTCTCCCAAACGAAGGACACTAGAATGAAAATTTTAAAGCCTCCTATTAGTGCTTCATCTACACGTTATAGCCCTGAATTTTCCAAAGCCTATCTCTTTGCAAAAGAGAGATATCGGCAAGGAAAAGCTGCATTGTACCTTTGCATTTTTCTCCCAAACGAAGGACACTAGAATGAAAATTTTAAAGCCTCCTGTTAGTGCTTCATCTACACGTTATAGCCCTGAATTTTCCAATGCCTATCTCTTTGCAAAAGAGAGATATCGGCAAGGAAAAGCTGCATTGTACCTTTGCATTTTTTTCCCAAACGAAGGACACTAGAATGAAAATTTTAAAGCCTCCTGTTAGTGCTTCATCTACACGTTATAGCCCTGAATTTTCCAATGCCTATCTCTTTGCAAAAGAGAGATATCGGCAAGGAAAAGCTGCATTGTACCTTTGCATTTTTCTCCCAAACGAAGGACACTAGAATGAAAATTTTAAAGTGCTTTGTCTACACGTTATAGCCCTGAATTTTCCAATGCCTATCTCTTTGCAAAAGAGAGATATCGGCAAGGAAAAGCTGTATTGTACCTTTGCATTTTTCTCCCAAACGAAGGACACTAGAATGAAAATTTTACAGCCTCCTGTTAGTGCTTCATCTACACGTTATAGCCCTGAATTTTCCAATGCCTATCTCTTTGCAAAAGAGAGATATCGGCAAGGAAAAGCTGCATTGTACCTTTGCATTTTTCTCCCAAACGAAGGACACTAGAATGAAAATTTTAAAGCCTCCTGTTAGTGCTTCGTCTACACGTTATAGCCCTGAATTTTCCAATGCCTATCTCTTTGCAAAAGAGAGATATCGGCAAGGAAAAGCTGTATTGTACCTTTGCATTTTTCTCCCAAACGAAGGACACTAGAATGAAAATTTTAAAGCCTCCTGTTAGTGCTTCATCTACACGTTATAGCCCTGAATTTTCCAATGCCTATCTCTTTGCAAAAGAGAGATATCGGCAAGGAAAAGCTGCATTGTACCTTTGCATTTTTTTCCCAAACGAAGGACACTAGAATGAAAATTTTAAAGCCTCCTGTTAGTGCTTCATCTACACGTTATAGCCCTGAATTTTCCAATGCCTATCTCTTTGCAAAAGAGAGATATCGGCAAGGAAAAGCTGCATTGTACCTTTGCATTTTTCTCCCAAACGAAGGACACTAGAATGAAAATTTTAAAGTGCTTCGTCTACACGTTATAGCCCTGAATTTTCCAATGCCTATCTCTTTGCAAAAGAGAGATATCGGCAAGGAAAAGCTGTATTGTACCTTTGCATTTTTCTCCCAAACGAAGGACACTAGAATGAAAATGTTACAGCCTCCTGTTAGTGCTTCATCTACACGTTATAGCCCTGAATTTTCCAATGCCTATCTCTTTGCAAAAGAGAGATATCGGCAAGGAAAAGCTGTATTGTACCTTTGCATTTTTCTCCCAAACGAAGGACACTAGAATGAAAATTTTAAAGCCTCCTGTTAGTGCTTCATCTACACGGTATAGCCCTGAATTTTCCAATGCCTATCTCTTTGCAAAAGAGAGATATTGGCAAGGAAAAGCTGTATTGTACCTTTGCATTTTTCTCCCAAACGAAGGACACTAGAATGAAAATTTTAAAGCCTCCTGGTAGTGCTTCATCTACACGTTATAGCCCTGAATTTTCCAATGCCTATCTCTTTGCAAAAGAGAGATATCGGCAAGGAAAAGCTGTATTGTACCTTTGCATTTTTCTCCCAAACGAAAGACACTAGAATGAAAATTTTAAAGCCTCCTGTTAGTGCTTCATCTACACGTTATAGCCCTGAATTTTCCAATGCCTATCTCTTTGCAAAAGAGAGATATCGGCAAGGAAAAGCTGCATTGTACCTTTGCATTTTTCTCCCAAACGAAGGACACTAGAATGAAAATTTTAAAGCCTCCTGTTAGTGCTTCGTCTACACGTTATAGCCCTGAATTTTCCAATGCCTATCTCTTTGCAAAAGAGAGATATCGGCAAGGAAAAGCTGTATTGTACCTTTGCATTTTTCTCCCAAACGAAGGACACTAGAATGAAAATTGTAAAGCCTCCTGTTAGTGCTTCATCTACACGTTATAGCCCTGAATTTTCCAATGCCTATCTCTTTGCAAAAGAGAGATATCGGCAAGGAAAAGCTGCATTGTACCTTTGCATTTTTCTCCCAAACGAAGGACACTAGAATGAAAATTTTAAAGCCTCCTGTTAGTGCTTCATCTACACGTTATAGCCCTGAATTTTCCAATGCCTATCTCTTTGCAAAAGAGAGATATCGGCAAGGAAAAGCTGCATTGTACCTTTGCATTTTTCTCCCAAACGAAGGACACTAGAATGAAAATTTTAAAGTGCTTCGTCTACACGTTATAGCCCTGAATTTTCCAATGCCTATCTCTTTGCAAAAGAGAGATATCGGCAAGGAAAAGCTGTATTGTACCTTTGCATTTTTCTCCCATACGAAAGACACTAGAATGAAAATTTTAAAGCCTCCTGTTAGTGCTTCATCTACACGTTATAGCCCTGAATTTTCTAATGCCTATCTCTTTGCAAAAGAGAGATATCGGCAAGGAAAAGCTATATTGTACCTTTGCATTTTTCTCCCAAACGAAGGACACTAGAATTAAAATTTTAAAGCCTCCTGTTAGTGCTTCATCTACACGTTATAGCCCTGAATTTTCCAATGCCTATCTCTTTGCAAAAGAGAGATATCGGCAAGGAAAAGCTGTATTGTACCTTTGCATTTTTCTCCCAAACGAAGGACACTAGAATGAAAATTTTAAAGCCTCCTGTTAGTGCTTCATCTACACGGTATAGCCCTGCATTTTCCAATGCCTAGCTCTTTGCAAAAGAGAGATATTGGCAAGGAAAAGCTGTATTGAACCTTTGCATTTTTCTCCCAAACAAAGGACACTAGAATGAAAATTTTAAAGCCTCCTGTTAGTGCTTCATCTACACGTTATAGCCCTGAATTTTCCAATGCCTATCTCTTTGCAAAAGAGAGATATCGGCAAGGAAAAGCTGTATTGTACCTTTGCATTTTTCTCCCAAACGAAAGACACTAGAATGAAAATTTTAAAGCCTCCTGTTAGTGCTTCATCTACACGTTATAGCCCTGAATTTTCCAATGCCTATCTCTTTGCAAAAGAGAGATATCGGCAAGGAAAAGCTGTATTGTACCTTTGCATTTTTCTCCCAAACGAAAGACACTAGAATGAACATTTTAAAGCCTCCTGTTAGTGCTTCATCTACACGTTATAGCCCTGAATTTTCCAATGCCTATCTCTTTGCAAAAGAGAGATATCGGCAAGGAAAAGCTGTATTGTACCTTTGCATTTTTCTCCCAAACGAAGGACACTAGAATGAAAATTTTAAAGCCTACTATTAGTGCTTCATCTACACGTTATAGCCCTGAATTTTCCAAAGCCTATCTCTTTGCAAAAGAGAGATATCGGCAAGGAAAAGCTGCATTGTACCTTTGCATTTTTCTCCCAAACGAAGGACACTAGAATGAAAATTTTAAAGCCTCCTGTTAGTGCTTCATCTACACGTTATAGCCCTGAATTTTCCAAAGCCTATCTCTTTGCAAAAGAGAGATATCGGCAAGGAAAAGCTGCATTGTACCTTTGCATTTTTTTCCCAAACGAAGGACACTAGAATGAAAATTTTAAAGCCTCCTGTTAGTGCTTCATCTACACGTTATAGCCCTGAATTTTCCAATGCCTATCTCTTTGCAAAAGAGAGATATCGGCAAGGAAAAGCTGCATTGTACCTTTGCATTTTTCTCCCAAACGAAGGACACTAGAATGAAAATTTTAAAGTGCTTTGTCTACACGTTATAGCCCTGAATTTTCCAATGCCTATCTCTTTGCAAAAGAGAGATATCGGCAAGGAAAAGCTGTATTGTACCTTTGCATTTTTCTCCCACACGAAGGACACTAGAATGAAAATTTTACAGCCTCCTGTTAGTGCTTCATCTACACGTTATAGCCCTGAATTTTCCAATGCCTATCTCTTTGCAAAAGAGAGATATCGGCAAGGAAAAGCTGCATTGTACCTTTGCATTTTTCTCCCAAACGAAGGACACTAGAATGAAAATTTTAAAGCCTCCTGTTAGTGCTTCGTCTACACGTTATAGCCCTGAATTTTCCAATGCCTATCTCTTTGCAAAAGAGAGATATCGGCAAGGAAAAGCTGTATTGTACCTTTTCATTTTTCTCCCAAACGAAGGACACTAGAATGAAAATTTTAAAGCCTCCTGTTAGTGCTTCATCTACACGTTATAGCCCTGAATTTTCCAATGCCTATCTCTTTGCAAAAGAGAGATATCGGCAAGGAAAAGCTGCATTGTACCTTTGCATTTTTTTCCCAAACGAAGGACACTAGAATGAAAATTTTAAAGCCTCCTGTTAGTGCTTCATCTACACGTTATAGCCCTGAATTTTCCAATGCCTATCTCTTTGCAAAAGAGAGATATCGGCAAGGAAAAGCTGCATTGTACCTTTGCATTTTTCTCCCAAACGAAGGACACTAGAATGAAAATTTTACAGCCTCCTGTTAGTGCTTCATCTACACGTTATAGCCCTGAATTTTCCAATGCCTATCTCTTTGCAAAAGAGAGATATCGGCAAGGAAAAGCTGTATTGTACCTTTGCATTTTTCTCCCAAACGAAGGACACTAGAATGAAAATTTTAAAGCCTCCTGTTAGTGCTTCATCTACACGGTATAGCCCTGAATTTTCCAATGCCTATCTCTTTGCAAAAGAGAGATATTGGCAAGGAAAAGCTGTATTGAACCTTTGCATTTTTCTCCCAAACGAAGGACACTAGAATGAAAATTTTAAAGCCTCCTGGTAGTGCTTCATCTACACGTTATAGCCCTGAATTTTCCAATGCCTATCTCTTTGCAAAAGAGAGATATCGGCAAGGAAAAGCTGTATTGTACCTTTGCATTTTTCTCCCAAACGAAAGACACTAGAATGAAAATTTTAAAGCCTCCTGTTAGTGCTTCATCTACACGTTATAGCCCTGAATTTTCCAATGCCTATCTCTTTGCAAAAGAGAGATATCGGCAAGGAAAAGCTGCATTGTACCTTTGCATTTTTCTCCCAAACGAAGGACACTAGAATGAAAATTTTAAAGCCTCCTGTTAGTGCTTCGTCTACACGTTATAGCCCTGAATTTTCCAATGCCTATCTCTTTGCAAAAGAGAGATATCGGCAAGGAAAAGCTGTATTGTACCTTTGCATTTTTCTCCCAAACGAAGGACACTAGAATGAAAATTTTAAAGCCTCCTGTTAGTGCTTCATCTACACGTTATAGCCCTGAATTTTCCAATGCCTATCTCTTTGCAAAAGAGAGATATCGGCAAGGAAAAGCTGCATTGTACCTTTGCATTTTTCTCCCAAACGAAGGACACTAGAATGAAAATGTTAAAGCCTCCTGTTAGTGCTTCATCTACACGTTATAGCCCTGAATTTTCCAATGCCTATCTCTTTGCAAAAGAGAGATATCGGCAAGGAAAAGCTGCATTGTACCTTTGCATTTTTCTCCCAAACGAAGGACACTAGAATGAAAATTTTAAAGTGCTTCGTCTACACGTTATAGCCCTGAATTTTCCAATGCCTATCTCTTTGCAAAAGAGAGATATCGGCAAGGAAAAGCTGTATTGTACCTTTGCATTTTTCTCCCAAACGAAGGACACTAGAATGAAAATTTTAAAGCCTCCTGTTAGTGCTTCATCTACACGTTATAGCCCTGAATTTTCCAATGCCTATCTCTTTGCAAAAGAGAGATATCGGCAAGGAAAAGCTGCATTGTACCTTTGCATTTTTCTCCCAAACGAAAGACACTAGAATGAAAATTGTAAAGCCTCCTGTTAGTGCTTCATCTACACGTTATAGCCCTGAATTTTCCAATGCCTATCTCTTTGCAAAAGAGAGATATCGGCAAGGAAAAGCTGCATTGTACCTTTGCATTTTTCTCCCAAACGAAGGACACTAGAATGAAAATTTTAAAGCCTCCTGTTAGTGCTTCATCTACACGTTATAGCCCTGAATTTTCTAATGCCTATCTCTTTGCAAAAGAGAGATATCGGCAAGGAAAAGCTATATTGTACCTTTGCATTTTTCTCCCAAACGAAGGACACTAGAATTAAAATTTTAAAGCCTCCTGTTAGTGCTTCATCTACACGTTATAGCCCTGAATTTTCCAATGCCTATCTCTTTGCAAAAGAGAGATATCGGCAAGGAAAAGCTATATTGTACCTTGGCATTTTTCTTCCAAACGAAGGACACTAGAATGAAAATTTTAAAGCCTCCTGTTAGTGCTTCATCTACACGTTATAGCCCTGAATTTTCCAATGCCTATCTCTTTGCAAAAGAGAGATATCGGCAAGGAAAAGCTGCATTGTACCTTTGCATTTTTCTCCCAAACGAAGGACACTAGAATGAAAATTTTAAAGCCTCCTGTTAGTGCTTCATCTACACGGTATAGCCCCGAATTTTCCAATGCCTAGCTCTTTGCAAAAGAGAGATATCGGCAAGGAAAAGCTATATTGAACCTTTGCATTTTTCTCCAAAACGAAGGACACTAGAATAAAAATTTAAAAGCCTCCTGTTAGTGCTTCATCTACACGTTATAGCCCTGAATTTTCCAATGCCTATCTCTTTGCAAAAGAGAGATATCGGCAAGGAAAAGCTGCATTGTACCTTTGCATTTTTCTCCCAAACGAAGGATACTAGAATGAAAATGTTAAAGCCTCCTGTTAGTGCTTCATCTACACGTTATAGCCCTGAATTTTCCAATGCCTATCTCTTTGCAAAAGAGAGATATCGGCAAGGAAAAGCTGCATTGTACCTTTGCATTTTTCTCCCAAACGAAGGACACTAGAATGAAAATTTTAAAGCCTCCTGTTAGTGCTTCATCTACACGTTACAGCCCTGAATTTTCCAATGCCTATCTCTTTGCAAAAGAGAGATATCGGCAAGGAAAAGCTGCATTGTACCTTTGCATTTTTCTCCCAAACGAAGGACACTAGAATAAAAATTTTAAAGCCTCCTGTTAGTGCTTCATCTACACGTTACAGCCCTGAATTTTCCAATGCCTATCTCTTTGCAAAAGAGAGATATCGGCAAGGAAAAGCTGTATTGTACCTTTGCATTTTTCTCCCAAACGAAGGACACTAGAATGAAAATTTTAAAGCCTCCTGTTAGTGCTTCATCTACAAGGTATAGCCCTGAATTTTCCAATGCCTAGCTCTTTGCAAAAGAGAGATATTGGCAAGGAAAAGCTATATTGAACCTTTGCATTTTTCTCCCAAACGAAGGACACTAGAATGAAAATTTTAAAGCCTCCTGTTAGTGCTTCATCTACACGGCATAGCCCTGAATTTTCCAATGCCTATCTCTTTGCAAAAGAGAGATATCGGCAAGGAAAAGCTGCATTGTACCTTTGCATTTTTCTCCCAAACGAAGGACACTAGAATGAAAATTTTAAAGTGCTTCGTCTACACGTTATAGCCCTGAATTTTCCAATGCCTATCTCTTTGCAAAAGAGAGATATCGGCAAGGAAAAGCTGCATTGTACCTTTGCATTTTTTTCCCAAACGAAGGACACTAGAATGAAAATTTTAAAGCCTCCTGTTAGTGCTTCATCTACACGTTATAGCCCTGAATTTTCCAATGCCTATCTCTTTGCAAAAGAGAGATATCGGCAAGGAAAAGCTGCATTGTACCTTTGCATTTTTCTCCCAAACGAAGGACACTAGAATGAAAATTTTAAAGTGCTTTGTCTACACGTTATAGCCCTGAATTTTCCAATGCCTATCTCTTTGCAAAAGAGAGATATCGGCAAGGAAAAGCTGTATTGTACCTTTGCATTTTTCTCCCAAACGAAGGACACTAGAATGAAAATTTTACAGCCTCCTGTTAGTGCTTCATCTACACGTTATAGCCCTGAATTTTCCAATGCCTATCTCTTTGCAAAAGAGAGATATCGGCAAGGAAAAGCTGCATTGTACCTTTGCATTTTTCTCCCAAACGAAGGACACTAGAATGAAAATTTTAAAGCCTCCTGTTAGTGCTTCGTCTACACGTTATAGCCCTGAATTTTCCAATGCCTATCTCTTTGCAAAAGAGAGATATCGGCAAGGAAAAGCTGTATTGTACCTTTGCATTTTTCTCCCAAACGAAGGACACTAGAATGAAAATTTTAAAGCCTCCTGTTAGTGCTTCATCTACACGTTATAGCCCTGAATTTTCCAATGCCTATCTCTTTGCAAAAGAGAGATATCGGCAAGGAAAAGCTGCATTGTACCTTTGCATTTTTTTCCCAAACGAAGGACACTAGAATGAAAATTTTAAAGCCTCCTGTTAGTGCTTCATCTACACGTTATAGCCCTGAATTTTCCAATGCCTATCTCTTTGCAAAAGAGAGATATCGGCAAGGAAAAGCTGCATTGTACCTTTGCATTTTTCTCCCAAACGAAGGACACTAGAATGAAAATTTTAAAGTGCTTCGTCTACACGTTATAGCCCTGAATTTTCCAATGCCTATCTCTTTGCAAAAGAGAGATATCGGCAAGGAAAAGCTGTATTGTACCTTTGCATTTTTCTCCCAAACGAAGGACACTAGAATGAAAATGTTACAGCCTCCTGTTAGTGCTTCATCTACACGTTATAGCCCTGAATTTTCCAATGCCTATCTCTTTGCAAAAGAGAGATATCGGCAAGGAAAAGCTGTATTGTACCTTTGCATTTTTCTCCCAAACGAAGGACACTAGAATGAAAATTTTAAAGCCTCCTGTTAGTGCTTCATCTACACGGTATAGCCCTGAATTTTCCAATGCCTATCTCTTTGCAAAAGAGAGATATTGGCAAGGAAAAGCTGTATTGTACCTTTGCATTTTTCTCCCAAACGAAGGACACTAGAATGAAAATTTTAAAGCCTCCTGGTAGTGCTTCATCTACACGTTATAGCCCTGAATTTTCCAATGCCTATCTCTTTGCAAAAGAGAGATATCGGCAAGGAAAAGCTGTATTGTACCTTTGCATTTTTCTCCCAAACGAAAGACACTAGAATGAAAATTTTAAAGCCTCCTGTTAGTGCTTCATCTACACGTTATAGCCCTGAATTTTCCAATGCCTATCTCTTTGCAAAAGAGAGATATCGGCAAGGAAAAGCTGCATTGTACCTTTGCATTTTTCTCCCAAACGAAGGACACTAGAATGAAAATTTTAAAGCCTCCTGTTAGTGCTTCGTCTACACGTTATAGCCCTGAATTTTCCAATGCCTATCTCTTTGCAAAAGAGAGATATCGGCAAGGAAAAGCTGTATTGTACCTTTGCATTTTTCTCCCAAACGAAGGACACTAGAATGAAAATTTTAAAGCCTCCTGTTAGTGCTTCATCTACACGTTATAGCCCTGAATTTTCCAATGCCTATCTCTTTGCAAAAGAGAGATATCGGCAAGGAAAAGCTGCATTGTACCTTTGCATTTTTCTCCCAAACGAAGGAAACTAGAATGAAAATTTTAAAGCCTCCTGTTAGTGCTTCATCTACACGTTATAGCCCTGAATTTTCCAATGCCTATCTCTTTGCAAAAGAGAGATATCGGCAAGGAAAAGCTGCATTGTACCTTTGCATTTTTCTCCCAAACGAAGGACACTAGAATGAAAATTTTAAAGTGCTTCGTCTACACGTTATAGCCCTGAATTTTCCAATGCCTATCTCTTTGCAAAAGAGAGATATCGGCAAGGAAAAGCTGTATTGTACCTTTGCATTTTTCTCCCATACGAAAGACACTAGAATGAAAATTTTAAAGCCTCCTGTTAGTGCTTCATCTACACGTTATAGCCCTGAATTTTCTAATGCCTATCTCTTTGCAAAAGAGAGATATCGGCAAGGAAAAGCTATATTGTACCTTTGCATTTTTCTCCCAAACGAAGGACACTAGAATTAAAATTTTAAAGCCTCCTGTTAGTGCTTCATCTACACGTTATAGCCCTGAATTTTCCAATGCCTATCTCTTTGCAAAAGAGAGATATCGGCAAGGAAAAGCTGTATTGTACCTTTGCATTTTTCTCCCAAACGAAGGACACTAGAATGAAAATTTTAAAGCCTCCTGTTAGTGCTTCATCTACACGGTATAGCCCTGCATTTTCCAATGCCTAGCTCTTTGCAAAAGAGAGATATTGGCAAGGAAAAGCTGTATTGAACCTTTGCATTTTTCTCCCAAACAAAGGACACTAGAATGAAAATTTTAAAGCCTCCTGTTAGTGCTTCATCTACACGTTATAGCCCTGAATTTTCCAATGCCTATCTCTTTGCAAAAGAGAGATATCGGCAAGGAAAAGCTGTATTGTACCTTTGCATTTTTCTCCCAAACGAAAGACACTAGAATGAAAATTTTAAAGCCTCCTGTTAGTGCTTCATCTACACGTTATAGCCCTGAATTTTCCAATGCCTATCTCTTTGCAAAAGAGAGATATCGGCAAGGAAAAGCTGTATTGTACCTTTGCATTTTTCTCCCAAACGAAAGACACTAGAATGAACATTTTAAAGCCTCCTGTTAGTGCTTCATCTACACGTTATAGCCCTGAATTTTCCAATGCCTATCTCTTTGCAAAAGAGAGATATCGGCAAGGAAAAGCTGTATTGTACCTTTGCATTTTTCTCCCAAACGAAGGACACTAGAATGAAAATTTTAAAGCCTACTATTAGTGCTTCATCTACACGTTATAGCCCTGAATTTTCCAAAGCCTATCTCTTTGCAAAAGAGAGATATCGGCAAGGAAAAGCTGCATTGTACCTTTGCATTTTTCTCCCAAACGAAGGACACTAGAATGAAAATTTTAAAGCCTCCTGTTAGTGCTTCATCTACACGTTATAGCCCTGAATTTTCCAAAGCCTATCTCTTTGCAAAAGAGAGATATCGGCAAGGAAAAGCTGCATTGTACCTTTGCATTTTTTTCCCAAACGAAGGACACTAGAATGAAAATTTTAAAGCCTCCTGTTAGTGCTTCATCTACACGTTATAGCCCTGAATTTTCCAATGCCTATCTCTTTGCAAAAGAGAGATATCGGCAAGGAAAAGCTGCATTGTACCTTTGCATTTTTCTCCCAAACGAAGGACACTAGAATGAAAATTTTAAAGTGCTTTGTCTACACGTTATAGCCCTGAATTTTCCAATGCCTATCTCTTTGCAAAAGAGAGATATCGGCAAGGAAAAGCTGTATTGTACCTTTGCATTTTTCTCCCAAACGAAGGACACTAGAATGAAAATTTTACAGCCTCCTGTTAGTGCTTCATCTACACGTTATAGCCCTGAATTTTCCAATGCCTATCTCTTTGCAAAAGAGAGATATCGGCAAGGAAAAGCTGCATTGTACCTTTGCATTTTTCTCCCAAACGAAGGACACTAGAATGAAAATTTTAAAGCCTCCTGTTAGTGCTTCGTCTACACGTTATAGCCCTGAATTTTCCAATGCCTATCTCTTTGCAAAAGAGAGATATCGGCAAGGAAAAGCTGTATTGTACCTTTTCATTTTTCTCCCAAACGAAGGACACTAGAATGAAAATTTTAAAGCCTCCTGTTAGTGCTTCATCTACACGTTATAGCCCTGAATTTTCCAATGCCTATCTCTTTGCAAAAGAGAGATATCGGCAAGGAAAAGCTGCATTGTACCTTTGCATTTTTTTCCCAAACGAAGGACACTAGAATGAAAATTTTAAAGCCTCCTGTTAGTGCTTCATCTACACGTTATAGCCCTGAATTTTCCAATGCCTATCTCTTTGCAAAAGAGAGATATCGGCAAGGAAAAGCTGCATTGTACCTTTGCATTTTTCTCCCAAACGAAGGACACTAGAATGAAAATTTTACAGCCTCCTGTTAGTGCTTCATCTACACGTTATAGCCCTGAATTTTCCAATGCCTATCTCTTTGCAAAAGAGAGATATCGGCAAGGAAAAGCTGCATTGTACCTTTGCATTTTTCTCCCAAACGAAGGACACTAGAATGAAAATTTTAAAGTGCTTCGTCTACACGTTATAGCCCTGAATTTTCCAATGCCTATCTCTTTGCAAAAGAGAGATATCGGCAAGGAAAAGCTGTATTGTACCTTTGCATTTTTCTCCCATACGAAAGACACTAGAATGAAAATTTTAAAGCCTCCTGTTAGTGCTTCATCTACACGTTATAGCCCTGAATTTTCTAATGCCTATCTCTTTGCAAAAGAGAGATATCGGCAAGGAAAAGCTATATTGTACCTTTGCATTTTTCTCCCAAACGAAGGACACTAGAATTAAAATTTTAAAGCCTCCTGTTAGTGCTTCATCTACACGTTATAGCCCTGAATTTTCCAATGCCTATCTCTTTGCAAAAGAGAGATATCGGCAAGGAAAAGCTGTATTGTACCTTTGCATTTTTCTCCCAAACGAAGGACACTAGAATGAAAATTTTAAAGCCTCCTGTTAGTGCTTCATCTACACGGTATAGCCCTGCATTTTCCAATGCCTAGCTCTTTGCAAAAGAGAGATATTGGCAAGGAAAAGCTGTATTGAACCTTTGCATTTTTCTCCCAAACAAAGGACACTAGAATGAAAATTTTAAAGCCTCCTGTTAGTGCTTCATCTACACGTTATAGCCCTGAATTTTCCAATGCCTATCTCTTTGCAAAAGAGAGATATCGGCAAGGAAAAGCTGTATTGTACCTTTGCATTTTTCTCCCAAACGAAAGACACTAGAATGAAAATTTTAAAGCCTCCTGTTAGTGCTTCATCTACACGTTATAGCCCTGAATTTTCCAATGCCTATCTCTTTGCAAAAGAGAGATATCGGCAAGGAAAAGCTGTATTGTACCTTTGCATTTTTCTCCCAAACGAAAGACACTAGAATGAACATTTTAAAGCCTCCTGTTAGTGCTTCATCTACACGTTATAGCCCTGAATTTTCCAATGCCTATCTCTTTGCAAAAGAGAGATATCGGCAAGGAAAAGCTGTATTGTACCTTTGCATTTTTCTCCCAAACGAAGGACACTAGAATGAAAATTTTAAAGCCTACTATTAGTGCTTCATCTACACGTTATAGCCCTGAATTTTCCAAAGCCTATCTCTTTGCAAAAGAGAGATATCGGCAAGGAAAAGCTGCATTGTACCTTTGCATTTTTCTCCCAAACGAAGGACACTAGAATGAAAATTTTAAAGCCTCCTGTTAGTGCTTCATCTACACGTTATAGCCCTGAATTTTCCAAAGCCTATCTCTTTGCAAAAGAGAGATATCGGCAAGGAAAAGCTGCATTGTACCTTTGCATTTTTTTCCCAAACGAAGGACACTAGAATGAAAATTTTAAAGCCTCCTGTTAGTGCTTCATCTACACGTTATAGCCCTGAATTTTCCAATGCCTATCTCTTTGCAAAAGAGAGATATCGGCAAGGAAAAGCTGCATTGTACCTTTGCATTTTTCTCCCAAACGAAGGACACTAGAATGAAAATTTTAAAGTGCTTTGTCTACACGTTATAGCCCTGAATTTTCCAATGCCTATCTCTTTGCAAAAGAGAGATATCGGCAAGGAAAAGCTGTATTGTACCTTTGCATTTTTCTCCCAAACGAAGGACACTAGAATGAAAATTTTACAGCCTCCTGTTAGTGCTTCATCTACACGTTATAGCCCTGAATTTTCCAATGCCTATCTCTTTGCAAAAGAGAGATATCGGCAAGGAAAAGCTGCATTGTACCTTTGCATTTTTCTCCCAAACGAAGGACACTAGAATGAAAATTTTAAAGCCTCCTGTTAGTGCTTCGTCTACACGTTATAGCCCTGAATTTTCCAATGCCTATCTCTTTGCAAAAGAGAGATATCGGCAAGGAAAAGCTGTATTGTACCTTTTCATTTTTCTCCCAAACGAAGGACACTAGAATGAAAATTTTAAAGCCTCCTGTTAGTGCTTCATCTACACGTTATAGCCCTGAATTTTCCAATGCCTATCTCTTTGCAAAAGAGAGATATCGGCAAGGAAAAGCTGCATTGTACCTTTGCATTTTTTTCCCAAACGAAGGACACTAGAATGAAAATTTTAAAGCCTCCTGTTAGTGCTTCATCTACACGTTATAGCCCTGAATTTTCCAATGCCTATCTCTTTGCAAAAGAGAGATATCGGCAAGGAAAAGCTGCATTGTACCTTTGCATTTTTCTCCCAAACGAAGGACACTAGAATGAAAATTTTACAGCCTCCTGTTAGTGCTTCATCTACACGTTATAGCCCTGAATTTTCCAATGCCTATCTCTTTGCAAAAGAGAGATATCGGCAAGGAAAAGCTGTATTGTACCTTTGCATTTTTCTCCCAAACGAAGGACACTAGAATGAAAATTTTAAAGCCTCCTGTTAGTGCTTCATCTACACGGTATAGCCCTGAATTTTCCAATGCCTATCTCTTTGCAAAAGAGAGATATTGGCAAGGAAAAGCTGTATTGAACCTTTGCATTTTTCTCCCAAACGAAGGACACTAGAATGAAAATTTTAAAGCCTCCTGGTAGTGCTTCATCTACACGTTATAGCCCTGAATTTTCCAATGCCTATCTCTTTGCAAAAGAGAGATATCGGCAAGGAAAAGCTGTATTGTACCTTTGCATTTTTCTCCCAAACGAAAGACACTAGAATGAAAATTTTAAAGCCTCCTGTTAGTGCTTCATCTACACGTTATAGCCCTGAATTTTCCAATGCCTATCTCTTTGCAAAAGAGAGATATCGGCAAGGAAAAGCTGCATTGTACCTTTGCATTTTTCTCCCAAACGAAGGACACTAGAATGAAAATTTTAAAGCCTCCTGTTAGTGCTTCGTCTACACGTTATAGCCCTGAATTTTCCAATGCCTATCTCTTTGCAAAAGAGAGATATCGGCAAGGAAAAGCTGTATTGTACCTTTGCATTTTTCTCCCAAACGAAGGACACTAGAATGAAAATTTTAAAGCCTCCTGTTAGTGCTTCATCTACAAGGTATAGCCCTGAATTTTCCAATGCCTAGCTCTTTGCAAAAGAGAGATATTGGCAAGGAAAAGCTATATTGAACCTTTGCATTTTTCTCCCAAACGAAGGACACTAGAATGAAAATTTTAAAGCCTCCTGTTAGTGCTTCATCTACACGGCATAGCCCTGAATTTTCCAATGCCTATCTCTTTGCAAAAGAGAGATATCGGCAAGGAAAAGCTGCATTGTACCTTTGCATTTTTCTCCCAAACGAAGGACACTAGAATGAAAATTTTAAAGTGCTTCGTCTACACGTTATAGCCCTGAATTTTCCAATGCCTATCTCTTTGCAAAAGAGAGATATCGGCAAGGAAAAGCTGCATTGTACCTTTGCATTTTTTTCCCAAACGAAGGACACTAGAATGAAAATTTTAAAGCCTCCTGTTAGTGCTTCATCTACACGTTATAGCCCTGAATTTTCCAATGCCTATCTCTTTGCAAAAGAGAGATATCGGCAAGGAAAAGCTGCATTGTACCTTTGCATTTTTCTCCCAAACGAAGGACACTAGAATGAAAATTTTAAAGTGCTTTGTCTACACGTTATAGCCCTGAATTTTCCAATGCCTATCTCTTTGCAAAAGAGAGATATCGGCAAGGAAAAGCTGTATTGTACCTTTGCATTTTTCTCCCAAACGAAGGACACTAGAATGAAAATTTTACAGCCTCCTGTTAGTGCTTCATCTACACGTTATAGCCCTGAATTTTCCAATGCCTATCTCTTTGCAAAAGAGAGATATCGGCAAGGAAAAGCTGCATTGTACCTTTGCATTTTTCTCCCAAACGAAGGACACTAGAATGAAAATTTTAAAGCCTCCTGTTAGTGCTTCGTCTACACGTTATAGCCCTGAATTTTCCAATGCCTATCTCTTTGCAAAAGAGAGATATCGGCAAGGAAAAGCTGTATTGTACCTTTGCATTTTTCTCCCAAACGAAGGACACTAGAATGAAAATTTTAAAGCCTCCTGTTAGTGCTTCATCTACACGTTATAGCCCTGAATTTTCCAATGCCTATCTCTTTGCAAAAGAGAGATATCGGCAAGGAAAAGCTGCATTGTACCTTTGCATTTTTTTCCCAAACGAAGGACACTAGAATGAAAATTTTAAAGCCTCCTGTTAGTGCTTCATCTACACGTTATAGCCCTGAATTTTCCAATGCCTATCTCTTTGCAAAAGAGAGATATCGGCAAGGAAAAGCTGCATTGTACCTTTGCATTTTTCTCCCAAACGAAGGACACTAGAATGAAAATTTTAAAGTCCTTCGTCTACACGTTATAGCCCTGAATTTTCCAATGCCTATCTCTTTGCAAAAGAGAGATATCGGCAAGGAAAAGCTGTATTGTACCTTTGCATTTTTCTCCCAAACGAAGGACACTAGAATGAAAATGTTACAGCCTCCTGTTAGTGCTTCATCTACACGTTATAGCCCTGAATTTTCCAATGCCTATCTCTTTGCAAAAGAGAGATATCGGCAAGGAAAAGCTGTATTGTACCTTTGCATTTTTCTCCCAAACGAAGGACACTAGAATGAAAATTTTAAAGCCTCCTGTTAGTGCTTCATCTACACGGTATAGCCCTGAATTTTCCAATGCCTATCTCTTTGCAAAAGAGAGATATTGGCAAGGAAAAGCTGTATTGTACCTTTGCATTTTTCTCCCAAACGAAGGACACTAGAATGAAAATTTTAAAGCCTCCTGGTAGTGCTTCATCTACACGTTATAGCCCTGAATTTTCCAATGCCTATCTCTTTGCAAAAGAGAGATATCGGCAAGGAAAAGCTGTATTGTACCTTTGCATTTTTCTCCCAAACGAAAGACACTAGAATGAAAATTTTAAAGCCTCCTGTTAGTGCTTCATCTACACGTTATAGCCCTGAATTTTCCAATGCCTATCTCTTTGCAAAAGAGAGATATCGGCAAGGAAAAGCTGCATTGTACCTTTGCATTTTTCTCCCAAACGAAGGACACTAGAATGAAAATTTTAAAGCCTCCTGTTAGTGCTTCGTCTACACGTTATAGCCCTGAATTTTCCAATGCCTATCTCTTTGCAAAAGAGAGATATCGGCAAGGAAAAGCTGTATTGTACCTTTGCATTTTTCTCCCAAACGAAGGACACTAGAATGAAAATTTTAAAGCCTCCTGTTAGTGCTTCATCTACACGTTATAGCCCTGAATTTTCCAATGCCTATCTCTTTGCAAAAGAGAGATATCGGCAAGGAAAAGCTGCATTGTACCTTTGCATTTTTCTCCCAAACGAAGGAAACTAGAATGAAAATTTTAAAGCCTCCTGTTAGTGCTTCATCTACACGTTATAGCCCTGAATTTTCCAATGCCTATCTCTTTGCAAAAGAGAGATATCGGCAAGGAAAAGCTGCATTGTACCTTTGCATTTTTCTCCCAAACGAAGGACACTAGAATGAAAATTTTAAAGTGCTTCGTCTACACGTTATAGCCCTGAATTTTCCAATGCCTATCTCTTTGCAAAAGAGAGATATCGGCAAGGAAAAGCTGTATTGTACCTTTGCATTTTTCTCCCATACGAAAGACACTAGAATGAAAATTTTAAAGCCTCCTGTTAGTGCTTCATCTACACGTTATAGCCCTGAATTTTCTAATGCCTATCTCTTTGCAAAAGAGAGATATCGGCAAGGAAAAGCTATATTGTACCTTTGCATTTTTCTCCCAAACGAAGGACACTAGAATTAAAATTTTAAAGCCTCCTGTTAGTGCTTCATCTACACGTTATAGCCCTGAATTTTCCAATGCCTATCTCTTTGCAAAAGAGAGATATCGGCAAGGAAAAGCTGTATTGTACCTTTGCATTTTTCTCCCAAACGAAGGACACTAGAATGAAAATTTTAAAGCCTCCTGTTAGTGCTTCATCTACACGGTATAGCCCTGCATTTTCCAATGCCTAGCTCTTTGCAAAAGAGAGATATTGGCAAGGAAAAGCTGTATTGAACCTTTGCATTTTTCTCCCAAACAAAGGACACTAGAATGAAAATTTTAAAGCCTCCTGTTAGTGCTTCATCTACACGTTATAGCCCTGAATTTTCCAATGCCTATCTCTTTGCAAAAGAGAGATATCGGCAAGGAAAAGCTGTATTGTACCTTTGCATTTTTCTCCCAAACGAAAGACACTAGAATGAAAATTTTAAAGCCTCCTGTTAGTGCTTCATCTACACGTTATAGCCCTGAATTTTCCAATGCCTATCTCTTTGCAAAAGAGAGATATCGGCAAGGAAAAGCTGTATTGTACCTTTGCATTTTTCTCCCAAACGAAAGACACTAGAATGAACATTTTAAAGCCTCCTGTTAGTGCTTCATCTACACGTTATAGCCCTGAATTTTCCAAAGCCTATCTCTTTGCAAAAGAGAGATATCGGCAAGGAAAAGCTGCATTGTACCTTTGCATTTTTCTCCCAAACGAAGGACACTAGAATGAAAATTTTAAAGCCTCCTGTTAGTGCTTCATCTACACGTTATAGCCCTGAATTTTCCAAAGCCTATCTCTTTGCAAAAGAGAGATATCGGCAAGGAAAAGCTGCATTGTACCTTTGCATTTTTTTCCCAAACGAAGGACACTAGAATGAAAATTTTAAAGCCTCCTGTTAGTGCTTCATCTACACGTTATAGCCCTGAATTTTCCAATGCCTATCTCTTTGCAAAAGAGAGATATCGGCAAGGAAAAGCTGCATTGTACCTTTGCATTTTTCTCCCAAACGAAGGACACTAGAATTAAAATTTTAAAGTGCTTTGTCTACACGTTATAGCCCTGAATTTTCCAATGCCTATCTCTTTGCAAAAGAGAGATATCGGCAAGGAAAAGCTGTATTGTACCTTTGCATTTTTCTCCCAAACGAAGGACACTAGAATGAAAATTTTACAGCCTCCTGTTAGTGCTTCATCTACACGTTATAGCCCTGAATTTTCCAATGCCTATCTCTTTGCAAAAGAGAGATATCGGCAAGGAAAAGCTGCATTGTACCTTTGCATTTTTCTCCCAAACGAAGGACACTAGAATGAAAATTTTAAAGCCTCCTGTTAGTGCTTCGTCTACACGTTATAGCCCTGAATTTTCCAATGCCTATCTCTTTGCAAAAGAGAGATATCGGCAAGGAAAAGCTGTATTGTACCTTTTCATTTTTCTCCCAAACGAAGGACACTAGAATGAAAATTTTAAAGCCTCCTGTTAGTGCTTCATCTACACGTTATAGCCCTGAATTTTCCAATGCCTATCTCTTTGCAAAAGAGAGATATCGGCAAGGAAAAGCTGCATTGTACCTTTGCATTTTTTTCCCAAACGAAGGACACTAGAATGAAAATTTTAAAGCCTCCTGTTAGTGCTTCATCTACACGTTATAGCCCTGAATTTTCCAATGCCTATCTCTTTGCAAAAGAGAGATATCGGCAAGGAAAAGCTGCATTGTACCTTTGCATTTTTCTCCCAAACGAAGGACACTAGAATGAAAATTTTACAGCCTCCTGTTAGTGCTTCATCTACACGTTATAGCCCTGAATTTTCCAATGCCTATCTCTTTGCAAAAGAGAGATATCGGCAAGGAAAAGCTGTATTGTACCTTTGCATTTTTCTCCCAAACGAAGGACACTAGAATGAAAATTTTAAAGCCTCCTGTTAGTGCTTCATCTACACGGTATAGCCCTGAATTTTCCAATGCCTATCTCTTTGCAAAAGAGAGATATTGGCAAGGAAAAGCTGTATTGAACCTTTGCATTTTTCTCCCAAACGAAGGACACTAGAATGAAAATTTTAAAGCCTCCTGGTAGTGCTTCATCTACACGTTATAGCCCTGAATTTTCCAATGCCTATCTCTTTGCAAAAGAGAGATATCGGCAAGGAAAAGCTGTATTGTACCTTTGCATTTTTCTCCCAAACGAAAGACACTAGAATGAAAATTTTAAAGCCTCCTGTTAGTGCTTCATCTACACGTTATAGCCCTGAATTTTCCAATGCCTATCTCTTTGCAAAAGAGAGATATCGGCAAGGAAAAGCTGCATTGTACCTTTGCATTTTTCTCCCAAACGAAGGACACTAGAATGAAAATTTTAAAGCCTCCTGTTAGTGCTTCGTCTACACGTTATAGCCCTGAATTTTCCAATGCCTATCTCTTTGCAAAAGAGAGATATCGGCAAGGAAAAGCTGCATTGTACCTTTGCATTTTTCTCCCAAACGAAGGACACTAGAATGAAAATTTTAAAGTGCTTCGTCTACACGTTATAGCCCTGAATTTTCCAATGCCTATCTCTTTGCAAAAGAGAGATATCGGCAAGGAAAAGCTGTATTGTACCTTTGCATTTTTCTCCCAAACGAAGGACACTAGAATGAAAATTTTAAAGCCTCCTGTTAGTGCTTCATCTACACGTTATAGCCCTGAATTTTCCAATGCCTATCTCTTTGCAAAAGAGAGATATCGGCAAGGAAAAGCTGCATTGTACCTTTGCATTTTTCTCCCAAACGAAAGACACTAGAATGAAAATTTTAAAGCCTCCTGTTAGTGCTTCATCTACACGTTATAGCCCTGAATTTTCCAATGCCTATCTCTTTGCAAAAGAGAGATATCGGCAAGGAAAAGCTGCATTGTACCTTTGCATTTTTCTCCCAAACGAAGGACACTAGAATGAAAATTTTAAAGCCTCCTGTTAGTGCTTCATCTACACGTTATAGCCCTGAATTTTCTAATGCCTATCTCTTTGCAAAAGAGAGATATCGGCAAGGAAAAGCTATATTGTACCTTTGCATTTTTCTCCCAAACGAAGGACACTAGAATTAAAATTTTAAAGCCTCCTGTTAGTGCTTCATCTACACGTTATAGCCCTGAATTTTCCAATGCCTATCTCTTTGCAAAAGAGAGATATCGGCAAGGAAAAGCTATATTGTACCTTGGCATTTTTCTTCCAAACGAAGGACACTAGAATGAAAATTTTAAAGCCTCCTGTTAGTGCTTCATCTACACGTTATAGCCCTGAATTTTCCAATGCCTATCTCTTTGCAAAAGAGAGATATCGGCAAGGAAAAGCTGCATTGTACCTTTGCATTTTTCTCCCAAACGAAGGACACTAGAATGAAAATTTTAAAGCCTCCTGTTAGTGCTTCATCTACACGGTATAGCCCCGAATTTTCCAATGCCTAGCTCTTTGCAAAAGAGAGATATCGGCAAGGAAAAGCTATATTGAACCTTTGCATTTTTCTCCAAAACGAAGGACACTAGAATAAAAATTTAAAAGCCTCCTGTTAGTGCTTCATCTACACGTTATAGCCCTGAATTTTCCAATGCCTATCTCTTTGCAAAAGAGAGATATCGGCAAGGAAAAGCTGCATTGTACCTTTGCATTTTTCTCCCAAACGAAGGATACTAGAATGAAAATGTTAAAGCCTCCTGTTAGTGCTTCATCTACACGTTATAGCCCTGAATTTTCCAATGCCTATCTCTTTGCAAAAGAGAGATATCGGCAAGGAAAAGCTGCATTGTACCTTTGCATTTTTCTCCCAAACGAAGGACACTAGAATGAAAATTTTAAAGCCTCCTGTTAGTGCTTCATCTACACGTTATAGCCCTGAATTTTCCAAAGCCTATCTCTTTGCAAAAGAGAGATATCGGCAAGGAAAAGCTGCATTGTACCTTTGCATTTTTTTCCCAAACGAAGGACACTAGAATGAAAATTTTAAAGCCTCCTGTTAGTGCTTCATCTACACGTTATAGCCCTGAATTTTCCAATGCCTATC
Source organism: Pseudophryne corroboree (assembly GCF_028390025.1). NCBI lineage: Eukaryota > Metazoa > Chordata > Amphibia > Anura > Myobatrachidae > Pseudophryne > Pseudophryne corroboree. The sequence continues at coordinate 178,857,299 of NC_086451.1, forward strand.
TCTTTGCAAAAGAGAGATATCGGCAAGGAAAAGCTGCATTGTACCTTTGCATTTTTCTCCCAAACGAAGGACACTAGAATTAAAATTTTAAAGTGCTTTGTCTACACGTTATAGCCCTGAATTTTCCAATGCCTATCTCTTTGCAAAAGAGAGATATCGGCAAGGAAAAGCTGTATTGTACCTTTGCATTTTTCTCCCAAACGAAGGACACTAGAATGAAAATTTTACAGCCTCCTGTTAGTGCTTCATCTACACGTTATAGCCCTGAATTTTCCAATGCCTATCTCTTTGCAAAAGAGAGATATCGGCAAGGAAAAGCTGCATTGTACCTTTGCATTTTTCTCCCAAACGAAGGACACTAGAATGAAAATTTTAAAGCCTCCTGTTAGTGCTTCGTCTACACGTTATAGCCCTGAATTTTCCAATGCCTATCTCTTTGCAAAAGAGAGATATCGGCAAGGAAAAGCTGTATTGTACCTTTTCATTTTTCTCCCAAACGAAGGACACTAGAATGAAAATTTTAAAGCCTCCTGTTAGTGCTTCATCTACACGTTATAGCCCTGAATTTTCCAATGCCTATCTCTTTGCAAAAGAGAGATATCGGCAAGGAAAAGCTGCATTGTACCTTTGCATTTTTTTCCCAAACGAAGGACACTAGAATGAAAATTTTAAAGCCTCCTGTTAGTGCTTCATCTACACGTTATAGCCCTGAATTTTCCAATGCCTATCTCTTTGCAAAAGAGAGATATCGGCAAGGAAAAGCTGCATTGTACCTTTGCATTTTTCTCCCAAACGAAGGACACTAGAATGAAAATTTTACAGCCTCCTGTTAGTGCTTCATCTACACGTTATAGCCCTGAATTTTCCAATGCCTATCTCTTTGCAAAAGAGAGATATCGGCAAGGAAAAGCTGTATTGTACCTTTGCATTTTTCTCCCAAACGAAGGACACTAGAATGAAAATTTTAAAGCCTCCTGTTAGTGCTTCATCTACACGGTATAGCCCTGAATTTTCCAATGCCTATCTCTTTGCAAAAGAGAGATATTGGCAAGGAAAAGCTGTATTGAACCTTTGCATTTTTCTCCCAAACGAAGGACACTAGAATGAAAATTTTAAAGCCTCCTGGTAGTGCTTCATCTACACGTTATAGCCCTGAATTTTCCAATGCCTATCTCTTTGCAAAAGAGAGATATCGGCAAGGAAAAGCTGTATTGTACCTTTGCATTTTTCTCCCAAACGAAAGACACTAGAATGAAAATTTTAAAGCCTCCTGTTAGTGCTTCATCTACACGTTATAGCCCTGAATTTTCCAATGCCTATCTCTTTGCAAAAGAGAGATATCGGCAAGGAAAAGCTGCATTGTACCTTTGCATTTTTCTCCCAAACGAAGGACACTAGAATGAAAATTTTAAAGCCTCCTGTTAGTGCTTCGTCTACACGTTATAGCCCTGAATTTTCCAATGCCTATCTCTTTGCAAAAGAGAGATATCGGCAAGGAAAAGCTGCATTGTACCTTTGCATTTTTCTCCCAAACGAAGGACACTAGAATGAAAATTTTAAAGTGCTTCGTCTACACGTTATAGCCCTGAATTTTCCAATGCCTATCTCTTTGCAAAAGAGAGATATCGGCAAGGAAAAGCTGTATTGTACCTTTGCATTTTTCTCCCAAACGAAGGACACTAGAATGAAAATTTTAAAGCCTCCTGTTAGTGCTTCATCTACACGTTATAGCCCTGAATTTTCCAATGCCTATCTCTTTGCAAAAGAGAGATATCGGCAAGGAAAAGCTGCATTGTACCTTTGCATTTTTCTCCCAAACGAAAGACACTAGAATGAAAATTTTAAAGCCTCCTGTTAGTGCTTCATCTACACGTTATAGCCCTGAATTTTCCAATGCCTATCTCTTTGCAAAAGAGAGATATCGGCAAGGAAAAGCTGCATTGTACCTTTGCATTTTTCTCCCAAACGAAGGACACTAGAATGAAAATTTTAAAGCCTCCTGTTAGTGCTTCATCTACACGTTATAGCCCTGAATTTTCTAATGCCTATCTCTTTGCAAAAGAGAGATATCGGCAAGGAAAAGCTATATTGTACCTTTGCATTTTTCTCCCAAACGAAGGACACTAGAATTAAAATTTTAAAGCCTCCTGTTAGTGCTTCATCTACACGTTATAGCCCTGAATTTTCCAATGCCTATCTCTTTGCAAAAGAGAGATATCGGCAAGGAAAAGCTATATTGTACCTTGGCATTTTTCTTCCAAACGAAGGACACTAGAATGAAAATTTTAAAGCCTCCTGTTAGTGCTTCATCTACACGTTATAGCCCTGAATTTTCCAATGCCTATCTCTTTGCAAAAGAGAGATATCGGCAAGGAAAAGCTGCATTGTACCTTTGCATTTTTCTCCCAAACGAAGGACACTAGAATGAAAATTTTAAAGCCTCCTGTTAGTGCTTCATCTACACGGTATAGCCCCGAATTTTCCAATGCCTAGCTCTTTGCAAAAGAGAGATATCGGCAAGGAAAAGCTATATTGAACCTTTGCATTTTTCTCCAAAACGAAGGACACTAGAATAAAAATTTAAAAGCCTCCTGTTAGTGCTTCATCTACACGTTATAGCCCTGAATTTTCCAATGCCTATCTCTTTGCAAAAGAGAGATATCGGCAAGGAAAAGCTGCATTGTACCTTTGCATTTTTCTCCCAAACGAAGGATACTAGAATGAAAATGTTAAAGCCTCCTGTTAGTGCTTCATCTACACGTTATAGCCCTGAATTTTCCAATGCCTATCTCTTTGCAAAAGAGAGATATCGGCAAGGAAAAGCTGCATTGTACCTTTGCATTTTTCTCCCAAACGAAGGACACTAGAATGAAAATTTTAAAGCCTCCTGTTAGTGCTTCATCTACACGTTACAGCCCTGAATTTTCCAATGCCTATCTCTTTGCAAAAGAGAGATATCGGCAAGGAAAAGCTGCATTGTACCTTTGCATTTTTCTCCCAAACGAAGGACACTAGAATAAAAATTTTAAAGCCTCCTGTTAGTGCTTCATCTACACGTTACAGCCCTGAATTTTCCAATGCCTATCTCTTTGCAAAAGAGAGATATCGGCAAGGAAAAGCTGTATTGTACCTTTGCATTTTTCTCCCAAACGAAGGACACTAGAATGAAAATTTTAAAGCCTCCTGTTAGTGCTTCATCTACAAGGTATAGCCCTGAATTTTCCAATGCCTAGCTCTTTGCAAAAGAGAGATATTGGCAAGGAAAAGCTATATTGAACCTTTGCATTTTTCTCCCAAACGAAGGACACTAGAATGAAAATTTTAAAGCCTCCTGTTAGTGCTTCATCTACACGGCATAGCCCTGAATTTTCCAGTGCCTAGCTCTTTGCAAAAGAGAGATATTGGCAAGGAAAAGCTGTATTGAACCTTTGCATTTTTCTCCCAAACGAAGGACACTAGAATGAAAATTTTAAAGCCTCCTGTTAGTGCTTCATCTACACGTTACCCCCTCTTATGGTGTAGGGTACCTGGCCTTCTCTGATGTAATCAGAGTTAGATTTGATTCAGTGATTTTATAAAAAACAGCTAGGAAGCACAATTTAGCAATGGGTTGCAGAGAAAAAAAATATGCTGGCAGAAAAATCCAATTGAGTGAATGAACAGCTCTTCATTTTCTGCCTTTATTTTTATGCTAACAAATTTGTTCTCTGAAAAGTGTCCACAAAGCCAAGTCTCTGATTAACACCTTTGTAGGGATGGTTTTTCACCTATAACTAAATTAAACTTGCTTCATTGTAAAGGCAGCAAGATGCATCCTCATTTCAATGTCTACTGAAATAATACAGGTTGACACCAGGAAACATTAACGCCACTGCATCCTTGCTGCTTTCTCATGTGGAAGTCTGTTTAATGTGAAAACAAAGTGATATCTAATTAGCACACAGGTAAGGAATTAAGAAAATCTTTATTTAAGGGTGAAGATGTTTCTCACAAAATCGTTGCCCCAATGCATCATTGAAATTCAAGCTGGAAAGATGATTTTAATATATCACTTGTACATTTTGTATTGCTCTTCTGGTGACAATGTAGTTTGTTTTTGTCAATTACCATTTTAATAATAGGGTAAAGAAAATTAAGTTGATTTTTTAAAGAAAACAATACTGTCAATATACTATTAAAACAAATTAAAATGGTAAAAGTTATTGTACTTTAAGTAAAAATAAAAGAGCAAAAATATCAATCCCAGTTTTGGATTACTTTAATTAACAAAAAAAAAATGCATATAGCAAAGGATAGTTTCAATCTGCCTACCTCTGGGTTATGGGCCCAGCATGCTTCCATTGCAGTACTCTGCTGCACATGTAAGTGCAAGAAATCCTGAAGCACTCACTCATCATGGGAAAGTACCAATGTGTTTCTTCGTTGGTTGATGGAAGAAACATCTTACAAAAACTCTCCAGATTATTGACTTTTTAAAGTTTTTCTAGGAAACGTTTTAGATGAATGCTTATTAGCCTTTGTCAGTATGTACTTTTGCAAAGTGTCTCTGTGGCGCACTCAGTTAGTGTGTACGGCTATTAACCAAAATGTTGGTGGTTCAATCCCACCCAGGGACGTAATTGACCTTGTTATCAGGTTTTGGTGATCTTTAAGTAGACAAGTCAAAATTTCAAACCCCCTGTTATGGTGTAGGGTACCTGGCCTTCTCTGATGTAATCAGAGTTAGATTTGATTCAGTGATTTTATAAAAACAGCTAGGAAGCACAATTTAGCAGTGGGTTGCAGAGAAAAAGAAATATGCTGGCAAAAAAATCCAATTGAGTGATTAAACAGCTCTTCATTTTCTGGCTTTATTTTTATGCTAACAAATTTGTTCTCTGAAAATGTCCACAAAGCCAAGTCTCTGATTAACACCTTTGTAGGGATGGTTTTTCACCTATTACTAAATTAAACTTGCTTCATTGGAAAGGCAGCAAGAAACACTAGACTAATTGGAGGTGCTCCCTAAAGCAAATTACAATGTTAAGATTAGGGGGTTCGGAAAGACCTCTAGTGTATACTGTCACGATCCGGGTATCTGGACGCCATTACTTACCTTTCAGATTCCTCCTAAGGCTGGCTCAGCGCTCCAGGACCGGATCCCATCTGTTATTCTGATGTCCACATTCCTGCCTCCTCTCCTGTCACTCTGAGACGCTGTCACAGCGGCGCCATGTTACATCTTGAATGGCATCTCCCGCGGCCTCCGCCGCCGTCCCTGAGTTTCTGCATGCAGGATGTGAGAGTGGCGCTTATGTCAGCCGCGGCCTCTGCTGTTGCTCACGTAGTTCAAATGTGCACTCATCAGTCTGGTGTCTCCTGTTTACTGTGGCCGGCGCCGCCATTGCTGTTAAAGTTCCCACATGGATTATCAAACCAATCTTCCCTCCAAGTGTCTGCATGGGAGCAGCCATGTTGGATTCTGTCACCTGTACATTTCCACCAATCCGCTGTTTCCATTGTAATCTGCATAATTGCCTAGCCAATCCCTCCCTGTGCATTGGAGATGATAGGGAGAGGACGTGCAGCGTTTTCTCAGTTTCTGTGTTCAGTGTGCTGCAAATATCTGTGCTCAGTGTGCTTGCAAATATCTGTGCTCAGTGTGCTGAAAATATCTACGTTCTCTGCCTGAAAAATGCTCCATATCTGTGCTGCATTCTAGTATATAGTAGGAGGACAGTGCAGAATTTTGTCGACCAGTGACCACCAGTATTATATAGCAGTACACTGCTCTACCTACCTCTGTGTCGTCAAGTATACTATCCATCCATACCTGTGATGCATTTTAGTTGTGCGCAGTATATATAGTAGGAGGACAGGGCAGAATTTTGCTGACCACCAGTATATAATATATAGCAGTACGGTACAGTAGGCCACTGCTCTACCTACCTCTGTGTCGTCAAGTATACTATCCATCCATACCTGTGGTGTATTTTAGTAGTTGTGCGCACTATATATAGTAGGAGGACAGTGCAGAATTTTGCTGACCACCAGACTTCTACTTAAGTCCAATGGTGTAGGATGTGCAAAGCCGTTTGGCTGTGCATTTATTGATCTAAGCATGCATTTTTATCAAAGCGTGATAAAATTGACACATAACAGCAGCGTTCAATCAGCGTTCATTTATCTTCAGCTGATATCGATTGTGAATTGACGTTTCTTCTCTTCTTGTCACCTACAGGTAATTACAATTGACTACAACCACCAATCTATTCTGCTGCACTATATCTATATATGCAAAGCGTATTCTGCTGGGTAATTACAATTGACTACAACCACCAATATATTCTGCTGCACTATATCTATATATGCAAAGCTAATTCTGCTGGGTAATTACAATTGATTACAACCACCAATATATTCTGCTGCACTATATCTATATATGCAAAGCTAATTCTGCTGGGTAATGCAAATTGAAACATTATTGCATAGTATGTGATTTTGAAGTACTTTTTTTAAAGTTTTGAATGATATAGACCCAGTTTAATTTTTGTGGAATGCCTGGTTGTAGCTTTTAAGGTAATTTATTGCCTGGCATTTGAGGGGGTGGGGTGTGGTTACAGATTTCAATTATTGGTTTCACTTGTAATAGTCTTCTACTTAAGTCCAATGGTGTAGGCTGTGCAAAGCCATTTGGCTGTGCATTTATTGATCTAAGCGTGCATTTTTATAAAAGCGTGATAAAATTGACACATAGCAGTGTTCAATTAGCGTTCAATCGAAGTGAAAAAGAAGGAAAACAGAAGCACACCAATCTAACAAAACAAAGAAAACTGAAGAACTAATAACAAATGTGAGTCACTTACTCCTCAGATCACTCACCTCCTGATTGTTGCATCTGATTACATAGCACAGAACTACCTTACTTGGACATTTCATAAACCATCCATTTCACCTACAAATGCCTGTATCTGTATTATTGTAATTTTGTTTTTTAAGCACAGCTGCACCAATGCAATTTTACCTGCAAACACTTAAAACATCTAACATAATTACCATTGCTTCTTAAACCTCTCACAATCCTTTCATTTCTTACACTCCAAATACATTTCTGCACCCACTTTATCTACACTTTTGACTCATTTCATACTAAATCTACACCCCTTGAGCCTACACTGCTTTTCTCACCTGCATTTCTACAATTCTTCTGCTCGGATTCCCTTACAGTCTCCTCTCCTACTTCCACTTTCCCTCAACCTATTTACCTACTTAACACTATGTCAATGCTTTCTTATACTCCCCACATCACTCAGTGTCTACCTAATAATGTACCTTTATCCTTCCCCCCTAGTCTCCTCCACCTCCTCCTCTGTCTCCCCTCCATCCCTCTGTTTCCTTCCCCCACCTTTCCTGTTACCCCACTTTCATTCACCTCTGCCCCATGGTCCTGCTACCCCACAACTCAGCCCTGCTCCCTCTTTCCCTTCCCTGTCACCTCCCCACACCCCCATCCACATCACACTGACCTCCCTCCCTGCCCACCTCCTGCTGTTTCCCCTCCTAGCTCAGGCACTTGTACCATCACTACTCTCTCATCCCTGCCCTCAAAGTTAATCCCACCTCATCGCTACAGCAACCCTGAAAATCTAATTCACATCTCTCCCACAAACTCATACCCCCTATCCTGTGCCCTCTGGAATGCCAGATCTGTTTGTAACAAACTGGTCCCCACTCATGACTTTTTCATTTCCAACTCCCTACACCTACTAGCCATTACTGAAACTTGGATTACGCCCTCTGACACTACTTCTGCTGCTGCTCTCTCTGCTGGGGGCCTTACATTCACACCCCCCCCCGACCTGGGGGTCGCCATGGGGGTGGTGTTGGGGTCCTTTTACCTTCTAGTTACTCCTACCAACTCATACCACCAGAACCATCCCTTATATTCTCTACATATGAGGTCCACTCCATATGCCTCTTCCAACCAGTCCATCTTAGAGTAGCTGTCATTTACCGCCCCCCTGGCACTGCTTCCAAATTCATCGACAACTTTGCTTCCTGGCTTCCTCACGTCCTCTCTTCTGACATTCCCACCATTATCCTAGGTGATTTCAACATCCCTATTGACATCCCCACACAATCCCCTGCCTCTAAACTCCTTAACCTCACCTCTTCACTTGGTCTCTCCCAGTGGACCTCCTCACCCTCCCATGTGAATGGGAGCTCACTGGATCTGGTCTTCACTCACCGCTGTGATATTTCTGATTTTTCCAACTCCCCATTTCCCCTCTCTGACCACCACCTGCTCTCCTTCAACCTATCTCTCTCGACTTCCCCATCTCTACCTCCTAAGGCTACCATCACTAAGCGTAACATTGAAGCTATTGACACCACATTCCTTTCCTCCCTGTTTGACTCACTTCTCTCTCCTATTCTCTCTCTCTCTCATGCCCTGAACAAGCCACTCCCACATACAATGCTTCCCTTACTTCTGCTCTTGACTCTGTTGCTCCACCAACCACTATTCACCCTCGCAAATTAACACCTCAACCCTGGCACACCAAATGCACCAGATATCTGCAAAAATGCTCACGTACTGCTGAGCGACACTGGAGGAAATCACGCTCTAAGGCAGACTTCCTCCATTTCAAACTTTTGCTCTCATCCTTCAGTGCTGCCCTTTCTCTTGCTAAACAGTCATACTTCAAGAACCTCATCTCCTCCCAGTCTTCCAACCCCCGGCGCCTCTTTGCCACTCTCAACTCACTCCTCTGCCCACCTCCACCTCGTCTCCCTTCCTCACTCTCTGCTCTTGACTTTGCCACTTACTTCACATCCAAAATTAACTCCATACGTCAGGACATCACATCACACCAGACTATCAGTAACCAGCCTTCTCCCATCCCTTACCAACCCTCCCCATCCCTCGCACCAACTCAGTCATCTTTCTCCCATGCATCTGGAGAGGAAGTCATGGCCCTCATTCGTTCCTGTCCCCTCACCACCTCCCCACTTGACCCTATCCCCTCCCGCCTCCTCTGCCACATCTCTTCTTCTGCTTGTTCCCATCTTTCCCACCTTCTCAATCTCTCCCTCTCATCAGGCACTGTCCCCTCTGCCTTCAAGCACGCTCTCATCTCTCCTATTCTTAAAAAACCTACCCTTCATCCAAACACTCTCTCCAACTACCGACCCATCTCTCTTCTCCCTTTTGCCTCCAAACTCCTTGAGCGTATTGTCTACAACCGCCTTACTTCTTTTCTTTCCTCACACTCACTGCTTGACCCATTCCAGTCTGGCTTCCGTCCTCTCCACTCCACTGAAACTGCCCTTACAAAAGTATGCAATGACCTCCATGCTGCTAAATCTAAGGGACACTACTCTCTACTTATTCTACTTGATCTCTCTGCTGCTTTTGACACTGTGGACCATCCTCTCCTACTGCAAATCCTTCACTCCATTGGTCTGCGTAACACTTGGTTGTCGTCCTACCTTTCTGACCGTTCATTCTCTGTCTCCTCTCATGACTCCACCTCCCCCTCACTTCCACTAACTGTAGGGGTACCCCAAGGTTCTGTCTTTGGTCCTCTTCTCTCTCTATACGTCCTCACTAGGTAAGCTCATTAGTTCTTTTGGTTTCCAATATCATCTCTATGCTGATGACACTCAAATCTATCTTTCCTCTCCAGACCTCTCCCCTACTCTCCTCACTCGTATCTCCAACTGTCTCTCTGCTATCACTTCCTGGATGTCCCAGCGCTTTCTTAAACTTAACATGTCTAAGACCGAGCTGATCATCTTCCCTCCCTCCCGCATAACCTCACCTCCTACAATCTCATTATCTATTGATGGCACTACTATCTCCTCTACCCCACAAGTGCGCTGTCTTGGAGTAATCCTTGACTCCTCCCTCTCCTTCAAACCACACATTCAGCACCTCTCACAAACCTGCCGTTTTCATCTAAAAAATATTTCCAGGATCAGACCCTTTCAGACCCAGGATGCTACTAAGACTCTTATCCACTCACTGGTCATCTCCAGACTGGACTACTGTAATCTCCTCCTGACTGGCATTCCTGACAAATACCTCTCTCCACTCCAATCTATCCTCAATGCTGCTGCCTGGCTCATTTTCCTCACCAAATGCACTATGTCCACCTCTCCTCTCTTACTAGTCCTTCACTGGCTCCCCTTCCCTTTCAGAATCCATTTCAAGCTTCTCACACTTGCTTACAAAGCCCTCACCCACTCCTCTCCCATCTACATCTCTGATCTTATCTCGCTTTACACTCCCACCCGTCCTCTTCGCTCTGCTAATGCACGCCGACTCTCCTGCCTACAGATTACTTCCTCCCACTCCTACCTCCAAGATTTTTCACGTGCTGCACCACTTCTCTGGAATTCCCTACCTCTCCCCCTCAGACTCTCCACCTCTCTACAAAACTTCAAATGGGTTCTCAAGACCCACTTCTTCACCAAACCCAGCCAAATCTCATCCTAAACCTCTGTTCCACGCTCTCTATGTACACCATCTGTCTCACCCCTGTCTGTCTACCCCTCCCCTTTAGAATGTAAGCTCTCACGAGCAGGGTCCTCTTCCCTCATGTGCTTACTCTTTTCTTACTTTAATAATCTTCAGCTGCACCAAACCCAGCAGTCTTCTGCCACCTGATACTTATTCCAGTGTCATCTGCTGATGTAGCTATGTTTATTTACCCTGTACTTGTCCTATATTGTCATCAACTGTAAGTTGCTGTTTTCCTGTTTGATTATTTGTTTATGTACTCTGTAATTGGGTGCTGCGGAACCCTTGTGGCGCCATATAAATAAAGGATAATAATAATAAATAATATAATATATAGCAGTACGGTACAGTAGGCCACTGCTCTACCTACCTCTGTGTTGTCAAGTATACTATCCATCCATACCTGTGGTGCATTTTAGAAAAAAACATATCTCGGCAGAGCAATCTATAAATCCATCATTTTTCAGACAGCAACAGTGGGTATTGTAATAGTCACCCAATCCATCACTTTTATAGGGTTACATGCATTCACATGCTACAGCCTGTCTCAATAATTTTACTGTCACGGTTTGTGTGTTTGTGTTTTAATTTGGGTATTTTTTGTTGTTGTAGAACTACAGGTACCAGCGAGCCCGTTATTTCCCCGCCTGCTGGTACTTGAGGTTCTCCAAGTACCAGCAAGTGCGGGAGGCTTGCTGGGCCTTGTAGTTCCACAACAAAAAAACAATATTCTTTTTTTACACATATGGCTATCAGCCCGGCACCCACCACCCAGGGGTGCTGGGGACAGCCTCGGGCTTCACCCCTGGCCCTTGGGTGCCTCGAGGGGAGGAACCTCTTGATTTAAGGGGTCCCCACTCCTCCAGGGAACCCCAGCCAGGGGTGACTAGTTGGAGGGGTAATGCCAGGGCCGCAGGGACCTACATAAAAGTGTCCCCCGGCTGTGGCATTATCTCTCTGGCTAGTGGAGCCCGGTGCTGGTTTTAAAAATATGGGGGACCCCTACATCTTTTGTCCCACGTATTTTTGGAACCAGGACCCGTCTAAGAGCCCGGTGCTGGTTGTCTAAATACGGGGAACCTCTGTCCAATTTTTCCCCCAGTATTTAAATAACCAGGACCGGCTCAAAGAGCCCGAGGCTGGTTATACTAAGGAGGGGGGACCTCACACATTTTTTTTTAACCCATTCAGACCCTTCTCCTTTAAGTTAATGGAAGCCCTGGACAACAAAATTGCATTCATGTCCTCCTCCCTCACCCTTCCCAGTCCCAAACACTCATTTTTTTTTCTTTAAAAATGTATAATATATCACAAGAACAATGAGCAGGCGGGCATTGGCGGCATCGGACTGAGATAGAAATTAGTGGTGGAGGGCTGGGTCAGTTGATTGTGGGAGAGTTTGTAAGCCATTGGCGGTGGCAGTGGGTATCGGCTCAGAGGCAGTAGCGGGCATTGGCTAAGGGTCATCGGCAGGATTCGGCGGACATTATGGCTGTAGTGCCTCACTAGCCACTGACCTCACCGCACGCCACTGTGGGACAGATGTAACATGCAGAGAGAGGTAGATTTTGGGAGAAGGAATGTCCTAGCATAACTGTTAATTGCAGTGTAATACTGTAATTCAACTGTGCAGCATTTGTGGCTAAATGTCAAAGAAGCCAGTATTTACCCTGCATGCAAAACAATAAATGTATTTGCACATACCTCCCAACTAACCCAATTTTTGCAGGACAGTCACTTTTTTTGGGAATGTCCAGCTAACCCAAACAACCCCCCCCCCCAGTGTCCCATAGTCATGAGGAAGGGGGGGGAGGTGTAAGGCTCCCTGTAGCTTGTTGCTCTGCAAATATGCACATTGTGTGTAATTCAGACCTGATTGCTAGGGTGTGTTTTTTGCATCCCTGTGATCAGGTAGTTGCCGCCTACAGCGGAAGGGAAAATTTGCTGTGCAGGTGTGTGATCACATGTGCACAAGAGCTGCACAGCTCAGCACTTACTCAGCCATTGAGGTGACGTCACAAATCCTCCCACAAAACGCCGGGTCCCTCCAGTGTTTTTCCGGACACTCCCTAGAAACATTCACCCACACAAACACCCTCTTCTTGTCAATCTTCTTGTGATCTCCGGACCGTCGCACCTACGCATTGTGGCGCATACGCATGTGCAGTGCAGACCTGATTGCCCGCTGGGTGAAAATAAATTGAAGCGATCCGGTCTGAATAAGCCCCAATGTCTATTCACGGGAGACAGAGGGGCTGGGGCATGGTCAGCAGCTCACAGAGCAATTATAATGACAAAAATGGGAGACATGGCTCATGTTCGCGATATACCTGCGAAGGTACGCCCTCTACTGATTGACAGGCAGAGGCATTCGCATTTTCTGTGGGGCACCCGGAGAAAATGTAGGCACATGCACAGGATGGACCCTGCGTATATGCCCCCATCCTCTTCATAGTTTTTGCGGTTGGAACGAGCAGTGTGAAAACACCAATCGATGGGGGTAATTCCAAGTTGATCGCAGCAGGAATTTTGTTAGCAGTTGGGCAAAACCATGTGTACTGCAGGGGAGGCAGATATAACATGTGCAGAAAGAGTTAGATTTGGGTGAGTTAATTTGTTTCTGTGCAGGGTAAATACTGACTGCTTTATTTTTACACTGCAAATCAGATTGCAGATTGAACACACCACACCCAAATCTAACTCTGGTGGTCATTCCGAGTTGTTCGCTCGGTAATTTTCTTCGCATTGCAGCGATTTTCCGATTATTGCGCATGCGCAATGTTCGCACTGCGACTGCGCCAAGTAAATTTGCTATACAGTTAGGAATTTTACTCACGGCATTACAAGGTTTTTTCTTCGTTCTGGTGATCGGAGTGTGATTGACAGGAAGTGGGTGTTTCTGGGCGGAAACTGGTCATTTTATGGGCGTGTGGGAAAAAACGCTACCGTTTCTGGGAAAAACGCGGGAGTGGCTGGAGAAACGGAGGAGTGTCTGGGCGAACGCTGGGTGTGTTTGTGACGTCAAACCAGGAACGACAAGCACTGAACTGATCGCACTGGCAGAGTAAGTCTCGAGCTACTCAGAAACTGCACAGAGATGTCTTTTCGCAATATTGCGAATCTTTCGTTCGCAATTTTAAGATGCTAAGATTCACTCCCAGTAGGCGGCGGCTTAGCATGTGCAATGATGCTAAAAGCAGCTTGCGAGCGATCAACTCGGAATGAGGGCCTCTCTCTGCACATGTTAAATCTGCCTTCCCTGCAGTGCACATGGGGGGTAATTCTGAGTTGATCGCAGCAGGATTTTTGTTAGCAGTTGGGCAAAACCATGTGCACTGCATTTACGAACAGATAATTTTTTATATAAATTTTAAAATGTTAGTAAATGTGTGTGTTTTTTTCAACCTGGAAGCCCAACATCGATTAAGATCGATCTTAAATAGACCCCTGGGTTTTAAGGATAACCATGGTTGAGTCCAATGGTTAATTCACATTGACCGAAGTTCTAATTAAGTAGTGATGTGCACCGGAAATTTTTCGGGTTTTGTGTTTTGGTTTTGGGTTCGGTTCCGCGGCCGTGTTTTGGGTTCGGATGCGTTTTGGCAAAACCTCACCGAAATTTTTTTGTCGGATTCGGGTGTGTTTTGGATTCAGGTTTTTTTTTCAAAAAACCCTAAAAAACAGCTTAAATCATAGAATTTGGGGGTCATTTTGATCCCATAGTATTATTAACCTCAATAACCATAATTTCCACTCATTTTCAGTCTTTTTTGAACACCTCACAATATTATTTCTTTTGGTATTTGGTACCGGGGACACAGTACCTCAATCAAGTCTATAGTTGGCTCTGAAATCAGCATTAAACTGGATCCACACTTAGATTATCTGTCCAATTTTTTTTTCTAGTTGAAACAAAATTATGCTAATATGTGGCAGCAAATGACAATTGACCATTTGCTCCCAAACACTGGAAAACATCCAAAAATGGTCATTTAGATAAATTGGTTAAATCCATTTCATTTAGCTAATTTATCCAAACTACCTTTATTGTATCTTTGTGGGTGAATGATGTGTGGGTCAGTGTTGAGGGTGGTGGAGGAGATGGGTAATAGGCACAGCAGGGTGTGGACAGTCAAATAGTGTGCTTAGAGGTGCAGATAAATAGGGATATCTAATAATTCACCCACTATTCTATAGAATTATTAGATATCCCTATTTATCTGCATTACTCACCTAACACTCAGCATTTATCTACATGCTGATGCTATTCATAGCACTTAGCTTGCAAGTATTTTACCCATAAGGAGACACATTAGATGTTCCCTCTCTTTTCATTAAAGACGTCCCCAGCAACCATACTGTACTATACTATAACAGGAATAATTACTGTGGGGGATTATACCATTTGATCTGGAATAAAGGGAAAATATTGTGGAAAGAGTGCTGTAAGTGTATGATATGTAGAACTATTGTCAGGTTCTGACATTTGTCAAGTGAATTACTAATATACATTCAACTAATATTACATAGTGTCCAGTAATTCAGTATCAGACTAATTGATATAGTCAATTTGGATCAATAATAAAGACACAACACAGGTAGCGAACCTTGATATTAATAAATGTATTTCAATTTATTATATATGGTAATTACATTATACAAACTTATTGTACTTTATTTCGTGTTTAGACAATTTTAACGAATTTATTAAAAGTTAATTTTTAAATCATCATTTGTGCGCCAGCAAAAGAGACATTCTTTTCTCTTCTCCTTTCCTGCATAACATTACTTGTCTCTGGTTGCACCCCCAAACGTCCTACAATTCATATTTAATATAACTGATGGACATTTATTGGGGCGCATTGGAAAATTCAGGGCTATGCCATGTAGATGATGGCCTAACAGGAGGCTTTAAAATTTTCTTTCTAGTGTTCTTCGTTTGGGAGAAAAATGCAAAGGTACAAGACAGCTTTTCCTTGCCAATATCTCTCTTTTGCAAAGAGCTGCGTATTGGAAAATTCAGGGCTATGCCGGGTAGATGATGGCCTAACAGGAGGCTTTAAAATTTTCTTTCTAGTGTCCTTCGTTTGGGAGAAAAATGCAAAGGTGCAAGACAGCTTTTCCTTGCCAATATCTCTCTTTTGCAAAGAGCTGCGCATTGGAAAATTCAGGGCTATACCGTGTAGATGAAGCCCTAACAGGAGGCTTTAAAATGTTCATTCTAGTGTCCTTCGTTTGGGAGAAAAATGCAAAGGTACAAGACAGCTTTCCCTTGCCAATATCTCTCTTTTGCAAAGAGCTGCGTATTGGAAAATTCAGGGCTATGCCGTGTAGATGATGGCCTAACAGGAGGCTTTAAAATTTTCTTTCTAGTGTCCTTCGTTTGGGAGAAAAATGCAAAGGTACAAGACAGCTTTTCCTTGCCAATATCTCTCTTTTGCAAAGAGCTGCGCATTGGAAAATTAAGGGCTATACCGTGTAGATGAAGCACTAACAGGAGGCTTTAAAATTTTCATTCTAGTGTCCTTCGTTTGGGAGAAAAATGCAAAGGTACAAGACAGCTTTTCCTTGCCAATATCTCTATTTTGCAAAGAGCTACGCATTGGAAAATTCAGGGCTATACCGTGTAGATGAAGCACTAACAGGAGGCTTTAAAATTTTCATTCTAGTGTCCTTCGTTTGGGAGAAAAATCCAATGGTACAAGACAGCTTTTCCTTGCCAATATCTCTCTTTTGCAAAGAGCTGCGCATTGGAAAATTCAGGGCTATGCCGTGTAGATGATGGCCTAACAGGAGGCTTTAAAATTTTCTTTCTAGTGTCCTTCGTTTGGGAGAAAAATGCAAAGGTACAAGACAGCTTTTCCTTGCCAATATCTCTCTTTTGCAAAGAGCTGCGCATTGGAAAATTCAGGGCTATGCCGTGTAGATGATGGCCTAACAGGAGGCTTTAAAATTTTCTTTCTAGTGTCCTTCGTTTGGGAGAAAAATGCAAAGGTACAAGACAGCTTTTCCTTGCCAATATCTCTCTTTTGCAAAGAGCTGCGCATTGGAAAATTCAGGGCTATGCCGTGTAGATGATGGCCTAACAGGAGGCTTTAAAATTTTATTTCTAGTGTCCTTCGTTTGGGAGAAAAATGCAAAGGTACAAGACAGCTTTTCCTTGCCAATATCTCTCTTTTGCAAAGAGCTACGCATTGGAAAATTCAGGGCTATACCGTGTAGATGAAGCACTAACAGGAGGCTTTACAATTTTCATTCTAGTGTCCTTCGTTTGGGAGAAAAATCCAATGGTACAAGACAGCTTTTCCTTGCCAATATCTCTCTTTTGCAAAGAGCTGCGCATTGGAAAATTCAGGGCTATGCCGTGTAGATGATGGCCTAACAGGAGGCTTTAAAATTTTCTTTCTAGTGTCCTTCGTTTGGGAGAAAAATGCAAAGGTACAAGACAGCTTTTCCTTGCCAATATCTCTCTTTTGCAAAGAGCTGCGCATTGGAAAATTCAGGGCTATGCCATGTAGATGATGGCCTAACAGGAGGCTTTAAAATTTTCTTTCTAGTGTCCTTCGTTTGGGAGAAAAATGCAAAGGTACAAGACAGCTTTTCCTTGCCAATATCTCTCTTTTGCAAAGAGCTGCGTATTGGAAAATTCAGGGCTATGCCGGGTAGATGATGGCCTAACAGGAGGCTTTAAAATTTTCTTTCTAGTGTCCTTCGTTTGGGAGAAAAATGCAAAGGTGCAAGACAGCTTTTCCTTGCAAATATCTCTCTTTTGCAAAGAGCTGCGCATTGGAAAATTCAGGGCTATACCGTGTAGATGAAGCCCTAACAGGAGGCTTTAAAATTTTCATTCTAGTGTCCTTCATTTGGGAGAAAAATGCAAAGGTACAAGACAGCTTTTCCTTGCCAATATCTCTCTTTTGCAAAGAGCTGCGTATTGGAAAATTCAGGGCTATGCCGTGTAGATGATGGCCTAACAGGAGGCTTTAAAATTTTCTTTCTAGTGTCCTTCGTTTGGGAGAAAAATGCAAAGGTACAAGACAGCTTTTCCTTGCCAATATCTCTCTTTTGCAAAGAGCTGCGCATTGGAAAATTCAGGGCTATACCGTGTAGATGAAGCACTAACAGGAGGCTTTAAAATTTTCATTCTAGTGTTCTTCGTTTGGGAGAAAAATGCAAAGGTACAAGACAGCTTTTCCTTTCCAATATCTCTCTTTTGCAAAGAGCTGCGCATTGGAAAATTCAGGGCTATGCCGTGTAGATGATGGCCTAACAGGAGGCTTTAAAATTTTCTTTCTAGTGTCCTTCGTTTGGGAGAAAAATGCAAAAGTACAAGACAGATTTTCCTTGCCAATATCTCTCTTTTGCAAAGAGCTGCGCATTGGAAAATTCAGGGCTATACCGTGTAGATGAAGCCCTAACAGGAGGCTTTAAAATTTTCATTCTAGTGTCCTTCGTTTGGGAGAAAAATGCAAAGGTACAAGACAGCTTTTCCTTGCCAATATCTCTCTTTTGCAAAGAGCTGCGCATTGGAAAATTCAGGGCTATGCCGTGTAGATGATGGCCTAACAGGAGGCTTTAAAATTTTCTTTCTAGTGTCCTTCGTTTGGGAGAAAAATGCAAAGGTACAAGACAGCTTTTCCTTGCCAATATCTCTCTTTTGCAAAGAGCTGCGCATTGGAAAATTCAGGGCTATGCCGTGTACATGATGGCCTAACAGGAGGCTTTAAAATTTTCTTTCTAGTGTCCTTCGTTTGGGAGAAAAATGCAAAGGTACAAGACAGCTTTTCCTTGCCAATATCTCTCTTTTGCAAAGAGCTGCGCATTGGAAAATTCAGGGCTATACCAAGTAGATGAAGCCCTAACAGGAGGCTTTAAAATTTTCATTCTAGTGTCCTTCGTTTGGGAGAAAAATGCAAAGGTACAAGACAGCTTTTCCTTGCCAATATCTCTCTTTTGCAAAGAGCTGCGCATTGGAAAATTCAGGGCTATGCCGTGTAGATGATGGCCTAACAGGAGGCTTTAAAATTTTCTTTCTAGTGTCCTTCGTTTGGGAGAAAAATGCAAAGGTACAAGACAGCTTTTCCTTGCCAATATCTCTCTTTTGCAAAGAGCTGCGCATTGGAAAATTCAGGGCTATGCCGTGTACATGATGGCCTAACAGGAGGCTTTAAAATTTTCTTTCTAGTGTCCTTCGTTTGGGAGAAAAATGCAAAGGTGCAAGACAGCTTTTCCTTGCCAATATCTCTCTTTTGCAAAGAGCTACGCATTGGAAAATTCAGGGCTATACCGTGTAGATGAAGCACTAACAGGAGGCTTTAAAATTTTGATTCTAGTGTCCTTCGTTTGGGAGAAAAATGCAAAGGTACAAGACAGCTTTTCCTTGCCAATATCTCTCTTTTGCAAAGAGCTACGCATTGGAAAATTCAGGGCTATACCGTGTAGATGAAGCACTAACAGGAGGCTTTAACATTTTCATTCCAGTGTCCTTCGTTTGGGAGAAAAATCCAATGGTACAAGACAGCTTTTCCTTGCCAATATCTCTCTTTTGCAGAGAGCTGCGCATTGGAAAATTCAGGGCTATGCCGTGTAGATGATGGCCTAACAGGAGGCTTTAAAATTTTCTTTCTAGTGTCCTTCGTTTGGGAGAAAAATGCAAAGGTACAATACTGCTTTTCCTTGCCAATATCTCTCTTTTGCAGAGAGCTGCGCATTGGAAAATTCAGGGCTATGCCGTGTAGATGAAGCCCTAACAGGAGGCTTTAAAATTTTCTTTCTAGTGTCCTTCGTTTGGGAGAAAAATGCAAAGGTACAAGACAGCTTTTCCTTGCCAATATCTCTCTTTTGCAAAGAGCTGCGCATTGGAAAATTCAGGGCTATGCCGTGTAGATGATGGCCTAACAGGAGGCTTTAAAATTTTCTTTCTAGTGTCCTTCGTTTGGGAGAAAAATGCAAAGGTGCAAGACAGCTTTTCCTTGCCAATATCTCTCTTTTGCAAAGAGCTACGCATTGGAAAAATCAGGGCTATACCGTGTAGATGAAGCACTAACAGGAGGCTTTAAAATTTTCATTCTAGTGTCCTTCGTTTGGGAGAAAAATCCAATGGTACAAGACAGCTTTTCCTTGCCAATATCTCTCTTTTGCAGAGAGCTGCGCATTGGAAAATTCAGGGCTATGCCGTGTAGATGATGGCCTAACAGGAGGCTTTAAAATTTTCTTTCTAGTGTCCTTCGTTTGGGAGAAAAATGCAAAGGTACAAGACAGCTTTTCCTTGCCAATATCTCTCTTTTGCAGAGAGCTGTGCATTGGAAAATTCAGGGCTATGCCGTGTAGATGATGGCCTAACAGGAGGCTTTAAAATTTTCTTTCTAGTGTCCTTCGTTTGGGAGAAAAATGCAAAGGTACAAGACAGCTTTTCCTTGCCAATATCTCTCTTTTGCAAAGAGCTACGCATTGGAAAATTCAGGGCTATGTCGTGTAGATGATGGCCTAACAGGAGGCTTTAAAATTTTCTTTCTAGTGTCCTTCGTTTGGGAGAAAAATGCAAAGGTACAAGACAGCTTTTCCTTGCCAATATCTCTCTTTTGCAAAGAGCTGCGCAATGGAAAATTCAGGGCTATGCCGTGTAGATGATGGCCCAACAGGAAGCTTTAAAATTTTCTTTCTAGTGTCCTTCGTTTGGGAGAAAAATGCAAAGGTACAAGACAGCTTTTCCTTGCCAATATCTCTCTTTTGCAAAGAGCTGCGCATTGAAATATTCAGGGCTATACCGTGTAGATGAAGCACTAACAGGAGGCTTTAAAATTTTCATTCTAGTGTCCTTCGTTTCGAGAGTTTCCTTGTGCTGCCTCGGTTGGATCTCCTTCACTTGACAGGGGGGTGCCCGAGCAGCGACCCTCCCCAGCTCTATCCCAAATCTTACTTACCTGCCAGGTGAGATACTATGATCATGAAGCTGCTTCTCCCAGGGCAAGGCTCACCCATTGCACTCTGGGTGTGCTGCTCCTGCGATTTCCCCAAATGTGGGAAACTTGACTGCATAATTTGTGTTTCCCCTGGTCGGCTCTCGTATAATTCAGATCTCTTTGTCTCAGGTCTCTCTCCAGCCTAGTTTGCTGTCTGTTTCCACTTCTCTTTTCTTGAGCCGCTCCCTTCTATGCCCTTGCGCACTATCCTGACTTCTCCCGTCTGCTTAATTTGTGCCTTCCAACGCACAATGCGAACTACAGGTAGTGCTGCAGGGCCCACACCCTTTTACTTGCCTTACAGATCAGCTCTGGAGCTGTTACAGTGCCCAGCTGCTGCAAGAAATCAGCTTGAATGCTTCAGGGGCTGGGGCATAGCCAACATGAGCCCCACACCGAAGGAGGGTGGAGGTGTTTAATGCGAACTAGGGGTCATCCAAGCGCCGCAAAAGGCTGCCATGCCCTGCACGCCCCTTTTCTCTTTTCATATGCAGATGTAGGTCCCTGCGGCCCTGGCATTACCGCTCCAACTAGTCACCCCTGGCCGGGGTTCCCTGGAGGAGTGGGGACCCCTTAAATCAAGAGGTTCCTCCCCTCGAGGCACCCAAGGGCCAGAGGTGAAGCCCGAGGCTGTCCCCAGCACCCCTGGGTGGTGGGTGCCGGGCTGATAGCCATGTGTGTAAAAAAAGAATATTGTTTTTTTTTGTTGTAGAACTACAAGGCCCAGCAAGCCTCCCCCGCTTGCTGGTACTTGGAGAACCTCAAGTACCAGCAGGCAGGGAAATAACAGGCTTGCTGGTATCTGTAGTTCTACAACAACAAAAAATACCCAAATAAAAACACAAACACACACAGCGTGACAGTAAAATTATTGAGACAGGCTGTAGCATGTGGGTGCATGTAACCCTATAAAAGTGATGGATTGGGTGACTATTACAATACCCACTGTTGCTGTCTGAAAAATTATGGATTTATAGATTGCTCTGCCGAGACATGTTTTTTTCTAAAATGCACCACAGGTATGGATGGATAGTATACTTGACGACACAGAGGTAGGTAGAGCAGTGGCCTACTGTACCGTACTGCTATATATTATATTATTTATTATTATTATTATTATCCTTTATTTATATGGCGCCACAAGGGTTCCGCAGTGCCCAATTACAGAGTACATAAACAAATAATCAAACAGGAAAACAGCAACTTACAGTTGACGACAATATAGGACAAGTACAGGGTAAATAAACATAGCTACATCAGCAGATGACACTGGAATAAGTATCAGGTGGCAGAAGACTGCTGGATTTGGTGCAGCTGAAGATTATTAAAGTAAGAAAAGAGTAAGCACATGAGGGAAGAGGGCCCTGCTCGTGAGAGCTTACATTCTAAAAGGGAGGGGTAGACAGACAGGGGTGAGACAGATGGGGTACATAGAGAGCGTGGAACAGAGGTTTAGGATGAGATTTGGCTGGGTTTGGTGAAGAAGTGGGTCTTGAGAGCCCGTTTGAAGTTTTGTAGAGAGGTGGAGAGTCTGAGGGGGAGAGGTAGGGAATTCCAGAGAAGTGGTGCAGCACGTGAAAAATCTTGGAGGTAGGAGTGGGAGGAAGTAATCCATAGGCAGGAGTCGGTGTGCATTAGCAGAGCGAAGAGGACGGGTGGGAGTGTAAAG
This sequence comes from Pseudophryne corroboree, assembly GCF_028390025.1. Lineage (NCBI taxonomy): Eukaryota > Metazoa > Chordata > Amphibia > Anura > Myobatrachidae > Pseudophryne > Pseudophryne corroboree. Next base: position 178,879,434 of record NC_086451.1, read on the forward strand.
CGAGATAAGATCAGAGATGTAGATGGGAGAGGAGTGGGTGAGGGCTTTGTAAGCAAGTGTGAGAAGCTTGAAATGGATTCTGAAAGGGAAGGGGAGCCAGTGAAGGACTAGTAAGAGAGGAGAGGTGGACGTAGTGCGTTTGGTGAGGAAAATGAGCCGGGAAGCAGCATTGAGGATAGATTGGAGTGGAGAGAGGTATTTGTCAGGAATGCCAGTCAGGAAGAGATTACAGCAGTCCAGTCTGGAGATGACCAGTGAGTGGATAAGAGTCTTAGTAGCATCCTGGGTCAGAAAGGGTCTGATCCTGGAAATATTTTTTAGATGAAAACAGCAGGTTTGTGAGAGGTGCTGAATGTGTGGTTTGAAGGAGAGGGAGGAGTCAAGGATTACTCCAAGACAGCGCACTTGGGGGGTAGAGGAGATAGTAGTGCCATCAATAGATAATGAGATTGTAGGAGGTGAGGTTATGCGGGAGGGAGGGAAGATGATCAGCTCGGTCTTAGACATGTTACGTTTAAGAAAGAGCTGGGACATCCAGGAAGAGATAGCAGAGAGACAGTTGGAGATACGAGTGAGGAGAGTAGGGGAGAGGTCTGGAGAGGAAAGATAGATTTGAGTGTCATCAGCATAGAGATGATATTGGAAACCAAAAGAACTAATGAGCTTACCTAGTGAGGACGTATAGAGAGAGAAGAGAAGAGGACCAAGGACAGAACCTTGGGGTACCCCTACAGTTAGTGGAAGTGAGGGGGAGGTGGAGTCATGAGAGGAGACAGAGAATGAACGGTCAGAAAGGTAGGACAACAACCAAGAGAGGGCTGTGTTACGCAGACCAATGGAGTGAAGGATTTGCAGTAGGAGAGGATGGTCCACAGTGTCAAAAGCAGCAGAGAGATCAAGTAGAATAAGTAGAGAGTAGTGTCCCTTAGATTTAGCAGCATGGAGGTCATTGCATACTTTTGTAAGGGCAGTTTCAGTGGAGTGGAGAGGACGGAAGCCAGACTGGAATGGGTCAAGCAGTGAGTGTGAGGAAAGAAAGGAAGTAAGGCGGTTGTAGACAATACGCTCAAGGAGTTTGGAGGCAAAAGGGAGGAGAGAGATGGGTCGGTAGTTGGAGAGAGTGTTTGGATCAAGGGTAGGTTTTTTAAGAATAGGAGAGATGAGAGCGTGCTTGAAGGCAGAGGGGACAGTGCCTGATGAGAGGGAGAGATTGAGAAGGTGGGAAAGATGGGAAAAAGCAGAAGAAGAGAGGTGGCAAAGGAGGCGGGAGGGGATTGGGTCAAGTGGGGAGGTGGTGAGGGGACAGGAACGAATGAGGGCCATGACTTCCTCTCCAGATGCATGGGAGAAAGATGACAGAGTTGGTGCGAGGGATGGGGAGGGTTGGTAAGGGTTGGGAGAAGGCTGGTTACTGATAGTCTGGTGTGATGTGATGTCCTGACGTATGGAGTCAATTTTGGATGTGAAGTAAGTGGCAAAGTCAAGAGCAGAGAGTGAGGAAGGGAGACGAGGTGGAGGTGGGCAGAGGAGTGAGTTGAGAGTGGCAAAGAGGCGCCGGGGGTTGGAAGACTGGGAGGAGATGAGGTTCTTGAAGTATGACTGTTTAGCAAGAGAAAGGGCAGCACTGAAGGATGAGAGCCTAAGTTTGAAATGGAGGAAGTCTGCCTTAGAGCGTGATTTCCTCCAGTGTCGCTCAGCCGTACGTGAGCATTTTTGCAGATATCTGGTGCATTTGGTGTGCCAGGGTTGAGGTGTTAATTTGTGAGGGTGAATAGTGGTTGGTGGAGCAACAGAGTCAAGAGCAGAAGTAAGGGAAGCATTGTATGTGGAAGTGGCTTGTTCAGGGCATGAGAGAGAGAGAATAGGAGAGAGAAGTGAGTCAAACAGGGAGGAAAGGAATGTGGTGTCAATAGCTTCAATGTTACGCTTAGTGATGGTAGCCTTAGGAGGTAGAGATGGGGAAGTCGAGAGAGATAGGTTGAAGGAGAGCAGGTGGTGGTCAGAGAGGGGAAATGGGGAGTTGGAAAAATCAGAAATATCACAGCGGTGAGTGAAGACCAGATCCAGTGAGCTCCCATTCACATGGGAGGGTGAGGAGGTCCACTGGGAGAGACCAAGTGAAGAGGTGAGGTTAAGGAGTTTAGAGGCAGGGGATTGTGTGGGGATGTCAATAGGGATGTTGAAATCGCCTAGGATAATGGTGGGAATGTCAGAAGAGAAGAAGTGAGGAAGCCAGGGAGCAAAGTTGTCGATTAATTTGGAAGCAGTGCCAGGGGGGCGGTAAATGACAGCTTCTCTAAGATGGACTGGTTGGAAGAGGCATATGGCGTGGACCTCAAATGTAGAGAATATAAGGGATGGTTCTGGTGGTATGAGTTGGTAGGAGTTACTAGAAGGTAAAAGGACCCCAACACCACCCCCATGGCGACCCCCAGGTCGGGGTGTGTGTGTGAATGTAAGGCCCCCAGCAGAGAGAGCAGCAGCAGAAGTAGTGTCAGAGGGCGTAATCCAAGTTTCAGTAATGGCTAGTAGGTGTAGGGAGTTGGAAATGAAAAGGTCATGAGTGGGGACCAGTTTGTTATAAACAGATCTGGCATTCCAGAGGGCACAGGATAGGGGGTATGAGTTTGTGGGAGAGATGTGAATTAGATTTTCAGGGTTGCTGTAGCGATGAGGTGGGATTAACTTTGAGGGCAGGGATGATGAGAGAGTAGTGATGGTACGAGTGCCTGAGCTAGGAGGGGAAACTGCAGGAGGTGGGCAGGGAGGGAGGTCAGTGTGATGTGAATGGGGGTGTGGGGAGGTGACAGGGAAGGGAGAGAGGGAGCAGGGCTGAGTTGTGGGGTAGCAGGACCATGGGGCAGAGGTGAATGAAAGTGGGGTAACAGGAAAGGTGGGGGAAGGAAACAGAGGGATGGAGGGGAGACAGAGGAGGGGAGAGAGGAGGAGGTGGAGGAGACTAGGGGGGAAGGCTAAAGATACATTATTAGGTAGACACTGAGTGATGTGGGGAGTATAAGAAAACCTTGACATAGTGTTAAGTAGGTAAATAGGTTGAGGGAAAGTGGAAGTAGGAGAGGAGACTGTAAGGCAATCCGAGCAGAAGAATTGCAGAAATGCAGGTGAGAAAAGCAGTGTAGGCTCAAGGGGTGTAGATTTAGTATGAAATGAGTCAAAAGCGTAGATAAAGTGGGTGCAGAAAAGTATTTGGAGTGTAAGAAATGAAAGGATTGTGAGAGGTTTAAGAAGCAATGGTAATTATGTTAGATGTTTTAAGTGTTTGCAGGTAAAATTGCATTGGTGCAGCTGTGCTTAAAAAACAAAATTACAATAATACAGATACAGGCATTTGTAGGTGAAATGGGTGGTTTATTAAATGTCCAAGTAAGGTAGTTCTGTGCTATGTAATCAGATGCAACAATCAGGAGGTGAGTGATCTGAGGAGTAAGTGACTCACATTTGTTATTAGTTCTTCAGTTTTCTTTGTTTTGTTAGATTGGTGTGCTTCTGTTTTCCTTCTTTTTCACTTCGATTGAACGCTGATTGAACACTGCAGTTATGTGTCAATTTTATCACGCTTTGATAAAAATGCACGCTTAGATCAATAAATGCACAGCCAAATGGCTTTGCACAGCCTACACCATTGGACTTAAGTAGAAGACTATTACAAGTGAAACCAATAATTGAAATCTGTAACCACACCCCACCCCCTCAAATGCCAGGCAATAAATTACCTTAAAAACAACAACCAGGCATTCCACAAAGATTAAACTGGGTCTATATCATTCAAAACTTTAAAAAAGTACTTCAAAATCACATACTATGCAATAATGTTTCAATTTGCATTACCCAGCAGAATTAGCTTTGCATATATAGATATAGTGCAGCAGAATATATTGGTGGTTGTAGTCAATTGTAATTACCTGTAGGTGACAAGAAGAGAAGAAACGTCAATTCACAATCAATATCAGCTGAAGATAAATTAATGCTGATTGAACGCTGCTGTTATGTGTCAATTTTATCACGCTTTGATAAAAATGCACGCTTAGATCAATAAATGCACAGCCAAACGGCTTTGCACAGCCTACACCATTGGACTTAAGTAGAAGACTATTACAAGTGAAACCAATAATTGAAATCTGTAACCACACCCCACCCCCTCAAATGCCAGGCAATAAATTACCTTAAAAACAACAACCAGGCATTCCACAAAGATTAAACTGGGTCTATATCATTCAAAACTTTAAAAAAGTACTTCAAAATCACATACTATGCAATAATGTTTCAATTTGCATTACCCAGCAGAATTAGCTTTGCATATATAGATATAGTGCAGCAGAATATATTGGTGGTTGTAGTCAATTGTAATTACCTGTAGGTGACAAGAAGAGAAGAAACGTCAATTCACAATCAATATCAGCTGAAGATAAATTAACGCTGATTGAACGCTGCTGTTATGTGTCAATTTTATCACGCTTTGATAAAAATGCACGCTTAGATCAATAAATGCACAGCCAAACGGCTTTGCACAGCCTACACCATTGGACTTAAGTAGAAGACTATTACAAGTGAAACCAATAATTGAAATCTGTAACCACACCCCACCCCCTCAAATGCCAGGCAATAAATTACCTTAAAAACAACAACCAGGCATTCCACAAAAATTAAACTGGGTCTATATCATTCAAAACTTTAAAAAAGTACTTCAAAATCACATACTATGCAATAATGTTTCAATTTGCATAACCCAGCAGAATTAGCTTTGCATATATAGATATAGTGCAGCAGAATATATTGGTGGTTGTAGTCAATTGTAATTACCTGTAGGTGACAAGAAGAGAAGAAACGTCAATTCACAATCAATATCAGCTGAAGATAAATTAACGCTGATTGAACGCTGCTGTTATGTGTCAATTTTATCACGCTTTGATAAAAATGCACGCTTAGATCAATAAATGCACAGCCAAACGGCTTTGCACAGCCTACACCATTGGACTTAAGTAGAAGACTATTACAAGTGAAACCAATAATTGAAATCTGTAACCACACCCCACCCCCTCAAATGCCAGGCAATAAATTACCTTAAAAACAACAACCAGGCATTCCACAAAGATTAAACTGGGTCTATATCATTCAAAACTTTAAAAAAGTACTTCAAAATCACATACTATGCAATAATGTTTCAATTTGCATTACCCAGCAGAATTAGCTTTGCATATATAGATATAGGAGCAGCAGAATATATTGGTGGTTGTAGTCAATTGTAATTACTCAGCAGAATTAGCTTTGCATATATAGATATAGTGCAGCAGAATATATTGGTGGTTGTAGTCAATTGTAATTACCCAGCAGAATTAGCTTTGCAAATATAGATTTAGTGCAGCAGAATATATTGGTGGTTGTAGTCAGTTGTAATTACCCAGCAGAATTAGCTTTGCATATATATAGTGCAGCAGAATATATTGGTGGTTGTAGTCAATTGTAATTACCCAGCAGCAGCTCTACTGCACTCAACATCACCAGTGCTCACAATATATATAATGCTATATACTATGCCATAGTGGTGCTTACTATATAACACCTCCTACTGCGTTCCCCCTGGCAATGAGCATGACACCCAGAGAGTGAAACCCCTGGCAATGAGCATGACACCCAGCACGTGAAACTCTTGGCATTGAGCAGTTTTTGTAAAAGTAATTAGAAGCTTTACTGTAGGGCATAGTGTATCACAGATATTGTGGTGAGTGACATAATATGTTCCAAAGGGCATTAATGTGTGGGGCTTAACATGGTGGAAATTACTGTACTTTTTTCCCTGTGGTGGCCGAGGTCTGTTGGTGCAGGGTCAAGAACTGGGGTGTAAGGTAGTCTTTGCCTGCAAGGCTACGCCCATTTTATGGAGACCATACCCATTTTTGCGAGGTCACGCCCCCCCATCCCGTCCGGAGCGCTCACGCAAATATAGTTTTTTTTATATATATATATATGGGGGAGGGGCACAATTTTTAATGCCAATGGTGGCGGGGGGCACGCATTTGAAGCCAAATTGTTTAGAAACACCCCTGCAAGAAAATATCTGCAAATCCAATGTTACCATAAGTGTGGCATATACCTGCGCTTGCTCGCGGGGTGAGAACATCTCCCTAATTGAATTCAGCGATATGAATAGAGGTTGTGCAGCAGCCACAGAAAGGGTTAATCTCTGCAGCTTGTCACTAAATTACATTGTTGCAATTTTAGCTGGGAGCTGCAATAATTACTCTAATACATAACACAGCCAACACTTCTATATTCACACAATATACTGCATGGTGAATATAGAAGTGGTGCTTACTAAACAGCACCTCCTACTGCATTCCACATCACCGCTGGTCACACTCATATCAGGCCCATAATGCTGTATACTATGCCATAGTGGTGCTTACTATATAACACCAGGTGCTGTGCAGTGGTCAAAACACACTAACTGGTCCCATGCTGTTGTTGAACTAAAGGCCTATACACACGATGAGATTCGGTCTATGCTAATAGGTTTAAAAAGGTTACATAAAAGCTACTTTATGTATTTATTCATTAAAGTTTTTAAGTTGTATTTTACAACCATACAATGATATGATATATAATGTATCGTATAATCATTACATAATGTTGATGGCATTGAATTGTCTCTGCCTTGACTAGTGGCAGCAGCTTCAGCACTAGGTGGAAGTGGATCTTGATCTTTCCCTATTTTACCCTCCACCTTTTTGTTCTCCGTTTTTTAATGTGTGGAATTATATGCCAGTAATATATCTGGAATTAGACGGTGGTAATGTCTGGAATTAGATACCACTAGATAGATACCAGATATCACTGTGACTGGAATGATGACATATGCACAGTGACAGGACACTACCACAGCACCCTACAGCAGCCATATGCGGCACAAGACACTGGAGTATTAGTAATGTACTGTAGTATACTGAGCACCACAAGACAATGAGCAGTGATACGGAGCACTGATGAGATTACTAGAACTGACACTGAGCAGCCAGATGCAGCACTGGACTATTAGTAATGTACTCTAGTATACTGAGCACCACAATGCAGCACAAGACAATGAGCAGTGATACTGAGCACTGATGAGGATACTACTGAGAACTGACACTGAGCAGGAGAGACACACTACAATTTCATCTTGCGCCTCTTTTTTTATTTATCTTTGCATCATATGCTGTTTGGGGCTATTTTTTTAAGTGCCATCCTGTCTGACACTGCAGTGCCACTCCTAGATGGGCCAGGTGTTTGTGCTGCCCACTTGGGTCGCTTAGCTTAGTCATCCAGGGACCTTGGTGCAAATTTTAGGACTAAAAATAATATTGGGAGGTGTGAGGTGTTCAGAATAGACTGGAAAGGAGTAGAAATTATGGTTATTGAGCTTAATACTATAGGATCAAAATTACCCCCAAATTCTATGATTTTAGCTGTTTGAGGTTTTAAAAAAAAATCACCCGAATCCAAAACCCGAAAGGGTGGTTTTGCCAAAACGCGTCCGTATCCAAAACACAACTGCGGATCCGAAACCAAAACCAAAACATGAAACACGAAAAATGCCCGCTGCACATCTCTAGTTAGGGGAGAAGCATGTAGCCTTGTAGACTATGCACAGCTATATCTAGAAAAATATACGATCTAATCTTTAACCAACCAATGCAAGAAAGTATTTAATGTGAAAATACGAAACACTAGACTAATTGGAGGTGCGCCCTAAAGCAAATTACAATGTTAGGATTAGGGGGTTCGGAAAGACCTCTAGTGTATACACTACTATATACATTTTAAGATAGGAAGGTACAAATTACATATTCACATTGCATCTATGGGCTGGATTCAAATGTCCCTTTCCTCCCTCAATCGTGCCCGTCAGCAGCTATTCTAATGTTGCTGCCAACGGGTGCGACATGTTTATTTCAGCTCGCTACCCCCAGGGGAAACAAGCTGAAATGTGAGCAAAGAGACCCATTTGGGCAACCAAACGGTGTCTTTTCACGATCGCGCCCATTACTTTATTCAGGTTTAGGTGCTTTGTGCACCTAAACCAGAGTGTAATGGGCGCAATAATTGAGGGCATTTGAATTTCCCTTATATGTGTGTGTGTGATATACACACAGACACACATACTGTATTTCTTTATATAATGGACACCTCAGTTTCTATTCATTCATGTCCTGCCCCCTACTCTGTCAGACCCCTTCCCCTCTACTTTTCTGACCCCAAACGCCACTCATTCTTGTTGAGTGCTGGTGGGCCCATTCAGAATTTTGCTATGGGGCCCACAAAGGTCTAGTTACGCCACTGGGCAGGGTTATAGAGGAGGCGGTGCAAGGCATCCTGGGAACAGTCAAAGCTTTAGCCTGTTGGTGCCTTGGATCAACATCCAACTCTACACCCCGATGTTAGTGTAGTGCCTTTTGGGGTTAAGGTTTTACAGAAAGTTACAGGTTTTTTTAATTTAGTAAAATATGCCCCATTTTAAAGATAGGGCATTTAAATTTGTTGCACCTGTGCAGTACATAGCAGCCTGCAGGGCATGTACAGTGGCTTCATTTGGGTGCACATACATTGCCGGCTCCTGGTCGCAAACTGAAATTATTGTGTGTAAGTGGAATTAGCGGTGTTTATGTCATACAGGGGGGTGGGGGAGGTTTGTGGTTGGCGGGGGGCACGCTGTGCGATTATTATCCTGCATCTATACATACATGCGCTAACACCTGGACATACACTGATGTACCCACACCTAATATCCATACATACACGCCCTGACACCTGGACATACACCAACATTCCCACACCTGCATCTATACATACACATGCTGACACCTGGACATACACCAACATTCAAGCACCTGCATCTATATATACACGCGCTGACAAATGGACATACACCGACGTACCCACACTTGCATCTATACATACATGCACTGACATCTGGACATACAAGCACCTGCATCTATACATACACGCGCTGACACCTGAACCTACACTGACGTTCCCACACCTGCATCTATACATACACATTCTGACACCTGGACATACACAGACGTACCCACACCTGCATCTATACATACACGCGTTGACACCTGGACGTACACTGACGTACACACACCTACATCTATATATGCATGGATGCAAATGTGGGTACGTCTGTATACGTCCAGTTGTTAGCATGTGTATGTATAGATGTTAGGTGTGGGTACATCAGTGTATGTCCAGGTGTCAGCACATGTATGTATAGATTCACATGTGGGTACGTTGGTGTACGTTTAGGGGTCAGCGTGTTTATGTATAGATGTTGGTGTGTGTATGTCAGTGTACGTACAGATATAGGTGTGTGTATGTATGTATGTATGTATGTATGTATGTATATGTATAGAGGAAGGTGTGATACATACATATAACACATACATGATAGATACATACATATATCACACACACGATAGATAGATAGATAGATAGATAGATAGAACACATACATACAAGATAGATACATACATACATACATGATAGATACATATATACACACACATACGATAGATAGATAGATAGATAGATAGATAGATAGATAGATAGATAGATAGATAGATAGATAGATAGATAGATATATCACAAACATATATGATTCATACATATATCACACTCACATACATGATACATACATGAGAAAGACCTGGGAAGGTGATGAGGCCCGGGCCCCCTGCTGATGTTGCGTTGAGGAAGGCAGTGTTCCAGGGCGGATGCCAGTCGGGGAGAGCGCCGCGCAGCCCGGGAAAAATACTGCTGAGGAGCTACATCTGGAAGAGCCCCAGGGAGGGAGAGTGTCACATGCCCCATCCTGCGCGGCACACTCTGCAGGCCTGCACATGGGAAGGGAGGTCTCTGGCCACACATACTCACCCTGCTGCTGAAGCCCCGCTGCTGTCCCCATCAGCGCTCTCCAGCGGGGAGCGGGGCCAGGATGAACCTCAACCTGTGAGAACTATCTTCATGATCAAGAGATCTCATATGCAAGATAAGTATGTGTTGGGAAAGGGCTGGGGAGGGCGGCTGTTCGGGCACACCCTCGTCAAGTTAAGGAGATTTAACTGAGGAAGCACAAGGGAACTCTCGTCTGGGGACAACAACTGCAGGGAGACCACATCTTTTCAGATGAACATGGGAGGGCGGAAGGCTGCCTAATACTGAAGCACCCTCAGACATTAAACCATATGCAACAACTATTGCAAGCATTCCTGGGGGAAGGTCTGCAGCAGACGGATTTGCATTCAGTGATGTCATCCAAGCAGTGGGCCAAAGTTGGCTGGAACCCTCATCTGTATATGAAAAGAGAAAAGGGGCATGCGGGGCATGGCGGTCTTTTGCGGCGCTTGGATAACCCCAAGTTTGCATTAAACACCCCCACCCTCCTTCGGTGTGGGGCTCATGTTGGCCATGCCCAAGCCCCTGAAGCATTCAAGCTGATTTCTTGCAGCAGCTGGGCTCTACAAGACAAGTAAAAGGGTGTGGGCCCTGCAGCACCACCGGTAGTTTGCATACACACATATATAGGACAGCATCTCTTATATGCCCCAGGGTCAATAAAATAGTATCCTTGTCTAGGCTATCCATCCCCTCAGATAAGGCATTTGTCCATGCCGCTACAGCACTACACACCCAGGTCGACGCAATTGCCGGTCTGAGTAAGGTACCTGAATGTGTATAAATGGACTTCAGGGTAATCTCCTGTTTGCGGTCAGCACACTCTTTGAGGGTAGCCGTATCCTGGGACGGGAGGGCTACCTTCTTGGATAAGCGTGTTAATGCTTTGTCCACCCTAGGGGAGGATTCCCATCGTAACCTATCCGTTGATGGGAAAGGATACGCCATAAGATTCCTTTTGGAAATCTGCAGTCTTTTATCTGGAGATTTCCAAGCTTTTTTACATAACTCGTTCAGCTCGTGTGAGGGGGGAAAGGTTACCTCAGGCTTCTTTCCCTTGTACATATGTACCCTCTTGTCAGCGACAGGGGGTTACTCTGTGATGTGCAAAACATCTTTTATTGCCATAATCATAAATCGAATGGATTTTGCCAATTTTGGCTGTAACTTTGCATCATCGTAATCGACACTGGAGTCAGAATCCGTGTCGGTATCTGTGTCAACAAACTGGGATAGTGGGCGCTTATGAGACCCTGACAGTCCCTGCAACATAGGATCAGGCATGGGTTGAGACCCTGACTGTCCCAAAGCTTTTGCCTTGTCTAATCTTTTGTGCAATGAGTTTACACTAGCATTTAAAACATTCCACATATCCATCCAATCAGCTGTCGGCAGAGAAACCACATTCATTTGCTCCCGCTCCTCTCTAATATAGCCTTCTTCCTCAGACATGTCGACACACGTGTACCGACACACCACACACACAGGGAATGCTTTTTCTGAAGACAGTTTCCCCACAAGGCCCTTTGGAGAGACAGAGAGAGAGTATGCCAGCACATACCCCAGCGCTATATAACCCAGGAATAAAACAGTAACTTAATGTTTGCCCAGTAGTGCTGCTGTATGTAATTTGCGAATTATGTGCCCCCCCCCCCTCTTTTCAACCCTCTTGTCTAACGTGGTATAAGCAGGGTAGAGTCCGGGGAGCTTCCTCTCAGCGGTGCTGTGGAGAAAAAATGGCGCTGGTGAGTGCTGAGGGAGAAGCCCCGCCCCCTCGGAGGCGGGCTTCTGTCCCGCTTAAACTGTAAAATTGGTGGGGGCTCATACATTTATACAGTGCCCAGCTGTATATATGTTATATTTTTGCGAAAGAGGTTTATATTGCTGCCCAGGGCGCCCCCCCTGCGCCCTGCACCCTTACAGTGACCGGAGTATGTGAGGTGTATGGGAGCAAAGGCACACAGCTGCAGTGCTGTGCGTTACCTCAGTGAAGATCATGAAGTCTTCTGCCGCCTCTGAAGTCTTCTTTTCTTCTCATACTCACCCGGCTTCTATCTTCCGGCTCTGCGAGGGGGACGGCGGCGCGGCTCTGGGACGGACGGCGAGGGTGAGATCCTGCGTACCAATCCCTCTGGAGCTAATGGTGTCCAGTAGCCTAAGAAGCAGGACCTTGCAACTCAGAGAGTAGGGCTGATTCTCTCCCCTCAGTCCCTCGATGAGGGAGTCTGTTGCCAGCAGTGCTCCCTGAAAATTAAAAACCTAACAAAATTCTTTCTGTCAAAAAGCTCAGGAGAGCTCCTGAAAAGCACCCAGTCTCCACTGGGCACAGTATCAAACTGAGGTCTGGAGGAGGGGCATAGAGGGAGGAGCCAGTGCACACCCAGAACTAAAGTCTTTCTTAAAGTGCCCATGTCTCCTGCGGAGCCCGTCTATCCCCATGGTCCTTACGGAGTCCCCAGCATCCTCTAGGACGTTAGAGAAAATAGGATTTTAATACCTACTGGTAAATCCTTTTCTCTTATTCCTTAGAGGATGCTGGGCACCCGTCCCAGTGCGTACTGTGTCTGCAGTTATTAAATGGCCCTTAACTCCAGAACATTTATGTGGAGACAACTTTCCTGACTTGACCATCTTCCTTGGATGTTTTCCCCCTGTGTGACTGCTCCCCAGCCTCGGAGGGTTGCATCCGTGGTCCCTAGGATCCCGTCCTGGATCCCAAACCATCGCCCCTCTAGGTGGTGAGAACTGTGCAGCCACCAATGGAGTGAGATTCTGGTCTTGGAAGACAGGATTATCCTCCGGTGCATGTGTAGGTGGGATCCGGACCACTTGTCCAACAGGTCCCACTGGAACACTCTGGCATGGAGCCTGCCAAACTGAATGGCCTCGTAGGCCGCAACCATCTTCCCCAGCAACCGAATGCATTGATGGATTAACACTCTTGCTGGTTTCAGAATTTGTTTGACCAGACTCTGGATCTCCAGAGCCATTCCACTAGAAGAAAACCTCTTCTGTGTCCAGTATCACTCCCAAAAACAACAACCGCGTCATTAGGACCAACTGCGATTTTGGCAAGTTTAGGAGCCAACCATGGCCCTCATTCCGAGTTGTTCGCTCGGTATTTTTCATCGCATCGCAGTGAAAATCCGCTTAGTACGCATGCGCAATGTTCGCACTGCGACTGCGCCAAGTAACTTTACTATGAAGATAGTATTTTTACTCACGGCTTTTTCTTCGCTCCGGCGATCGTAATGTGATTGACAGGAAATGGGTGTTACTGGGCGGAAACACGGCGTTTCAGGGGCGTGTGGCTGAAAACGCTACCGTTTCCGGAAAAAACGCAGGAGTGGCCGGGGAAACGGTGGGAGTGCCTGGGCGAACGCTGGGTGTGTTTGTGACGTCAACCAGGAACGACAAGCACTGAACTGATCGCACAGGCAGAGTAAGTCTGGAGCTACTCTGAAACTGCTAAGTAGTTAGTAATCGCAATATTGCGAATACATCGGTCGCAATTTTAAGAAGCTAAGATTCACTCCCAGTAGGCGGCGGCTTAGCGTGTGTAACTCTGCTAAATTCGCCTTGCGACCGATCAACTCGGAATGAGAGCCCATGTTGTTAAAGAACTGTCAGGGAGAGTAGATGTATTGCACCAACTGGTACCGGGATCGCGTCCTTTATCAGGAGATCATCCAAGTACGGGATAATTGTGACTACTTGCTTGCGAAGGAGAACCATCATTTCCGCCATCACCCTGGTGAAAATCCTCGGAGCCGTGGACAGACCAAACGGCAACGTCTGAAATTGGTAATGACAATCCTGAATTGCAAACCTCAGGTAGCTTGATGCAGTGGCTAAATGGGAACATGTAAGTAGGCATCCTTTATGTCTACCAAAACCATGAAATCTCCTTTATCCCCCGGACTGGAGATCACTACCCTAAGAGATACCATCTTGAAATTGAATTTCTTTAGGTAGAAATTAAGGGATTTCAGATTTAAGATTGGTCTGACTGAGCCGTCCGGCTTCGGGACCACGAAGAGGCTTGAATAAAAACCTTCTCCCTGCTGACTAAGGCTGATTTGAACAATTGGTGAGGGGGAACTTCTTGAAACCCCAGTTTGTACCCTTGGGACACTATTTGTAAAACCCACGAGTCCAGGTCCGAATGAATCCAGAACTGACTGAAGAGTTTTAGACGTGCCCCCCAGTGGCGGAACTAGCGAGCAGTGGGCCCATGTGCGACAAAATGGCTTGCCCCCCCCCCCCCCATCCCATCCCATCCAAGTCCACCCCCTCACCCCTGGAGAGGATCTGGTGAGGGGGGCCTGCTCAGGGAAGTGGATACCTAGCAACAGTGCCGTAACTAGACATTTTAGCAGTGTGTGCAAGAAACGGCATTGGAGCCCCACCCCTGCATGCAAAACAGGGGCAGTGCGCGCCGTAGGCGCGCGCAAAAAAACATAGTGGCGTGGCTTCGTGGTTAAGGGGTGTGGCCACAAAATAATACCAATTCATAAAACGGTGCACAGTAGTCTCCATTATTCAAATTACGCCGCACAGTAGCACCACTACACCAGGTAGAGACCCTTTTACACCTTACGGCGGACAGATTCCTCTTTTTACACATTACAGCAGACAGCGTCCTCTTTTTACACATTACAGCAGACAGCGTCCCCTTTTTACACATTACGGCAGACAGCATCCCCCTTTTTTACAAAACGGCAGACAGCGTGCCCTTGTTACACATAGCGGCAGACAGCGTACATTTTTTTCACATAACGGCAGACAGCCTGCCCTTGTTAAACATAGCGGCAGACAGCGTACACTTTTTACACATAACGGCAGACAGCCTGCCCTTGTTAAACATAGCGGCAGACAGCGTACACTTTTTTCACATAACAGCAGTCAGCCTGCCCTTGTTACACATAATGGAAGACATCGTACACTTTTTACACATTACAGCAGACAGCTTGCCCTTGTTACACATTACAGCAGACAGCTTGCCCTTGTTACACATTATGACAGACAGCGTGCCCTTGTTACACATTACGGCAGACAGCATCTCCCTTGTTACACATTACGGCAGGCAGATTCCCCCTTGTTACACATTGCGGCAAGCAGATTCCCCCTTTTTACACATTGCGGCAAGCAGCTTCCCCCTTTTTACACATTGCGGCAGGCAGATTCCCCCTTTTTACACATTGCGGCAGGCAGTCCCCCTTTTTACACATAGCTGCAGGCAGATTCCCCCTTTTTACACATAGCGGCAGGCAGATTCCCCCTTTTTACACATTGCGGCAGGCAGTCCCCCTTTTTACACATAGCTGCAGGCAGATTCCCCCTTTTAACACATAGCTGCAGGCAGATTCCCCCCTTTTACACATAGCTGCAGGCAGATTCCCCCTTTTTACACAAAAAGCGGCAGGCAGATTCCCCCTTTTTACACATAGCGGCAGGCAGATTCCCCCTTTTTACACATAGCGGCAGGCAGATTCCCCCTTTTTACACATAGCGGCAGGCAGTCCCAACAAAGAAAGAAAGAGACGAAAGAAAGAAAGAAAGAAAGAAAGAAAGAAAGAAAGAAAGAAAGAAAGAAAGAAAGAAAGAAAGAAAGAAAGAAAGAAAGAAAGAAAGAAAGAAAGAAGAATTATACTTACCCTCTCCGCTGGCTCAGGCTCCTCGTGCAGCTTGACGATTCCCGGGCAGTAGAGAAGGAGGAGAAGGGAGGTGGAGGAGGGAGCCGCAGCAGCGCTGTGTTATTGGTGGAGGCGCTGCTGCTGCTGCCCCTCTGCTTCACTATAGGCTGTTCTCGGAAGACAGCCTATAGTGAAGCAGAGGGGCAGCAGCAGCAGCGCCTCCACCAGTAACAAAGCGCTGCTGCGGCTCCTTCCTTCACCTCCCTCCTCCTCCTCCTCCCCCCCGTGCCGCTGCTCCTCTCATCTCCAAGCGACCCTCCTCCCTCTTCGTGTGTTACAGAGGCGGCAGCGTGTCTGGTGCTGCGGCTGCTGCCCGTAGTGCCCTGGCCTGATCTGTTCGTTACGACGGGCGGGCGGCGGGAGTCGCAGGACGCAGACCCGACGGGAGCGCTGGTGTGCGGCTGCGGCATGATACAATGAGTCATTGTGACTCATTGTAATGCCGGCGGCTGTGGGCCCTTGAGTGCGGCGGGGCCCCAGTGCAATGCACTGCCTGCCCTGCCAGTAGTTCCGCCCCTGGTGCCCCCCACTGGTGTGGGCTCCTGCAAGAGAGCCCCAGCGTCATGCAGTGGATTTGGCAGAAGCAGAGGACTCTGCTCCTGCGATCTTGAAGAGGCTTCTTGGAGTCAGCATCAGCATTCCCTTGGTGAATCCACAATGCCCTCCTATCCGAGACTGCCATGAAATTGGCCCGTGAGCACTTGTGCCCGGTGTAGGATTTTTAAATATGTGTAGTTTACTGTATGCAAGGGTTTAAAACCTTTTAGGAACTGAGATCTAAGGTGTATTACATGTAGTTTAAAAAAAACAAAAAAGGTTTATTTTATGGCAGTAGTTTCCAAACTGGGGTTCTTGCACTGGTAGCATAGTTTGGTGGTCCAGGACCAATTAAAATTATTTATACTTTATTAAATTGGCAAAACCATTCCCTCACAACATAACTGAACCTGAGGATGACATGCTATAAACACAATTTACTTAATTTTATATTTTTTTCTGAATTTCTCAATAAAGAAAACTTTGGCCTAGGGGTGCCGTGAAACAAATTTTGATACTATTTATTTATATAGTGCTCTTTCTCCAACAGGACTCAAGGCGCTTGAGATATGGCTTCTGGAACTGAACACAGGATTCTAAATGTGGCTGTACCAAGGACCTATACAGTGGCATTACAGGTTGAGTATCCCTTATCCAAAATGCTTGGGACCAGAGGAATTTTGGATATCGGATTTTTCTGTATTTTGGAATAATTGCATATCATAACGAGATATTATGGTGATGGGACCTAAATCTAAGCACAGAATGCATTTATGTTTCATATATACCATATACACACAGCCTGAAGGTCATTATAGCCAATATTTTTTATAACTTTGTGCATTAAACAAAGTGTGTGTACATTCACATAATTCATTTATGTGTCATATACACCTTATACACACAGTCTGAAGTTCATTTAATACAATATTTTTAATAACTTTGAGTATT
This sequence comes from Pseudophryne corroboree, assembly GCF_028390025.1. NCBI lineage: Eukaryota > Metazoa > Chordata > Amphibia > Anura > Myobatrachidae > Pseudophryne > Pseudophryne corroboree. The sequence continues at coordinate 178,896,572 of NC_086451.1, forward strand.
AAACAAAGTTTGTGTACACTGAGCCATCAAAAAACAAAGGTTTCACTATCTCAGTCTCACTCAAAAAAGTCCGTATTTCGGAATATTCCGTATTTCGGAATATTTGGATATGGGATACTCAACCTGTATTACTTTTTTCTGCTACTGGTTCTTTACCTATGCAAACAAGCATCTGACTTGCCTTTCCTATTGCTTTGTTACATTGCTCACCTGAAATAGTAATACTTAGATAGCTTTCCTCTTGCCATTATAATGCCCTTAATATTATAGTTAGCCTTTGTATTTTTGAGACGTGTATGATTTTGCATTTTTTGGCATTAAATGTTGCCATGTTCTTGACCATTCCTCTAGTGCAGGGGCGGAACTGCCAGAGACAACGGAGTCAGTTGCCGCCGGGCTCCAGCCCTAAAGGGGCTTCCTCCATTGCCCTCCGGCTGTTACGTGCCCTTCCTACTAAATAGACAAAGGCGCTACCAGCAGGGTCTCGCAGTTTGTACATTCCATGCCGTAACACCCTTCTTTCCACCTTTTTAAAGACCCAGCCCAGCAGCCTCGCCGCTGCCACCACCGCTAGCTGCAGCACTGCCAGCGGTGGGGTGCCCCTGCTTCTTCTCACACCACAGATAGCTGGGCAGCACTGCAACTGCCTGCCTGATTGCTCCGCCCCCTTCCGGCTCCCAAGCACCTCTGCTGCCCAGTGATCCAGGAGCCTGCTGCTAGGAAGAAGTGGCCGAGCTTCAGCAAGCGAGTCTGGACACTGCCGGAGGAAGCCATGATAACCAGATAATGGGGAGTGGAGAGCCAGTTCCAAGGTAATACTTTATACAGCTGGTTGAGATCCTGGTCGGTGGATATGGATTTCAAGAAAACCCTGGAGGTGCTTCCTTTCAAGGGAGACACTCTCTTTGGAGAAGACCTCAATAAGATTGTAGCTGATCTGGCTACTGCTAAAACAGCTTGCCTACCTAGTATGACTCCTACCACGCAGAAGGCTAAAAGTACTTTCCCTTGGCCCTTTCATCCTCAAGGTAAAGCGTACCCAAGGTCAGGCATACCCAAAGCAAGCTCATGCTTCCAGACCTGACAAGCCCAGACTGAAGCAAGCCTGGGCTGCCCATCAGCCTGCTTCCAAAACGGACAAGCCTGCCGCATGACGGTGCAGGCCTCCCGCTGGGGGATCCCAGGGTGGGGGGCCCGACTTCTAGGTTTGGCATAATTCTAAGCTAGAGAATTCTGTTTGGAGCTCACCTTGTACTTTGTGAAGAAATAATCAGCATTGTGGCTGAGCAGATACATGTAGTGTGTGGCTGCAAACTGCATGGATCTGCTGTGTTGTAATGCTGATACTTTTTTTTTCAAAGTACCAATAGCTTCATATAATGTTCACAATTTTTATGCAGGATCAAATAGCTCAATAGGTAGGGTGTTTGATTAGAATTCAACAGGTTATAGGTTTGAATCCTGGGTATGGTAGTTATAGGTTTGAATCCTGGGTATGGTATAGTTGTTCTGACTGCCGGCATCCTATCACCTGGGATATCATACTAAATAAATGGAGTTGATCAATTTTTTTTTATTTTTTTTTTAAACTAGGGACAATTTCCAGATACTTTTCTTTATAACTGAGACTGCCCCCTGGAACTTCACATCAGTTGACAACTATGCATGAGTGGGCAGTGCTTGCTCTGGATCTGCCCACCCATTTATGTGCCGTCATAAAAGAAAGCACAACTGACAGTTATCCTGGGCGTACACTACACAATTATCTGTCAGGCTATCTATCCAGTCTGGATGGATGGAATGAAAATCTGGTAATGTATAGGAGCAAATGTCAATTAACCATTTGCTCCCAAACACTAGAAAAGTGGTCAAAAATGGTCATTACACAAATTGGTTAAACCCAAAATTTAACCAATTTGTTTAGGGGACCATTTTTGTCCATTTTCTAGTGTTTGAGAGTAAATCGTTGATGGTCATTTGCTCACATAGATAACCGGATTTCTATTCCAACCAGCCAGTGTTGGAGATATGGTCTGCCAGATTACATAATGCATACCAGAGCCATAACTAGACTTTTTGGTGCCCTGTGACAGATAATTATATGCCCCCCCCCCCCTCCCCATTTTTGCAATATGGACAAAAGGCGCATGCCTTGTGGGGAAGGGGCATAACAAGATTGGTCTCAGAGAAAGCACATGAGATATGAAGATATATCTAGTATACTTGACACTCAATGGTTTGTGGTATTGCCGGGGTGCCCTCCTTAAATGCATATACAGTCACACATGGCGTGTTTGTGCAAATGGCATATCAGCAGTCAGCACTAACTGGTGACATGCCATTTGTACAAGTAAGCCATGTGTGACTAATATATAAACATACTTTATTAAATAACACCTCAAACTATCATACCCAGGATTCAAACCTATAACCTGTTGAATTCTAATCAAATACCCTACCCATTGAGCTACTTGATCCTGCATCTATTCTAACCTCCAAAAACAGATTCAGTTGCATTTTCCAGCGTGTTTTGTTTGCGCCTTTGCAAATGTCTTACATCGACAAACTTATTTAGTACTATTTTGCAAATAGGGTTACATTGTCGCAACATTGTGTTCCCTAATTGCTTGATTTTTTTAAATGCAACAATTGATAAAGACACCTGATAATTGCTCTGTGGAGTCTTATTTTGTGTCTACTTCTTATCTACATTTAATTCCCTACCTCTAATCAAGGCATTTTTAAATGCTGGGGGCTGCCAGGACGTGAGGCCTACCTAGACTTTAGATCTGAATTTGAAAGTACTTGTGAACTAACTTAATTTCCTACTTCTAAATTCATTCCTAAATTCACTACTTACATGAATCCTGTAGTTGGGCATTTTGAGCCTTCAATTGTGGGCATTGTTTTGTGTCCAGACCAGCAGCTGGTGGTGTGCATTTGCTGGAAAGGCATCGAAGACCTCCGATATGCTGCATCTCCTGATGTGTGTCTCCCTCAAGTGGCTGTCAGCAAATGCATGCTAGACACCCCATTCCAAGCTGATTGTGACATCACGGAACATGCATCATAGAACAGGCATGCTAGAATATGGGTCTTCAACCTGCGACCCTCCAGCTGCTGTGGAACTACATATACCAGCATGCCCTGCCTCAGTTTTAGCATACCTTAATAGCAAAACTGTGGCAGGGCATGCTGGGATGTGTAGTTTCACAGCAGCTGGAGGGCCACAGGATGAAGACCCATGTGCTAGAGCCAAGCCGCAGGTACATTGAATGCTAGCAAGCTGAATGTTTAAATCCTTTTTGTTCCGCAGCATTCCAATGCGGAAGATTCCATGGAACCAGAGATTATTCCATTGAGAAGGACATGCTGCCTGGATGACTGCACTGTGCAAATTAAATCACGGAGCCAGTTGGCTTGTGGGTGGCTCTGGTGACTGGGTGGTTGGGTGGGCGGTGTGTCGGAGGTGGAGCACATGCAAATGAATGTGTATCATCCAGCTAGTGAGAGTGAAAACTCATGCAGGAGTGTGCCTGCTTGTCAGTGGGTTATGCACCTTGCCAGGCGTCAAATCTACATGGAGCAGCTGGAGGGGACAAGAGCAGGTTTGCAAAATATAGATAGAAGAGCATATATGCTGGCGCATTCTCCATGATTGTGTCAGCTTATGTTTTGGTGCACTGCACTTTCCTTCACTAAGTTTTAGCCATTTTTGGTTAAACCCAAGTGTAGTTGCTTCTCGCACTTTTGGCTGTGATCTTGTATTGTGGTTGAAGAGTCTGCTGGAGGGATTGTTTTCTTCATTGGCGAGAGACTGAAGATATTCCAGGATGGAAGGCTTGGGAACACTATCCGTTTTTCAGTTGTGGAAGAGTTGAAAGACCGGATTGGACTAGAGATGAGCGGGTTCGGTTTCTCTGAATCCGAACCCGCCAGAACTTCATGTTTTTTTTCACGGGTCCGAGCGACTCGGATCTTCCCGCCTTGCTCGGTTAACCCGAGCGCGCCCGAACGTCATCATGACGCTGTCGGATTCTCGCGAGGCTCGGATTCTATCGCGAGACTTGGATTCTATATAAGGAGCCGCGCGTCGCCGCCATTTTCACACGTGCATTGAGATTGATAGGGAGAGGACGTGGCTGGCGTCCTCTTCGTTTAGAATAGATTAGAGAGACACTTGATTTACTAATTTTGGGGAGCATTAGGAGTACTCAGTACAGTGCAGAGTTTTGCTGATAGTGACCAGTGACCACCAGTTTTATTTATAATCCGTTCTCTGCCTGAAAAAAGCGATACACAGCACACAGTGACTCAGTCACATACCATATCTGTGTGCACTGCTCAGGCTCAGGCCAGTGTGCTGCATCATCTATTATCTATATATAATATTATATATATCTGTCTGACTGCTCAGCTCACACAGCTTATAATTGTGGGGGAGACTGGGGAGCACTACTGCAGTGCCAGTTATAGGTTATAGCAGGAGCCAGGAGTACATAATATATTATATAGTGAGTGACCACCAGACACACAGTGCAGTTTATTTAATATATCCGTTCTCTGCCTGAAAAAAGCGATACACACAGTGACTCAGTCAGTCACATACCATATCTGTGTGCACTGCTCAGGCTCAGGCCAGTGTGCTGCATCATCTATATATATTATATATCTGTCTGACTGCTCAGCTCACACAGCTTATAATTGTGGGGGAGACTGGGGAGCACTACTGCAGTGCCAGTTATAGGTTATAGCAGGAGCCAGGAGTACATAATATTATATTAAAATTAAACAGTGCACACTTTTGCTGCAGGAGTGCCACTGCCAGTGTGACTAGTGACCAGTGACCTGACCACCAGTATATATAATATTAGTAGTATACTATCTCTTTATCAACCAGTCTATATTAGCAGCAGACACAGTACAGTGCGGTAGTTCACGGCTGTGGCTACCTCTGTGTCGGCACTCGGCAGCCCGTCCATAATTGTATATACCACCTAACCGTGGTTTTTTTTTCTTTCTTTATACATACATACTAGTTACGAGAATACTATCTCTTTATCAACCAGTCTATATATTAGCAGCAGACACAGTACAGTGCGGTAGTTCACGGCTGTGGCTACCTCTGTGTCGGCACTCGGCAGCCCGTCCATAATTGTATATACCACCTAACCGTGGTTTTTTTTTCTTTCTTTATACATACATACTAGTTACGAGTATACTATCTCTTTATCAGCCAGTCTATATATTAGCAGCAGACACAGTACAGTGCGGTAGTTCACGGCTGTGGCTACCTCTGTGTCGGCACTCGGCAGCCCGTCCATAATTGTATATACCACCTAACCGTGGTTTTTTTTTCTTTCTTTATACATACATACTAGTTACGAGTATACTATCTCTTTATCAACCAGTCTATATATTAGCAGCAGACACAGTACAGTGCGGTAGTTCACGGCTGTGGCTACCTCTGTGTCGGCACTCGGCAGCCCGTCCATAATTGTATATACCACCTAACCGTGGTTTTTTTTTCTTTCTTTATACATACATACTAGTTACGAGTATACTATCTCTTTATCAACCAGTCTATATATTAGCAGCAGACACAGTACAGTGCGGTAGTTCACGGCTGTGGCTACCTCTGTGTCGGCACTCGGCAGCCCGTCCATAATTGTATATACCACCTAACCGTGGTTTTTTTTTCTTTCTTTATACATACATACTAGTTACGAGTATACTATCTCTTTATCAACCAGTCTATATATTAGCAGCAGACACAGTACAGTGCGGTAGTTCACGGCTGTGGCTACCTCTGTGTCGGCACTCGGCAGCCCGTCCATAATTGTATATACCACCTAACCGTGGTTTTTTTTTCTTTCTTTATACATACATACTAGTTACGAGTATACTATCTCTTTATCAACCAGTCTATATATTAGCAGCAGACACAGTACAGTGCGGTAGTTCACGGCTGTGGCTACCTCTGTGTCGGCACTCGGCAGCCCGTCCATAATTGTATATACCACCTAACCGTGGTTTTTTTTTGCTTTCTTTATACATACATACTAGTTACGAGTATACTATCTCTTTATCAACCAGTCTATATATTTGCAGCAGACACAGTACAGTGCGGTAGTTCACGGCTGTGGCTACCTCTGTGTCGGCACTCGGCAGCCCGTCCATAATTGTATATACCACCTAACCGTGGTTTTTTTTTCTTTCTTTATACATACATACTAGTTACGAGTATACTATCTCTTTATCAACCAGTCTATATATTAGCAGCAGACACAGTACAGTGCGGTAGTTCACGGCTGTGGCTACCTCTGTGTCGGCACTCGGCAGCCCGTCCATAATTGTATATACCACCTAACCGTGGTTTTTTTTTCTTTCTTTATACATACATACTAGTTACGAGTATACTATCTCTTTATCAACCAGTCTATATTAGCAGCAGACACAGTACAGTGCGGTAGTTCACGGCTGTGGCTACCTCTGTGTCGGCACTCGGCAGCCCGTCCATAATTGTATATACCACCTAACCGTGGTTTTTTTTTCTTTCTTTATACATACATACTAGTTACGAGTATACTATCTCTTTATCAACCAGTCTATATATTAGCAGCAGACACAGTACAGTGCGGTAGTTCACGGCTGTGGCTACCTCTGTGTCGGCACTCGGCAGCCCGTCCATAATTGTATATACCACCTAACCGTGGTTTTTTTTTCTTTCTTTATACATACATACTAGTTACGAGTATACTATCTCTTTATCAACCAGTCTATATATTAGCAGCAGACACAGTACAGTGCGGTAGTTCACGGCTGTGGCTACCTCTGTGTCGGCACTCGGCAGCCCGTCCATAATTGTATATACCACCTAACCGTGGTTTTTTTTTCTTTCTTTATACATACATACTAGTTACGAGTATACTATCTCTTTATCAACCAGTCTATATATTAGCAGCAGACACAGTACAGTGCGGTAGTTCACGGCTGTGGCTACCTCTGTGTCGGCACTCGGCAGCCCGTCCATAATTGTATATACCACCTAACCGTGGTTTTTTTTTCTTTCTTTATACATACATACTAGTTACGAGTATACTATCTCTTTATCAACCAGTCTATATATTAGCAGCAGACACAGTACAGTGCGGTAGTTCACGGCTGTGGCTACCTCTGTGTCGGCACTCGGCAGCCCGTCCATAATTGTATATACCACCTAACCGTGGTTTTTTTTTCTTTCTTTATACATACATACTAGTTACGAGTATACTATCTCTTTATCAACCAGTCTATATATTAGCAGCAGACACAGTACAGTGCGGTAGTTCACGGCTGTGGCTACCTCTGTGTCGGCACTCGGCAGCCCGTCCATAATTGTATATACCACCTAACCGTGGTTTTTTTTTCTTTCTTTATACATACATACTAGTTACGAGTATACTATCTCTTTATCAACCAGTCTATATATTAGCAGCAGACACAGTACAGTGCGGTAGTTCACGGCTGTGGCTACCTCTGTGTCGGCACTCGGCAGCCCGTCCATAATTGTATATACCACCTAACCGTGGTTTTTTTTTCTTTCTTTATACATACATACTAGTTACGAGTATACTATCTCTTTATCAACCAGTCTATATATTAGCAGCAGACACAGTACAGTGCGGTAGTTCACGGCTGTGGCTACCTCTGTGTCGGCACTCGGCAGCCCGTCCATAATTGTATACTAGTATCCAATCCATCCATCTCCATTGTTTACCTGAGGTGCCTTTTAGTTGTGCCTATTAAAATATGGAGAACAAAAATGTTGAGGTTCCAAAATTAGGGAAAGATCAAGATCCACTTCCACCTCGTGCTGAAGCTGCTGCCACTAGTCATGGCCGAGACGATGAAATGCCAGCAACGTCGTCTGCCAAGGCCGATGCCCAATGTCATAGTACAGAGCATGTCAAATCCAAAACACCAAATATCAGTAAAAAAAGGACTCCAAAACCTAAAATAAAATTGTCGGAGGAGAAGCGTAAACTTGCCAATATGCCATTTACCACACGGAGTGGCAAGGAACGGCTGAGGCCCTGGCCTATGTTCATGGCTAGTGGTTCAGCTTCACATGAGGATGGAAGCACTCAGCCTCTCGCTAGAAAAATGAAAAGACTCAAGCTGGCAAAAGCAGCACAGCAAAGAACTGTGCATTCTTCGAAATCCCAAATCCACAAGGAGAGTCCAATTGTGTCGGTTGCGATGCCTGACCTTCCCAACACTGGACGTGAAGAGCATGCGCCTTCCACCATTTGCACGCCCCCTGCAAGTGCTGGAAGGAGCACCCGCAGTCCAGTTCCTGATAGTCAGATTGAAGATGTCAGTGTTGAAGTATACCAGGATGAGGAGGATATGGGTGTTGCTGGCGCTGGGGAGGAAATTGACCAGGAGGATTCTGATGGTGAGGTGGTTTGTTTAAGTCAGGCACCCGGGGAGACACCTGTTGTCCGTGGGAGGAATATGGCCGTTGACATGCCAGGTGAAAATACCAAAAAAATCAGCTCTTCGGTGTGGAGGTATTTCACCAGAAATGCGGACAACAGGTGTCAAGCCGTGTGTTCCCTTTGTCAAGCTGTAATAAGTAGGGGTAAGGACGTTAACCACCTCGGAACATCCTCCCTTATACGTCACCTGCAGCGCATTCATAATAAGTCAGTGACAAGTTCAAAAACTTTGGGTGACAGCGGAAGCAGTCCACTGACCAGTAAATCCCTTCCTCTTGTAACCAAGCTCACGCAAACCACCCCACCAACTCCCTCAGTGTCAATTTCCTCCTTCCCCAGGAATGCCAATAGTCCTGCAGGCCATGTCACTGGCAATTCTGACGAGTCCTCTCCTGCCTGGGATTCCTCCGATGCATCCTTGCGTGTAACGCCTACTGCTGCTGGGGCTGCTGTTGTTGCCGCTGGGAGTCGATGGTCATCCCAGAGGGGAAGTCGTAAGCCCACTTGTACTACTTCCAGTAAGCAATTGACTGTTCAACAGTCCTTTGCGAGGAAGATGAAATATCACAGCAGTCATCCTACTGCAAAGCGGATAACTGAGTCCTTGACAACTATGTTGGTGTTAGACGTGCGTCCGGTATCCGCCGTTAGTTCACAGGGAACTAGACAATTTATTGAGGCAGTGTGCCCCCGTTACCAAATACCATCTAGGTTCCACTTCTCTAGGCAGGCGATACCGAGAATGTACACGGACGTCAGAAAAAGACTCACCAGTGTCCTAAAAAATGCAGTTGTACCCAATGTCCACTTAACCACGGACATGTGGACAAGTGGAGCAGGGCAGGGTCAGGACTATATGACTGTGACAGCCCACTGGGTAGATGTATGGACTCCCGCCGCAAGAACAGCAGCGGCGGCACCAGTAGCAGCATCTCGCAAACGCCAACTCTTTCCTAGGCAGGCTACGCTTTGTATCACCGCTTTCCAGAATACGCACACAGCTGAAAACCTCTTACGGCAACTGAGGAAGATCATCGCGGAATGGCTTACCCCAATTGGACTCTCCTGTGGATTTGTGGCATCGGACAACGCCAGCAATATTGTGTGTGCATTAAATATGGGCAAATTCCAGCACGTCCCATGTTTTGCACATACCTTGAATTTGGTGGTGCAGAATTTTTTAAAAAACGACAGGGGCGTGCAAGAGATGCTGTCGGTGGCCAGAAAAATTGCGGGACACTTTCGGCGTACAGGCACCACGTACAGAAGACTGGAGCACCACCAAAAACTACTGAACCTGCCCTGCCATCATCTGAAGCAAGAAGTGGTAACGAGGTGGAATTCAACCCTCTATATGCTTCAGAGGTTGGAGGAGCAGCAAAAGGCCATTCAAGCCTATACAATTGAGCACGATATAGTAGGTGGAATGCACCTGTCTCAAGTGCAGTGGAGAATGATTTCAACGTTGTGCAAGGTTCTGATGCCCTTTGAACTTGCCACACGTGAAGTCAGTTCAGACACTGCCAGCCTGAGTCAGGTCATTCCCCTCATCAGGCTTTTGCAGAAGAAGCTGGAGGCATTGAAGAAGGAGCTAAAAGGGAGCGATTCCGCTAGGCATGTGGGACTTGTGGATGCAGCCCTTAATTCGCTTAACAAGGATTCACGGGTGGTCAATCTGTTGAAATCAGAGCACTACATTTTGGCCACCGTGCTCGATCCTAGATTTAAAGCCTACCTTGGATCTCTCTTTCCGGCAGACACAGGTCTGCTGGGGTTGAAAGACCTGCTGGTGACAAAATTGTCAAGTCAAGCGGAACGCGACCTGTCAACATCTCCTCCTTCACATTCTCCCGCAACTGGGGGTGCGAGGAAAAGGCTCAGAATTCCGAGCCCACCCGCTGGCGGTGATGCAGGGCAGTCTGGAGCGACTGCTGATGCTGACATCTGGTCCGGACTGAAGGACCTGACAACGATTACGGACATGTCGTCTACTGTCACTGCATATGATTCTCTCAACATTGATAGAATGGTGGAGGATTATATGAGTGACCGCATCCAAGTAGGCACGTCACACAGTCCGTACTTATACTGGCAGGAAAAAGAGGCAATTTGGAGGCCCTTGCACAAACTGGCTTTATTCTACCTAAGTTGCCCTCCCACAAGTGTGTACTCCGAAAGAGTGTTTAGTGCCGCCGCTCACCTTGTCAGCAATCGGCGTACGAGGTTACATCCAGAAAATGTGGAGAAGATGATGTTCATTAAAATGAATTATAATCAATTCCTCCGCGGAGACATTGACCAGCAGCAATTGCCTCCACAAAGTACACAGGGAGCTGAGATGGTGGATTCCAGTGGGGACGAATTGATAATCTGTGAGGAGGGGGATGTACACGGTGATATATCGGAGGGTGAAGATGAGGTGGACATCTTGCCTCTGTAGAGCCAGTTTGTGCAAGGAGAGATTAATTGCTTCTTTTTGGGGGGGGGTCCAAACCAACCCGTCATATCAGTCACAGTCGTGTGGCAGACCCTGTCACTGAAATGATGGGTTGGTTAAAGTGTGCATGTCCTGTTTTGTTTATACAACATAAGGGTGGGTGGGAGGGCCCAAGGACAATTCCATCTTGCACCTCTTTTTTCTTTTCTTTTTCTTTGCATCATGTGCTGATTGGGGAGGGTTTTTTGGAAGGGACATCCTGCGTGACACTGCAGTGCCACTCCTAGATGGGCCCGGTGTTTGTGTCGGCCACTAGGGTCGCTAATCTTACTCACACAGTCAGCTACCTCATTGCGCCTCTTTTTTTTCTTTGCGTCATGTGCTGTTTGGGGAGGGTTTTTTGGAAGGGACATCCTGCGTGACACTGCAGTGCCACTCCTAGATGGGCCCGGTGTTTGTGTCGGCCACTAGGGTCGCTAATCTTACTCACACAGCTACCTCATTGCGCCTCTTTTTTTCTTTGCGTCATGTGCTGTTTGGGGAGGGTTTTTTGGAAGGGACATCCTGCGTGACACTGCAGTGCCACTCCTAGATGGGCCCGGTGTTTGTGTCGGCCACTAGGGTCGCTAATCTTACTCACACAGCTACCTCATTGCGCCTCTTTTTTTCTTTGCGTCATGTGCTGTTTGGGGAGGGTTTTTTGGAAGGGACATCCTGCGTGACACTGCAGTGCCACTCCTAGATGGGCCCGGTGTTTGTGTCGGCCACTAGGGTCGCTAATCTTACTCACACAGCTACCTCATTGCGCCTCTTTTTTTCTTTGCGTCATGTGCTGTTTGGGGAGGGTTTTTTGGAAGGGACATCCTGCGTGACACTGCAGTGCCACTCCTAGATGGGCCCGGTGTTTGTGTCGGCCACTAGGGTCGCTTATCTTACTCACACAGCGACCTCGGTGCAAATTTTAGGACTAAAAATAATATTGTGAGGTGTGAGGTATTCAGAATAGACTGAAAATGAGTGTAAATTATGGTTTTTGAGGTTAATAATACTTTGGGATCAAAATGACCCCCAAATTCTATGATTTAAGCTGTTTTTTAGTGTTTTTTGAAAAAAACACCCGAATCCAAAACACACCCGAATCCGACAAAAAAAATTCGGTGAGGTTTTGCCAAAACGCGTTCGAACCCAAAACACGGCCGCGGAACCGAACCCAAAACCAAAACACAAAACCCGAAAAATTTCAGGCGCTCATCTCTAGATTGGACTACATTCTATAGTAAAGGATATCTTTGTATTTATTAATCCTCCCTTTATATGTGTCTGTCTTTCAATAAAGCTTCGGGCTTGTGATTCCCTCACCCTCTTACACTCCACACACATAGCCTTATTAACTGTTGTATTATTGTATAGTTTAAATGTATAGTGCAGTTCATGATTTATAGTGTAGGCTGGCCTGTGCTGTAGTTCTTGAACTGTACTATACCGACAGCATTTGTATTGTGTTTTATCTGTGCTGCAACACAGTACTTATGTGTGTAATGTTTATGTATGTTTTTTTGCTTCTTTATGTCAATAAAGACTGCTTTTTCAATCCAATATCTGAAAACAATCAATGTTTATCTTTGATTGCAATAGAAGTGGTATGATATTTGCTGCTTTTGAAAGGCAATATCTGATATGTCCCCTATCTGGGAACCATATATTAAATGGCTTTTCAGAAAAGGAAGATGGTAGAAGAGCTTTCAGTTCTTGTTGGACCGATGCACATTTCCTATTCTAGCCTCCAAAAACAGATTCAGTTGCATTTTCCAGCGTGTTTTAAATGCGCCTTTGCAAATGTCTTACATCGACAAACTTATTTAGTACTATTTTGCAAATAGGGTTACATTGTTGCAACATTGTGTTCCCTAATTGCTTGATTTTTTAAATGCAACAATTGATAAAGACACCTGATAACTGCTCTGTGGAGTCTTATTTTGCGTCTACTTCTTATCTCCATTTAATTCCCTACCTCTAATCAAGGCATTTTTAAATGCTGGGGGCTGCCAGGACGTGAGGCCTACCTAGACTTTAGTTCTGAATTTGAATGTACTTGTGAACTAACTTAATTTCCTACTTCTAAATTCATTCCTAAATTCACTACTTACATGAATCCTGTAGTTGGGCATTTTGGGACTTCGATTGTGGGCATTGTTTTGTGTCCAGACCAGCAGCAGGTGGTGTGCATTTGCTGGAAAGGCATCGAAGACCTCCGATATGCTGCATCTCCTGATGTGTGTCTCTCTCAAGTGGCTGTCAGCAAATGCCTGCTAGATACCCCATTCCAAGCTAATTGTGACATCACGGAACATGCATCATAGAACAGGCATGCTAGAACATGGGTCTTCAACCTGTGACCCTCCAGCTGCTGTGGAACTACACATCCCAGCATGCCCTGCCTCAGTTTTAGCATACCTTAATAGCAAAACTGTGGCAGGGCATGCTGGGATGTGTAGTTTCACAGCAGCTGGAGGGCCACAGGATGAAGACCCATGTGCTAGAGCCAAGCCGCAGGTACATTGAATGCTAGCAAGCTGAATGTTTAAATCCTTTTTGTTCCGCAGCATTCCAATGCGGAAGATTCCATGGAACCAGAGATTATTCCATTGAGAAGGACATGCTGCCTGGATGACTGCACTGTGCAAATTAAGTCACGGAGCCAGTTGGCTTGTGGGTGGCTCTGGTGACTGGGTGGTTGGGTGGGCGGTGTGTCGGAGGTGGAGCACATGCAAATTAATGTGTATCATCCAGCTAGTGAGAGTGAAAACTCATGCAGGAGTGTGCCTGCTTGTCAGTGGGTTATGCACCTTGCCAGACGTCAAATCTACATGGAGCAGCTGGAGGGGACAAGAGCAGGTTTGCAAAATATAGATAGAAGAGCATATATGCTGGCGCATTCTCCATGATTGTGTCAGCTTATGTTTTGGTGCACTGCACTTTCCTCCACTAAGTTTTAGCTATTTTGGTTAAACGCAAGTGTAGTTGCTTCTCGCCCTTTTGGCTGTGATCTTGTATCGTGGTTGAAGAGTCTGCTGGAGAGATTGTTTTCTTCATTGGCGAGAGACTGAAGATATTCCAGGATGGAAGGCTTGGGAACACTATCCGTTTTTAAGTTGTGGAAGAGTTGAAAGACCGGATTGGACTACATTCTATAGTAAAGGATATCTTTGTATTTATTAATCCTCCCTTTATATGTGTCTGTCTTTCAATAAAGCTTCGGGCTTGTGATTCCCTCACCCTCTTACACTCCACACCCATAGCCTTATTAACTGTTGTATTATTGTGTTGTTTAAATGTATAGTGCAGTTCATGATTTATAGTGTAGGCTGGCCTGTGCTGTAGTTCTTGAACTGTACTATACCGACAGCATTTGTATTGTGTTTTATCTGTGCTGCAACACAGTACTTATGTGTGTAATGTTTATGTATGTTTTTTTGCTTCTTTATGTCAATAAAGACTGCTTTTTCAATCTAATATCTGAAAACAATCAATGTTTATCTTTGATGGCAATAGAAGTGGTATGATATTTGCTGCTTTTGAAAGGCAATATCTGATATGTCCCCTATCTGGGAACCATATATTAAATGGCTTTTCAGAAAAGGGAGTTGGTAGAAGAGCTTTCAGTACTTGTAGGACCGATGCACATTTCCTATTCTAGCCTCCAAAAACAGATTCAGTTGCATTTTCCAGCGTGTTTTGGATGCGCCTTTGCAAATGTCTTACATCGACAAACTTATTTAGTACTATTTTGCAAATAGGGTTACATTGTTGCAACATTGTGTTCCCTAATTGCTTGATTTTTTAAATGCAACAATTGATAAAGACACCTGATAACTGCTCTGTGGAGTCTTATTTTGTGTCTACTTTTTATCTACATTTAATTCTCTACCTCTAATCAAGGCATTTTTAAGTGCTGGGGGCTGCCAGGACGTGAGGCCTACCTAGACTTTAGATCTGAATTTGAATGTACTTGTGAACTAACTTAATTTCCTACTTCTAAATTCATTCCTAAATTCACTACTTACATGAATCCTGTAGTTGGGCATTTTGGGACTTCGATTGTGGGCATTGTTTTGTGTCCAGACCAGCAGCAGGTGGTGTGCATTTGCTGGAAAGGCATCGAAGACCTCCGATATGCTGCATCTCCTGATGTGTGTCTCCCTCAAGTGGCTGTCAGCAAATGCCTGCTAGACACCCCATTCCAAGCTGATTGTGACATCACGGTACATGCATCATAGAACAGGCATGCTAGAACATGGGTCTTCAACCTGCGACCCTCCAGCTGCTGTGGAACTACACATCCCAGCATGCCCTGCCTCAGTTTTAGCATACCTTAATAGCAAAACTGTGGCAGGGCATGCTGGGATGTGTAGTTTCACAGCAGCTGGAGGGCCACAGGATGAAGACCCATGTGCTAGAGCCAAGCCGCAGGTACATTGAATGCTAGCAAGCTGAATATTTAAATCATTTTTGTTCCGCAGCATTCCAATGTGGAAGATTCCATGGAACCAGAGATCCTTCCATTGAGAAGGACATGCTGCCTGGATGACTACACTGTGCAAATTAAATCACGGAGCCAGTTGGCTTGTGGGTGGCTCTGGTCACTGGGTGGTTGGGTGGGTGGTGTGTCGGAGGTGGAGCACATGCAAATGATTGTGTATCATCCAGCTAGTGAGAGAGAAAACTCATGCAGGAGTGTGCCTGCTTGTCAGTGGGTTATGCACCTTTCCAGACGTCAAATCTACATGGAGCAGCTGGAGAGGACAAGAGCAGGTTTGCAAAATATAGACAGAAGAGCTCTCCAGCCTAGTTTGCTGTCTGTTTCCACTTTTCTTTTCTTGAGCCGCTCCCTTCTATGCCCTTGCGCACTATCCTGACTTCTCCCGTCTGCTTACTTTGTGCCTTCCAACGCACAATGCAAACTACAGGTAGTGCTGCAGGGCCCACACCCTTTTACTTGCCTTACAGAGCAGCTCTGGAGCTGTTACAGTGCCCAGCTGCTGCAAGAAATCAGCTTGAATGCTTCAGGGGCTGGGGCATAGCCAACATGAGCCCCACACCGAAGGAGGGTGGAGGTGTTTAATGCGAACTAGAGGTCATCCAAGCGCCGCAAAAGGCCGCCATGCCCTGCACGCCCCTTTTCTCTTTTCATATGCAGACGAGGGTTAAAGCCAACTTTGACCCACTGCTTGGATGGCATTACCATATGCAAATCAATCTGCTGCAGGCCTTCCCCCAGGAATGCTTGCACTAGTTGTTGCATTTGGTTTGTTGTTTGGGGGTGCTTCAGTATTAGGCAGCCTTCTGCCCTCCCATGTTCATCTGAAAATATGTGTTCTCCCTGCAGTTGTTGTCCCCAGATGAGAGTTCCCTTGTGCTGCCTCAGTTGAATCTCCTTTACTTGACAGAGATGTGCCTGAGCAGCGGCCCTCTCCAGCCCTATCCCAAATCATACTTATCTTGCATAGGAGATACCATGGTCATGAAGATTGTTTTCCCAGGGTGAGGTTCATTCATTGCATTCTGGGTATGCTGACCCCTGTGATTTCCCCAAATGTGGGAAACTTGACTGCATTTTTTGTGGTAGTGGGGGACTGTGTTTGTGCTTTCCTCTGGTCAGCTCTGGTAAAAGTCAGATTTCTTTGTCTCAGATCTTCCTCTAGCCTTGTTCTTCTTTCGAGAGTTCCCTTGTGCTGCCTCAGTTGGATCTCCTTCACTTGACAGGGGGGTGCCCGAGCAGCGACCCTCCCCAGCTCTAGCCCAACTCCTACTTACCTGCCAGGTGAGATACTATGATCATGTAGGTGCTTCTCCCAGGGCAAGGCTCACCCATTGCACTCTGGGTGTGCTGCTCCTGCGATTTCCCCAAATGTGGGACACTTGACTGCATAATTTGTGTTTCCCCTGGTCGGCTCTCGTATAATTCAGATCTCTTTGTCTCAGGTCTCTCTCCAGCCTAGTTTGCTGTCTGTTTCCACTTCTCTTTTCTTGAGCCGCTCCCTTCTATGCCCTTGCGCACTATTCTGACCTCTCCTGTCTGCTTACTTTGTGCCTTCCAACGCACAATGCAAACTACAGGTAGTGCTGCAGGGCCCACACCCTTTTACTTGCCTTACAGAGCAGCTCTGGAGCTGTTACAGTGCCCAGCTGCTGCAAGAAATCAGCTTGAATGCTTCAGGGGCTGGGGCATAGCCAACATGAGCCCCACACCGAAGGAGGGTGGAGATGTTTAATGCGAATTAGGGGTCATCGAAGCGCCGCAAAAGGCCGCCATGCCCTGCACATCCCTTTTTTCTTTTCATATGCAGACGAGGGTTGAAGCCAACTTTGACCCACTGCTTGGATGACATCACCATATGCAAATCCATCTGCTGCAGGCCTTCCCCAGGAATGCTTGCACTAGTTGTTGCATTTGGTTTGTTGTTTGGGGGTGCTTCAGTATTAGGCAGCCTTCTGCCCTCCCATGTTCATCTGAAAATATGTGTTCTCCCTGCAGTTGTTGTCCCCAGATGAGAGTTCCCTTGTGCTGCCTCAGTTGAATCGCCTTTACTTGACAGAGATGTGCCTGAGCAGCGGCCCTCCCCAGCCCTATCCCAAATCATACTTATTTTGCATAGGAGATACCATGGTCATGAAGATTGTTCTCCCAGGGTGAGGTTCATTCATTGCATTCTGGGTATGCTGACCCCTGTGATTTCCCCAAATGTGGGAAACTTGACTGCATTATTTGTGGTAGTGGGGGACTGTGTTTGTGCTTTCCTCTGGTCAGCTCTGGTAAAAGTCAGATTTCTTTGTCTCAGATCTTCCTCTAGCCTTGTTCTTCTTTCGAGAGTTCCCTTGTGCTGCCTCAGTTGGATCTCCTTCACTTGACAGGGGGGTGCCCGAGCAGCGACCCTCCCCAGCTCTAGCCCAACTCCTACTTACCTGCCAGGTGAGATACTATGATCATGTAGGTGCTTCTCCCAGGGCAAGGCTCACCCATTGCACTCTGGGTGTGCTGCCCCTGTGATTTCCCCAAATGTGGGAAACTTGACTGCATAATTTGTGTTTCCCCTGGTCGGCTCTCGTATAATTCAGATCTCTTTGTCTCAGGTCTCTCTCCTGCCTAGTTTGCTGTCTGTTTCCACTTCTCTTTTCTTGAGCCGCTCCCTTCTATGCCCTTGCGCACTATTCTGACCTCTCCTGTCTGCTTACTTTGTGCCTTCCAACGCACAATGCAAACTACAGGTAGTGCTGCAGGGCCCACACCCTTTTACATGCTTTACAGAGCAGCTCTGGAGCTGTTACAGTGCCCAGCTGCTGCAAGAAATCAGCTTGAATGCTTCAGGGGCTGGGGCATAGCCAACATGAGCCCCACACCGAAGGAGGGTGGAGATGTTTAATGCGAATTAGGGGTCATCCAAGCGCCGCAAAAGGCCGCCATGCCCTGCACATCCCTTTTTTCTTTTCATATGCAGACGAGGGTTGAAGCCAACTTTGACCCACTGCTTGGATGACATCACCATATGCAAATCCATCTGCTGCAGGCCTTCCCCAGGAATGCTTGCACTAGTTGTTGCATTTGGTTTGTTGTTTGGGGGTGCTTCAGTATTAGGCAGCCTTCTGCCCTCCCATGTTCATCTGAAAATATGTGTTCTCCCTGCAGTTGTTGTCCCCAGATGAGAGTTCCCTTGTGCTGCCTCAGTTGAATCGCCTTTACTTGACAGAGATGTGCCTGAGCAGCGGCCCTCCCCAGCCCTATCCCAAATCATACTTATTTTGCATAGGAGATACCATGGTCATGAAGATTGTTCTCCCAGGGTGAGGTTCATTCATTGCATTCTGGGTATGCTGACCCCTGTGATTTCCCCAAATGTTGGAAACTCGACTGCATTATTTGTGGTAGTGGGGGACTGTGTTTGTGCTTTCCTCTGGTCAGCTCTGGTAAAAGACAGATTTCTTTGTCTCAGATCTTCCTCTAGCCTTGTTCTTCTTTCGAGAGTTCCCTTGTGCTGCCTCAGTTGGATCTCCTTCACTTGACAGGGGGGTGCCCGAGCAGCTACCCTCCCCAGCTCTAGCCCAACTCCTACTTACCTGCCAGGTGAGATACTATGATCATGTAGGTGCTTCTCCCAGGGCAAGGCTCACCCATCGCACTCTGGGTGTGCTGCCCCTGTGATTTCCCCAAATGCGGGAAACTTGACTGCATAATTTGTGTTTCCCCTGGTCGGCTCTCGTATAATTCAGATGTCTTTGTCTCAGGTCTCTCTCCAGCCTAGTTTGCTGTCTGTTTCCACTTCTCTTTTCTTGAGCCGCTCCCTTCTATGCCCTTGCGCACTATCCTGACTTCTCCTGTCTGCTTACTTTTTGCCTTCCAACGCACAATGCGAACTACAGGTAGTGCTGCAGGGCCCACACCCTTTTACTTGCCTTACAGAGCAGCTCTGGAGCTGTTACAGTGCCCAGCTGCTGCAAGAAATCAGCTTGAATGCTTCAGGGGCTGGGGCATAGCCAACATGAGCCCCACACCGAAGGAGGGTGGAGGTGTTTAATGCGAACTAGGGGTCATCCAAGCGCCGCAAAAGGCCGCCATGCCCTGCACGCCCCTCTTCTCTATTCATATGCAGACGAGGGTTGAAGCCAACTTTGACCCACTGCTTGGATGACATCACCATATGCAAATCCATCTGCTGCAGGCCTTCCCCCAGGAATGCTTGCACTAGTTGTTGCATTTGGTTTGTTGTTTGGGGGTGCTTCAGTATTAGGCAGCCTTCTGCCCTCCCATGTTCATCTGAAAATATGTGTTCTCCCTGCAGTTGTTGTCCCCAGATGAGAGTTCCCTTGTGCTGCCTCAGTTGAATCTCCTTTACTTGACAGAGATGTGCCTGAGCAGCGGCCCTCCCCAGCTCTATCCCAAATCATACTTATTTTGCATAGGAGATACCATGGTCATGAAGATTGTTTTCCCAGGGTGAGGTTCATTCATTGCATTCTGGGTATGCTGACCCCTGTGATTTCCCCAAATGTGGGAAACTTGACTGCATTATTTGTGGTAGTGAGGGACTGTGTTTGTGCTTTCCTCTGGTCAGCTCTGGTAAAAGTCAGATTTCTTTGTCTCAGATCTTCCTCTAGCCTTGTTCTTCTTTCGAGAGTTCCCTTGTGCTGCCTCAGTTGGATCTCCTTCACTTGACAGGGGGGTGCCCGAGCAGCGACCCTCCCCAGCTCTAGCCCAGCTCCTACTTACCTGCCAGGTGAGATACTATGATCATGAAGGTGCTTCTCCCAGGGCAAGGCTCACCCATTGCACTCTGGGTGTGCAACTCCTGCGGTTTCCCCAAATGTTGGACACTTGACTGCATAATTTGTGTTTCACCTGGTCGGCTCTCGTATAATTCAGATCTCTTTGTCTCAGGTCTCTCTCCAGCCTAATTTGCAGTCTGTTTCCACTTCTCTTTTCTTGAGTTGCTCCCTTCTATGCCCTTGCGCACTATCCTGACTTCTCCCGTCTGCTTACTTTGTGCCTTCCAACGCACAATGCAAACTACAGGTAGTGCTGCAGGGCCCACACCCTTTTACTTGCCTTACAGAGCAGCTCTGGAGCTGTTACAGTGCCCAGCTGCTGCAAGAAATCAGCTTGAATGCTTCAGGGGCTGGGGCATAGCCATCATGAGCCCCACACCGAAGGAGGGTGGAGGTGTTTAATGCGAACTAGGGGTCATCCAAGCACCGCAAAAGGCCGCCATGCCCTGCATGCCAATTTTCTCTTTTCATATGCAGACGAGGGTTGAAGCCAACTTTGACCCACTGCTTGGATGACATCACCATATGCAAATCCATCTGCTGCAGGCCTTCCCCCAGGAATGCTTGCACTAGTTGTTGCATTTGGTTTGTTGTTTGGGGGTGCTTCAGTATTAGGCAGCCGTCTGCCCTCCCATGTTCATCTGAAAATATGTGTACCTCCTGCAGTTGTTGTCCCCAGATGAGAGTTCCCTTGTGCTGCCTCAGTTGAATCTCCTTTACTTGACAGAGATGTGCCTGAGCAGCGGCCCTCCCCAGCCCTATCCCAAATCATACTTATTTTGCATAGGAGATACCATGGTCATGAAGATTGTTCTCCCAGGGTGAGGTTCATTCATTGCATTCTGGGTATGCTGACCCCTGTGATTTCCCCAAATGTTGGAAACTCGACTGCATTATTTGTGGTAGTGGGGGACTGTGTTTGTGCTTTCCTCTGGTCAGCTCTGGTAAAAGACAGATTTCTTTGTCTCAGATCTTCCTCTAGCCTTGTTCTTCTTTCGAGAGTTCCCTTGTGCTGCCTCAGTTGGATCTCCTTCACTTGACAGGGGGGTGCCCGAGCAGCTACCCTCCCCAGCTCTAGCCCAACTCCTACTTACCTGCCAGGTGAGATACTATGATCATGTAGGTGCTTCTCCCAGGGCAAGGCTCACCCATCGCACTCTGGGTGTGCTGCCCCTGTGATTTCCCCAAATGCGGGAAACTTGACTGCATAATTTGTGTTTCCCCTGGTCGGCTCTCGTATAATTCAGATGTCTTTGTCTCAGGTCTCTCTCCAGCCTAGTTTGCTGTCTGTTTCCACTTCTCTTTTCTTGAGCCGCTCCCTTCTATGCCCTTGCGCACTATCCTGACTTCTCCTGTCTGCTTACTTTTTGCCTTCCAACGCACAATGCGAACTACAGGTAGTGCTGCAGGGCCCACACCCTTTTACTTGCCTTACAGAGCAGCTCTGGAGCTGTTACAGTGCCCAGCTGCTGCAAGAAATCAGCTTGAATGCTTCAGGGGCTGGGGCATAGCCAACATGAGCCCCACACCGAAGGAGGGTGGAGGTGTTTAATGCGAACTAGGGGTCATCCAAGCGCCGCAAAAGGCCGCCATGCCCTGCACGCCCCTCTTCTCTATTCATATGCAGATGAGGGTTGAAGCCAACTTTGACCCACTGCTTGGATGACATCACCATATGCAAATCCATCTGCTGCAGGCCTTCCCCCAGGAATGCTTGCACTAGTTGTTGCATTTGGTTTGTTGTTTGGGGGTGCTTCAGTATTAGGCAGCCTTCTGCCCTCCCATGTTCATCTGAAAATATGTGTTCTCCCTGCAGTTGTTGTCCCCAGATGAGAGTTCCCTTGTGCTGCCTCAGTTGAATCTCCTTTACTTGACAGAGATGTGCCTGAGCAGCGGCCCTCCCCAGCTCTATCCCAAATCATACTTATTTTGCATAGGAGATACCATGGTCATGAAGATTGTTTTCCCAGGGTGAGGTTCATTCATTGCATTCTGGGTATGCTGACCCCTGTGATTTCCCCAAATGTGGGAAACTTGACTGCATTATTTGTGGTAGTGAGGGACTGTGTTTGTGCTTTCCTCTGGTCAGCTCTGGTAAAAGTCAGATTTCTTTGTCTCAGATCTTCCTCTAGCCTTGTTCTTCTTTCGAGAGTTCCCTTGTGCTGCCTCAGTTGGATCTCCTTCACTTGACAGGGGGGTGCCCGAGCAGCGACCCTCCCCAGCTCTAGCCCAGCTCCTACTTACCTGCCAGGTGAGATACTATGATCATGAAGGTGCTTCTCCCAGGGCAAGGCTCACCCATTGCACTCTGGGTGTGCAACTCCTGCGGTTTCCCCAAATGTTGGACACTTGACTGCATAATTTGTGTTTCACCTGGTCGGCTCTCGTATAATTCAGATCTCTTTGTCTCAGGTCTCTCTCCAGCCTAATTTGCAGTCTGTTTCCACTTCTCTTTTCTTGAGTTGCTCCCTTCTATGCCCTTGCGCACTATCCTGACTTCTCCCGTCTGCTTACTTTGTGCCTTCCAACGCACAATGCAAACTACAGGTAGTGCTGCAGGGCCCACACCCTTTTACTTGCCTTACAGAGCAGCTCTGGAGCTGTTACAGTGCCCAGCTGCTGCAAGAAATCAGCTTGAATGCTTCAGGGGCTGGGGCATAGCCATCATGAGCCCCACACCGAAGGAGGGTGGAGGTGTTTAATGCGAACTAGGGGTCATCCAAGCACCGCAAAAGGCCGCCATGCCCTGCATGCCAATTTTCTCTTTTCATATGCAGACGAGGGTTGAAGCCAACTTTGACCCACTGCTTGGATGACATCACCATATGCAAATCCATCTGCTGCAGGCCTTCCCCCAGGAATGCTTGCACTAGTTGTTGCATTTGGTTTGTTGTTTGGGGGTGCTTCAGTATTAGGCAGCCGTCTGCCCTCCCATGTTCATCTGAAAATATGTGTACCTCCTGCAGTTGTTGTCCCCAGATGAGAGTTCCCTTGTGCTGCCTCAGTTGAATCTCCTTTACTTGACAGAGATGTGCCTGAGCAGCGGCCCTCCCCAGCCCTATCCCAAATCATACTTATTTTGCATAGGAGGTACCATGGTCATGAAGATTGTTCTCCCAGGGTGAGGTTCATTCATTGCATTCTGGGTATGCTGACCCCTGTTATTTCCCCAAATGTGGTAAACTTGACAGCATTATTTGTGGTAGTGGGGGACTGTGTTTGTGCTTTCCTCTGGTCAGCTCTGGTAAAAGTCAGATTTCTTTGTCTCAGATCTTCCTCTAGCCTTGTTCTTCTTTCGAGAGTTCCCTTGTGCTGCCTCAGTTGGATCTCCTTCACTTGACAGGGGGGTGCCCGAGCAGCGACCCTCCCCAGCTCTAGCCCAACTCCTTCTTACCTGCTAGGTAAGATACGATGATCATGAAGGTGCTTCTCCCAGGGCAAGGCTCACCAATTGCACTCTGGGTGTGCTGCTCCTGCGATTTCCCCAAATGTGGGAAACTTGACTGCATAATTTGTGTTTCCCCTGGTCGGCTCTTGTATAATTCAGATCTCTTTGTCTCATGTCTCTCTCCAGCCTAGTTTGCTGTCTGTTTACACTTCTCTTTTCTTGAGCCACTCCCTTCTATGCCCTTGCGCACTATCTTGACTTCTCCCGTCTGCTTACTTTGTGCCTTCCAACGCACAATGCGAACTACAGGTAGTGCTGCAGGGCCCACACCCTTTTAGTTGCCTTACAGAGCAGCTCTGGAGCTATTACAGTGCCCAGCTGCTGCAAGTAATCAGCTTGATTGCTTCAGGGGCTGGGGCATAGCCAACATGAGCCCCACACCGAAGTAGGGTGGAGGTGTTTAATGCGAACTAGGGGTCATCCAAGCGCCGCAAAAGGCCGCCATGCCCTGCACGCCCCTTTTCTCTTTTCATATGCAGACGAGGGTTGAAGCCAACTTTGACCCACTGCTTGGATGACATCACCATATGCAAATCCATCTGCTGCAGGCCTTCCCCCAGGAATGCTTGTACTAGTTGTTGCATTTGGTTTGTTGTTTGGGGGTGCTTCAGTATTAGGCAGCCTTCTGCCCTCCCATGTTCATCTGAAAATATGTGTTCTCCCTGCAGTTGTTGTCCCCAGATGAGAGTTCCCTTGTGCTGCCTCAGTTGAATCTCCTTTACTTGACAAGGGAGGCATTTTGGATTTTTTCTTTGGGTACCCTTACACCTGATGGTCTGAATGAGAGCATCGAACTGAACAACATTGGCAGTCTCTGAAGATTTTATCTATTGATTTACCTAATATATTATTTATTGAATATCCATTTATTGTATGTTTAATAAATAAACAAAATTATTAGAAGTAGCTATTTTGGAAACAGCTTTCCTCTTAGGATGAAACTGTATAATCCTGTTGTGTGTATTCCTTTAATGTTCCTTAGTAAAATCCACTAGTAATGATGAACATCAGATTTCTTCCTCCATCCTCTTTTTACACTTTCTCTTGGTTCTATATATATATTTTTTTTTATATTTTTATTTTTTTCCCCTCCTTCTCCCAAAAGGCCCCCCTCCCTCTCCCCCCCTCCCTGTTTTAAATTTTAAAATCTTTAAATATTTAAATCTTCGAATCCTTAAATTGTCTGTTTAATATTTATTTTTTCTTCAATTCTTTTTGTTGTTTAAACAGCAATGTAATTATTCCAGGGGTTAAAATAATGAAATATAGAAATAATATTAACAAAAATTAAAGGTAAAAATGAATTGATAGAATGATCCCATTAAAAGTAAATAAATAATATGGATGTTAAGCTGAGCAGGTTGGATTCGAACATGGGACTAGCTGCATAGAGTGCAGGTGATGTTTCCCCTGCGCCACAAGAACTGCTTTAGTAGTGGCATGGATTTATGTTACCCTAAAAGGTTTTATATAAGTAAATGGGGATCCTTAGTGCTGAGTCTCTGAATTATGTATATGTGATTATAGATATGAGGTATTGATTGAAAGATTATAGGTTAATCTGTATATAGATTATATATTTTCTGTTATTTTTTAAACCACCTTGTTGCTTATTTTATTATTATTTTTAATCACCATGTTGTTTATTTTTATATTATGAAATGCCTTTATATGTGCAATTGCAATTAGAAAGTTGTTCCATATGTGAGTCATTACATGTATGCATCCAGTTAGTACATGTATGTATCCAATCAACTAATTAGTAATACTATTGGTCCGGTGCATTTTAAAAAGAGCCTGCTAGGCTGCTGATGTATCCTCTGACGAAACCGCTCTTGGATAACAGCGGAGAAACGCGTAAGGAAGGTGATTACCGGACACTCTGATTGCTGAGATATAAGCCCGTTCATGAACGAGCTACATCACGGCGGACGTCTGATGTAAAGACAGCGGTGAAGGGGAAAAAGCAATTTGAGACCGAGCAAAAGGAGGTCTCTACCCCACGGCAGGGAGAAATATCCCGACCGCGAGTGCCAATAAGATCCAGCCACGGTTAACGGGGGTCGTAGCATACCGCTGTGTTTCACCAACCATCACAGCGCTCTCCCCCTGTTTTCTTTCATTACTCACGTGAGTTACATATGAACTTTAACTGCAGTAAATAAGAGGCGTTGGTTACAACTGTTGCTGTTCATCCACAAGAAGGAATTTAATGTATTAATTACAATTGGAAAGTAACGATTAAATTACAACAGCTGTATCCAGGAGGATTTTTTGGACACTTTAATAAACATTCCGTTGTCATCAAGGGCAATATGAAATAGATCCTGATTACATTTAGATATGGATAGTGGTGCCTATATATGTTGACTCCATTGTATTTTATTGAATGTGGGTTTCTTCTGTCTATATATATTTTTTTTTAAATAAAGAGCTTGTATATTTTATTTTTTGCGCTCCTTTGATAACAAGTGTGATTATCTTTAAAATTTGGTTTATTATTGGTAGAACAGTACTACCTATGGGAGCACCATTTTATAATATATGGTGAAAATTAATAGATGTATAAAGATTAAATAAGCAACAAATTGGTGAAATAGATAAGTTTTGATAGGAGCGCTGGGTTCTATATATATATATTGACATTTGGTTATATATATGTATAGACTTTATAAATTCTTGACAGAGATGTGCCTGAGCCCTCCCCAGCCCTATCCCAAATCATACTTATTTTGCATAGGAGATACCATGGTCATGAAGATTGTTCTCCCAGGGTGAGGTTCATTCATTGCATTCTGGGTATGCTGACCCCTGTGATTTCCCCAAATGTGGGAAACTCAACTGCATTATTTGTGGTAGTGGGGGACTGTGTTTGTGCTTTCCTCTGGTCAGCTCTGGTAAAAGTCAGATTTATTTGTCTCAGATCTTCCTCTAGCCTTGTTCTTCTTTCGAGAGTTTCCATGTGCTGCCTCAGTTGGATCTCCTTCACTTGACAGGGGGGTGCCCGAGCAGCGACCCTCCCCAGCTCTAGCCCAACTCCTACTTACCTGCCAGGTGAGATACTATGATCATGAAGGTGCTTCTCCCAGGGCAAGGCTCACCCATTGCACTCTGGGTGTGCTGCTCCTGCGGTTTCCCCAAATGTTGGACACTTGACTGCATAATTTGTGTTTCCCCTGGTCGGCTCTCGTATAATTCAGATCTCTTTGTCTCAGGTCTCTCTCCAGCCTAGTTTGCTGTCTGTTTCCATTTCTCTTTTCTTGAGTTGCTCCCTTCTATGCCCTTGCTCACTATCCTGACTTCTCCCGTCTGCTTACTTTGTGCCTTCCAACGCACAATGCAAACTACAGGTAGTGCTGCAGGGCCCACACCCTTTTACTTTCCTTACAGAGCAGCTCTGGAGCTGTTACAGTGCCCAGCTGCTGCAAGAAATCAGCTTGAATGCTTCAGGGGCTGGGGCATAGCCCCACACCGAAGGAGGGTGGAGGTGTTTAATGCGAACTAGGGGTCATCCAAGTGCCGCAAAAGGCCGCCATGCCCTGCACGCCCCTTTTCTCTTTTCATATGCAGACGAGGGTTGAAGCCAACTTTGACCCACTGCTTGGATGACATCACCATATGCAAATCCATCTGCTGCAGGCCTTCCCCCAGGAATGCTTGCACTAGTTGTTGCATTTGGTTTGTTGTTTGGGGGTGCTTCAGTATTAGGCAGCCTTCTGCCCTACCATGTTCATCTGAAAATATGTGTTCTCCCTGCAGTTGTTGTCCCCAGATGAGAGTTCCCTTGTGCTGCCTCAGTTGAATCTCCTTTACATGACAGAGATGTGCCTGAGCAGCGGCCCTCCCCAGCCCTATCCCAAGTCATACTTATTTTGCATAGGAGATACCATGGTCATGAAGATTGTTCTCCCAGGGTGAGGTTCATTCATTGCATTCTGGGTATGCTGACCCCTGTGATTTCCACAAATGTGGGAAACTCGACTGCATTATTTGTGGTAGTGGGGGACTGTGTTTGTTCTTTCCTCTGGTCAGCTCTGGTAAAAGTCAGATTTATTTGTCTCAGATCTTCCTCTAGCCTTGTTCTTCTATCGAGAGTTTCCTTGTGCTGCCTCAGTTGGATCTACTTCACTTGACAGGGGGGTGCCCGAGCAGCGACCCTCCCCAGCTCTAGCCCAACTCCTACTTACCTGCCAGGTGAGATACTATGATCATGAAGTTGCTTCTCCCAGGACAAGGATCACCCATTGCACTCTGGGTGTGCTGCTCCTGCGATTTCCCCAAATGTGGGAAACTTGACTGCATAATTTGTGTTTCCCCTGGTCAGCTCTCATATAATTCAGATCTCTTTGTCTCAGGTCTCTCTCCAGCCTAGTTTGCTGTCTGTTTCCACTTCTTTTTTCTTGAGCCCCTCCCTTCTATACCCTAGTGCACTATCCTGACTTCTCCTCCCGTCTGCTTACTTTTTGCCTTACAATGCACAATGCAAACTACAGGTAGTGCTGCAGGTCCCACACCCTTTTATTTGCCTTACAGAGCAGCTCTGGAGCTGTTACAGTGCCAACTGCTGCAAGAAATCAGCTTGAATGCTTCAGGGGCTGGGGCATAGCCAACATGAGCCCCACACCGAAGGAGGGTGGAGGTGTTTAATGCGAGCTAGGGGTCATCCAAGCGCCGCAAAAGGCTGCCATGCCCTGCACGCCCCTTTTCTCTTTTCATATGCAGACGAGGGTTGAAGCCAACTTTGACCCACTGCTTGGATGACATCACCATATGCAAATCCATCTGCTGCAGGCCTTCCCCCAGGAATGCTTGCACTAGTTGTTGCATTTTGTTTGTTGTTTGGGGGTGCTTCAGTATTAGGTAGCCTTCTGCCCTCCCATGTTCATCTGAAAATATGTGTTCTCCCTGCAGTTGTTGTCCCCAGATGAGAGTTCCCTTGTGCTGCCTCAGTTGAATCTCCTTTACTTGACAGAGATGTGCCTGAGCAGCGGCCCTCCCCAGCCCTATCCCAAATCATACTTATTTTGCATAGGAGATACCATGGTCATGAAGATTGTTCTCCCAGGGTGAGGTTCATTCATTGCATTCTGTGTATGCTGACCCCTGTGATTTCCACAAATGTGGGAAACTCGACTGCATTATTTGTGGTAGTGGGGGACTGTGTTTGTGCTTTCCTCTGGTCAGCTCTGGTAAAAGTCAGATTTCTTTGTCTCAGATTTTCCTCTAGCCTTGTTCTTCTTTCGATAGTTCCCTTGTGCTGCCTCAGTTGGATCTCCTTCACTTGACAGGGGGCTGCCCGAGCAGCGACCCTCCCCAGCTCTAGCACATGTAAGTTTGTTTTTATTTTACTACATTGTGGTTTGTGGCTCTATACCATGTAATGCATGTCTTTTAACAGTAGTCAAGTCTTCCAATGTGCTTGTTAGTGAAACCCAATACATAGCTTTATTTTATTTTGTTTCTTCAAATATTGAATGCATATGTCTTATAACTTTTTTTTTCAATATATAAACATTTTTATTATAAGATTTTCAATGACACAAGTACATCCAAGTTGCAGATTATGGGTTGTGAAGGACAAATCAACCATATAAACAATTTAAGCAATTTAAATTGCATGCAGGTAGTAGAATATCAAACTCCTTGGATGAGAGTTGGTCGTAATAAACTAGGATAGAAAAGAATAAAGTAGAAAATAAGATTTTAAACCTACCGGTAAATCTTTTTCTCGTAGTCCGTAGAGGGTGCTGGGGACTTCGTAAGGACCATGGGGATAGACGGGCTCCGCAGGAGACATGGGCACTTTAAGAAAGACTTTAGTTCTGGGTGTGCACTGGCTCCTCCCTCTATGCGCCTCTATGCCACAGTTAGAGAAACTGTGCCCAGAGGAGACTGACAGTATGAGGAAAGGATTTTGTTAATCCAGGGCAAGATTCATACCAGCCACACCAATCACACCGTATAACTTGTGATAAACTACCCAGTTATGAGTACGAAAAAACAACATACTGTAGCATCAGTGCAGGACCGATGCAACTATAACATAACCCTTATTGAAGCAATAACTATATACAAGTATTGCAGAAGTAGTCCGCACTTGGGACGGGCGCCCAGCATCCTCTACGGACTACGAGAAAAAGATTTACCGGTAGGTTTAAAATCTTATTTTCTCTAACGTCCTAGAGGATGCTGGGGACTCCATAAGGACCATGGGGATTATACCAAAGCTCCAAAACGGGCGGGAGAGTGCGGATGACTCTGCAGCACCGATTGAGCAAACATGAGTTCCTCCTCAGCCAGGGTATCAAACTTATAGTATTTTGAAAAGGTGTTTGAACCTGACCAAGTAGCAGCTCGACACAGCTGTAGTGCCGAGACCCCTCGGGCAGCCGCCCAAGAAGAGCCCACTTTCCTCGTGGAATGGGCCTAGACCGATTTCGGTAACTGCAATCCAGCCATAGAATGCGCTTGCTGAATCGTGTTACAAATCCAGCGAGCAATAGCCTGCTTTGAAGCAGGGGCACCAATCTTGTTGGTTGCATACAGGACAAACAGCGCTTCAGTTTTCCTGACTCTAGCCGTCCTGGCCACGTAAATTTTCAAAGCCCTGACCACATCAAGTAACTCGGAATCCTCCAAGTCACGCGTAGCCAAAGGCACCACAATAGATTGGCTCATATGAAAAGATGAGACCACTTTTGGTAGGAATTGAGGATGGGTCCGCAATTCCGCTCTATCCACATGGAACACCAAATATGGGCTTTTATGTGACAAAGCCGCTAATTCCGACACTCGCCTAGCCGAAGCCAAGGCTAATAACATGACCACCTTCCACGTGAGATATGTTAACTCCACCGTTTTAAGGCTGCTAAAAACTGCTAGCGAGCAATCAACTCAGAATGACCCCCATAGTGTATTGCAAGAAAATATCTGTAAATCCAATGGTACCGTAAGTGCGGTATATACTCGCACTTCTTTGCGGGGCGAGAACATCTCCCCTAAGTGAAGTCAGCCCTATGAATAGAGTTTGTGTGATCCCTGTGCAGCAGTCACAGAAAGGGTTCATCTCTGCAGTTTGTCACTCAAATTACATTGTTGCATTTTTTCTAGAAGTGGATCTGAGAGCTGTTACCCGCAGACCAGCTACAATAATTATCCTGGGATAGTGCGCAAGGGCATAGAAGGGAGCGGCTCAAGAAAAGAGAAGTGGAAACAGACAGCAAACTAGGCTGGAGAGAGACCTGAGACAAAGAGATCTGAATTATACGAGAGCCGACCAGGGGAAACACAAATTATGCAGTCAAGTTTCCCACATTTGGGGAAATCGCAGGAGCAGCACACCCAGAGAGCAATGGGTGAGCCTTGCCCTGGGAGAAGCACCTTCATGATCATAGTATCTCACCTGGCAGGTAAGTAGGAGTTGGGCTAGAGCTGGGGAGGGTCGCTGCTCGGGCACCCCCCTGTCAAGTGAAGGAGATCCAACTGAGGCAGCACAAGGAAACTCTCGAAAGAAGAACAAGGCTAGAGGAAGATCTGAGACAAAGAAATCTGACTTTTACCAGAGCTGACCAGAGGAAAGCACAAACACAGTCACTCACTACCACAAATAATGCAGTCAAGTTTCCCACATTTGGGGAAATCACAGGGGTCAGCATACCCAGAATGCAATGAATGAACCTCACCCTGGGAGAACAATCTTCATGACCATGGTATCTCCTATGCAAAATAAGTATGATTTGGGATAGGGCTGGGGAGGGCCGCTGCTCAGGCACATCTCTATCAAGTAAAGGAGATTCAACTGAGGCAGCACAAGGGAACTCTCATCTGGGGACAACAACTGCAGGGAGAACACATATTTTCAGATGAACATGGGAGGGCAGAAGGCTGCCTAATACTGAAGCACCCCCAAACAACAAACCAAATGCAACAACTAGTACAAGCATTCCTGGGGGAAGGTCTGCAGAAGATGGATTTGCATACGGTGATGTCATCCAAGCAGTGGGCCAAAGTTGGTTGGAACCCTCATCTGCATATGAAAAGAGAAAAGGGGTATGCAGGGCATGGCGGCCTTTTGCGGCGCTTGGATGACCCCTAGTTCGCATTAAATACCCCCACCCTCCTTCTGTGTGGGGCTCATGTTGGCCATGCCCCAGTCCCTGAAGCATTCAAGCTGATTTATTGCAGCAGCTGGGCACTGTAACAGCTCCAGAGCTGCTCTGTAAGGCAAGTAAAAGGGTGTGGGCCCTGCAGCACTACCTGTAGTTTGCATTGTGCATTGTAAGGCACAAAGTAAGCAGACGGGAGGAGAAGTCAGGATAGTGCACAAGGGTATAGAAGGGAGGGGCTCAAGAAAAAAGAAGTGGAAACAGACAGCAAACTAGGCTGGAGAGAGACCTGAGACAAAGAGATCTGAATTATATGAGAGCCGACCAGGGGAAACACAAATTACGCAGTCAAGTTTCCCACATTTGGGGAAATCACAGGGGCAGCACACCCAGAGTGCAATGGGTGATCCTTGCCCAGTGAGAAGCAACTTCATGATCATAGTATCTCACCTGGCAGGTAAGTAGGAGTTGGGCTAGAGCTGGGGAGGGTCGCTGCTCGGGCAGCCCCCTGTCAAGTGAAGGAGATCCAACTGAGGCAGCACAAGGGAACTCTCGAAAGAAGAACAAGGCTAGAGGAAAATCTGAGACAAAGAAATCTGACTTTTACCAGAGCTGACCAGAGGAAAGCACAAACACAGTCCCCCACTACCACAAATAATGCAGTCAAGTTTCCCACATTTGGGGAAATCACAGGGGTCAGCATACCCAGAATGCAATGAATGAACCTCACCCTGGGAGAACAATCTTCATGACCATGGTATCTCCTATGCAAAATAAGTATGATTTGGGATAGGGCTGGGGAGGGCCGCTGCTCAGGCACATCTCTGTCAAGTAAAGGAGATTCAACTGAGGCAGCACAAGGGAACTCTCATCTGGGGACAACAACTGCAGGGAGAACACATATTTTCAGATGAACATGGGAGGGCAGAAGGCTACCTAATACTGAAGCACCCCAAAACAACAAACAAAATGCAACAACTAGTGCAGGCATTCCTGGGGGAAGGCCTGCAGCAGATGGATTTGCATATGGTGATGTCATCCAAGCAGTGGGTCAAAGTTGGCTTCAACCCTCGTTGAAAAGGGGCATGCAGGGCATGGCAGCCTTTTGCGGCGCTTGGATGACCCCTAGCTCGCATTAAACACCTCCACCCTCCTTCAGTGTGGGGCTCATGTTGGCTATGCCCCAGCCCCTGAAGCATTCAAGCTGATTTCTTGCAGCAGCTTGGCACTGTAACAGCTCCAGAGCTGCTCTGTAAGGCAAATAAAAGGGTGTGGGACCTGCAGCACTACCTGTAGTTCGCATTGTGCGTTGGAAGGCAAAAAGTAAGCAGACGGGAGAAGTCAGGATAGTGCGCAAGGGCATAGAAGGGAGCGGCTCAAGAAAAGAGAAGTGGAAACAGACAGCAAACTAGGCTGGAGAGAGACCTGAGACAAAGAGATCTGAATTATACGAGAGCCGACCAGGGGAAACGCAAATTATGCAGTCAAGTTTCCCACATTTGGGGAAATCGCAGGAGCAGCACACCCAGAGTGCAATGGGTGAGCCTTGCCCTGGGAGAAGCACCTTCATGATCATAGTATCTTACCTGGCAGGTAAGTAGGAGTTGGGCTAGAGCTGGGGAGGGTCGCTGCTCGGGCACCCCCCTGTCAAGTGAAGGAGATCCAACTGAGGCAGCACAAGGGAACTCTCGAAAGAAGAACAAGGCTAGAGGAAAATCTGAGACAAAGAAATCTGACTTTTACCAGAGCTGACCAGAGGAAAGCACAAACACAGTCCCCCACTACCACAAATAATGCAGTCGAGTTTCCCACATTTGTGGAAATCACAGGGGTCAGCATACCCAGAATGCAATGAATGAACCTCACCCTGGGAGAACAATCTTCATGACCATGGTATCTCCTATGCAAAATAAGTATGATTTGGGATAGGGCTGGGGAGGGCCGCTGCTCAGGCACATCTCTGTCAAGTAAAGGAGATTCAACTGAGGCAGCACAAGGGAACTCTCATCTGGGGACAACAACTGCAGGGAGAACACATATTTTCAGATGAACATGGGAGGGCAGAAGGCTACCTAATACTGAAGCACCCCAAAACAACAAACAAAATGCAACAACTAGTGCAGGCATTCCTGGGGGAAGGCCTGCAGCAGATGGATTTGCATATGGTGATGTCATCCAAGCAGTGGGTCAAAGTTGGCTTCAACCCTCGTCTGCATATGAAAAGAGGAAAGGGGCGTGCAGGGCATGGCAGCCTTTTGCGGCGCTTGGATGACCCCTAGCTCGCATTAAACACCTTCACCCTCCTTCGGTGTGGGGCTCATGTTGGCTATGCCCCAGCCCCTGAAGCATTCAAGCTGATTTCTTGCAGCAGCTGGGCACTGTAACAGCTCCAGAGCTGCTCTGTAAGGCAAATAAAAGGGTGTGGGACCTGCAGCACTACCTGTAGTTCGCATTGTGCGTTGGAAGGCAAAAAATAAGCAGACAGGAGAAGTCAGGATAGTGCGCAAGGGCATAGAAGGGAGCGGCTCAAGAAAAAAGAAGTGGAAATAGACAGCAAACTAGGCTGGAGAGAGACCTGAGACAAAGAGATCTGAATTATACGAGAGCCGACCAGGGGAAACACAAATTATGCAGTCAAGTTTCCCACATTTGGGGAAATCGCAGGAGCAGCACACCCAGAGTGCAATGGGTGAGCCTTGCCCTGGGAGAAGCACCTTCATGATCATAGTATCTCACCTGGCAGGTAAGTAGGAGTTGGGCTAGAGCTGGTGAGGGT
Organism: Pseudophryne corroboree; assembly: GCF_028390025.1. Taxonomy (NCBI): domain Eukaryota; kingdom Metazoa; phylum Chordata; class Amphibia; order Anura; family Myobatrachidae; genus Pseudophryne; species Pseudophryne corroboree. The sequence goes on from NC_086451.1 coordinate 178,931,139, forward strand.
CGCTGCTCGGGCACCCCCCTGTCAAGTGAAGGAGATCCAACTGAGGCAGCACAAGGAAACTCTCGAAAGAAGAACAAGGCTAGAGGAAGATCTGAGACAAAGAAATCTGACTTTTACCAGAGCTGACCAGAGGAAAGCACAAACACAGTCACTCACTACCACAAATAATGCAGTCAAGTTTCCCACATTTGGGGAAATCACAGGGGTCAGCATACCCAGAATGCAATGAATGAACCTCACCCTGGGAGAACAATCTTCATGACCATGGTATCTCCTATGCAAAATAAGTATGATTTGGGATAGGGCTGGGGAGGGCCGCTGCTCAGGCACATCTCTATCAAGTAAAGGAGATTCAACTGAGGCAGCACAAGGGAACTCTCATCTGGGGACAACAACTGCAGGGAGAACACATATTTTCAGATGAACATGGGAGGGCAGAAGGCTGCCTAATACTGAAGCACCCCCAAACAACAAACCAAATGCAACAACTAGTACAAGCATTCCTGGGGGAAGGTCTGCAGAAGATGGATTTGCATACGGTGATGTCATCCAAGCAGTGGGCCAAAGTTGGCTGGAACCCTCATCTGCATATGAAAAGAGAAAAGGGGTATGCAGGGCATGGCGGCCTTTTGCGGCGCTTGGATGACCCCTAGTTCGCATTAAATACCCCCACCCTCCTTCTGTGTGGGGCTCATGTTGGCCATGCCCCAGTCCCTGAAGCATTCAAGCTGATTTATTGCAGCAGCTGGGCACTGTAACAGCTCCAGAGCTGCTCTGTAAGGCAAGTAAAAGGGTGTGGGCCCTGCAGCACTACCTGTAGTTTGCATTGTGCATTGTAAGGCACAAAGTAAGCAGACGGGAGGAGAAGTCAGGATAGTGCACAAGGGTATAGAAGGGAGGGGCTCAAGAAAAAAGAAGTGGAAACAGACAGCAAACTAGGCTGGAGAGAGACCTGAGACAAAGAGATCTGAATTATATGAGAGCCGACCAGGGGAAACACAAATTACGCAGTCAAGTTTCCCACATTTGGGGAAATCACAGGGGCAGCACACCCAGAGTGCAATGGGTGATCCTTGCCCAGTGAGAAGCAACTTCATGATCATAGTATCTCACCTGGCAGGTAAGTAGGAGTTGGGCTAGAGCTGGGGAGGGTCGCTGCTCGGGCAGCCCCCTGTCAAGTGAAGGAGATCCAACTGAGGCAGCACAAGGGAACTCTCGAAAGAAGAACAAGGCTAGAGGAAAATCTGAGACAAAGAAATCTGACTTTTACCAGAGCTGACCAGAGGAAAGCACAAACACAGTCCCCCACTACCACAAATAATGCAGTCAAGTTTCCCACATTTGGGGAAATCACAGGGGTCAGCATACCCAGAATGCAATGAATGAACCTCACCCTGGGAGAACAATCTTCATGACCATGGTATCTCCTATGCAAAATAAGTATGATTTGGGATAGGGCTGGGGAGGGCCGCTGCTCAGGCACATCTCTGTCAAGTAAAGGAGATTCAACTGAGGCAGCACAAGGGAACTCTCATCTGGGGACAACAACTGCAGGGAGAACACATATTTTCAGATGAACATGGGAGGGCAGAAGGCTACCTAATACTGAAGCACCCCAAAACAACAAACAAAATGCAACAACTAGTGCAGGCATTCCTGGGGGAAGGCCTGCAGCAGATGGATTTGCATATGGTGATGTCATCCAAGCAGTGGGTCAAAGTTGGCTTCAACCCTCGTTGAAAAGGGGCGTGCAGGGCATGGCAGCCTTTTGCGGCGCTTGGATGACCCCTAGCTCGCATTAAACACCTCCACCCTCCTTCAGTGTGGGGCTCATGTTGGCTATGCCCCAGCCCCTGAAGCATTCAAGCTGATTTCTTGCAGCAGCTTGGCACTGTAACAGCTCCAGAGCTGCTCTGTAAGGCAAATAAAAGGGTGTGGGACCTGCAGCACTACCTGTAGTTCGCATTGTGCGTTGGAAGGCAAAAAGTAAGCAGACGGGAGAAGTCAGGATAGTGCGCAAGGGCATAGAAGGGAGCGGCTCAAGAAAAGAGAAGTGGAAACAGACAGCAAACTAGGCTGGAGAGAGACCTGAGACAAAGAGATCTGAATTATACGAGAGCCGACCAGGGGAAACGCAAATTATGCAGTCAAGTTTCCCACATTTGGGGAAATCGCAGGAGCAGCACACCCAGAGTGCAATGGGTGAGCCTTGCCCTGGGAGAAGCACCTTCATGATCATAGTATCTTACCTGGCAGGTAAGTAGGAGTTGGGCTAGAGCTGGGGAGGGTCGCTGCTCGGGCACCCCCCTGTCAAGTGAAGGAGATCCAACTGAGGCAGCACAAGGGAACTCTCGAAAGAAGAACAAGGCTAGAGGAAAATCTGAGACAAAGAAATCTGACTTTTACCAGAGCTGACCAGAGGAAAGCACAAACACAGTCCCCCACTACCACAAATAATGCAGTCGAGTTTCCCACATTTGTGGAAATCACAGGGGTCAGCATACCCAGAATGCAATGAATGAACCTCACCCTGGGAGAACAATCTTCATGACCATGGTATCTCCTATGCAAAATAAGTATGATTTGGGATAGGGCTGGGGAGGGCCGCTGCTCAGGCACATCTCTGTCAAGTAAAGGAGATTCAACTGAGGCAGCACAAGGGAACTCTCATCTGGGGACAACAACTGCAGGGAGAACACATATTTTCAGATGAACATGGGAGGGCAGAAGGCTACCTAATACTGAAGCACCCCAAAACAACAAACAAAATGCAACAACTAGTGCAGGCATTCCTGGGGGAAGGCCTGCAGCAGATGGATTTGCATATGGTGATGTCATCCAAGCAGTGGGTCAAAGTTGGCTTCAACCCTCGTCTGCATATGAAAAGAGGAAAGGGGCGTGCAGGGCATGGCAGCCTTTTGCGGCGCTTGGATGACCCCTAGCTCGCATTAAACACCTTCACCCTCCTTCGGTGTGGGGCTCATGTTGGCTATGCCCCAGCCCCTGAAGCATTCAAGCTGATTTCTTGCAGCAGCTGGGCACTGTAACAGCTCCAGAGCTGCTCTGTAAGGCAAATAAAAGGGTGTGGGACCTGCAGCACTACCTGTAGTTCGCATTGTGCGTTGGAAGGCAAAAAATAAGCAGACGGGAGAAGTCAGGATAGTGCGCAAGGGCATAGAAGGGAGCGGCTCAAGAAAAGAGAAGTGGAAACAGACAGCAAACTAGGCTGGGGAGAGACCTGAGACAAAGAGATCTGAATTATACGAGAGCCGACCAGGGGAAACACAAATTATGCAGTCAAGTTTCCCACATTTGGGGAAATCGCAGGAGCAGCACACCCAGAGTGCAATGGGTGAGCCTTGCCCTGGGAGAAGCACCTTCATGATCATAGTATCTTACCTGGCAGGTAAGTAGGAGTTGGGCTAGAGCTGGGGAGGGTCGCTGCTCGGGCACCCCCCTGTCAAGTGAAGGAGATCCAACTGAGGCAGCACAAGGAAACTCTCGAAAGAAGAACAAGGCTAGAGGAAGATCTGAGACAAAGAAATCTGACTTTTACCAGAGCTGACCAGAGGAAAGCACAAACACAGTCCCTCACTACCACAAATAATGCAGTCCAGTTTCCCACATTTGGGGAAATCACAGGGGTCAGCATACCCAGAATGCAATGAATGAACCTCACCCTGGGAGAACAATCTTCATGACCATGGTATCTCCTATGCAAAATAAGTATGATTTGGGATAGGGCTGGGGAGGGCCGCTGCTCAGGCACATCTCTGTCAAGTAAAGGAGATTCAACTGAGGCAGCACAAGGGAACTCTCATCTGGGGACAACAACTGCAGGGAGAACACATATTTTCAGATGAACATGGGAGGGCAGAAGGCTGCCTAATACTGAAGCACCCCCAAACAACAAACCAAATGCAACAACTAGTACAAGCATTCCTGGGGGAAGGTCTGCAGAAGACGGATTTGCATACGGTGATGTCATCCAAGCAGTGGGCCAAAGTTGTCTGGAACCCTCATCTGCATATGAAAAGAGAAAAGGGGTATGCAGGGCATGGCGGCCTTTTGCGGCGCTTGGATGACCCCTAGTTCGCATTAAATACCCCCACCCTCCTTCTGTGTGGGGCTCATGTTGGCCATGCCCCAGCCCCTGAAGCATTCAAGCTGATTTCTTGCAGCAGCTGGGCACTGTAACAGCTCCAGAGCTGCTCTGTAAGGCAAGTAAAAGGGTGTGGGCCCTGCAGCACTACCTGTAGTTTGCATTGTGCATTGGAAGGCACAAAGTAAGCAGACGGGAGGAGAAGTCAGGATAGTGCACAAGGGTATAGAAGGGAGGGGCTCAAGAAAAAAGAAGTGGAAACCGACAGCAAACTAGGCTGGAGAGAGACCTGAGACAAAGAGATCTGAATTATATGAGAGCCGACCAGGGGAAACACAAATTACGCAGTCAAGTTTCCCACATTTGGGGAAATCACAGGGGCAGCACACCCAGAGTGCAATGGGTGATCCTTGCCCAGGGAGAAGCAACTTCATGATCATAGTATCTCACCTGGCAGGTAAGTAGGAGTTGGGCTAGAGCTGGGGAGGGTCGCTGCTCGGGCACCCCCCTGTCAAGTGAAGGAGATCCAACTGAGGCAGCACAAGGGAACTCTCGAAAGAAGAACAAGGCTAGAGGAAAATCTGAGACAAAGAAATCTGACTTTTACCAGAGCTGACCAGAGGAAAGCACAAACACAGTCCCCCACTACCACAAATAATGCAGTCGAGTTTCCCACATTTAGGGAAATCACAGGGGTCAGCATACCCAGAATGCAATGAATGAACCTCACCCTGGGAGAACAATCTTCATGACCATGGTATCTCCTATGCAAAATAAGTATGATTTGGGATAGGGCTGGGGAGGGCCGCTGCTCAGGCACATCTCTGTCAAGTAAAGAAGATTCAACTGAGGCAGCACAAGGGAACTCTCATCAGGGGACAACAACTGCAGGGAGAACACATATTTTCAGATGAACATGGGAGGGCAGAAGGCTGCCTAATACTGAAGCACCCCCAAACAACAAACCAAATGCAACAACTAGTGCAAGCATTCCTGGGGGAAGGCTGCAGCAGATGGATTTGCATATGGTGATGTCATCCAAGCAGTGGGTCAAAGTTGGCTTCAACCCTCGTCTGCATATGAAAAGAGAAAAGGGGCGTGCAGGGCATGGCGGCCTTTTGCGGCGATTGGATGACCCCTAGTTCGCATTAAACACCTCCACCCTCCTTCGGTGTGGGGCTCATGTTGGCTATGCCCCAGCCCCTGAAGCATTCAAGCTGATTTCTTGCAGCAGCTAGGCACTGTAACAGCTCCAGAGCTGCTCTGTAAGGCAAGTAAAAGGGCGTGGGCCCTGCAGCACTACCTTTAGTTCGCATTGTGCGTTGGAAGGCACAAATTAAGCAGACGGGAGAAGTCAGGATAGTGCGCAAGGGCATAGAAGGGAGCGGCTCAAGAAAAAAGAAGTGGAAATAGACAGCAAACTAGGCTGGAGAGAGACCTGAGACAAAGAGATCTGAATTATACGAGAGCCGACCAGGGGAAACACAAATTATGCAGTCAAGTTTCCCACATTTGGGGAAATCGCAGGAGCAGCACACCCAGAGTTCAATGGGTGAGACTTGCCCTGGGAGAAGCACCTTCATGATCATAGTATCTCACCTGGCAGGTAAGTAGGATTTGGGATAGAGCTGGGGAGGGTCGCTGCTCGGGCACCCCCCTGTCAAGTGAAGTAGATCCAACTGAGGCAGCACAAGGAAACTCTCGATAGAAGAACAAGGCTAGAGGAAGATCTGAAGCAAATAAATCTGACTTTTACCAGAGGAAAGAACAAACACAGTCCCCCACTACCACAAATAATGCAGTCGAGTTTCCCACATTTGGGGAAATCATAGGGGTCAGCATACCCAGAATGCAATGAATGAACCTCACCCTGGGAGAACAATCTTCATGACCATGGTATCTCCTATGCAAAATAAGTATGACTTGGGATAGGGCTGGGGAGGGCCGCTGCTCAGGCACATCTCTGTCAAGTAAAGGAGATTCAACTGAGGCAGCACAAGGGAACTCTCATCTGGGGACAACAACTGCAGGGAGAACACATATTTTCAGATGAACATGGGAGGGCAGAAGGCTGCCTAATACTGAAGCACCCCCAAACAACAAACCAAATGCAACAACTAGTGCAAGCATTCCTGGGGGAAGGCCTGCAGCAGATGGATTTGCATATGGTGATGTCATCCAAGCAGTGGGTCAAAGTTGGCTTCAACCCTCGTCTGCATATGAAAAGAGAAAAGGGGCGTGCAGGGCATGGCGGCCTTTTGCGGCGCTTGGATGACCCCTAGTTCGCATTAAACACCTCCACCCTCCTTCGGTGTGGGGCTATGCCCCAGCCCCTGAAGCATTCAAGCTGATTTCTTGCAGCAGCTGGGCACTGTAACAGCTCCAGAGCTGCTCTGTAAGGCAAGTAAAAGGGTGTGGGCCCTGCAGCACTACCTGTAGTTTGCATTGTGCGTTGGAAGGCACAAAGTAAGCAGACGGGAGAAGTCAGGATAGTGCGCAAGGGCATAGAAGGGAGCAACTCAAGAAAAGAGAAGTGGAAACAGACAGCAAACTAGGCTGGAGAGAGACCTGAGACAAAGAGATCTGAATTATACGAGAGCCGACCAGGGGAAACACAAATTATGCAGTCAAGTGACCAACATTTGGGGAAACCGCAGGAGCAGCACACCCAGAGTGCAATGGGTGAGCCTTGCCCTAGGAGAAGCACCTTCATGATCATAGTATCTCACCTGGCAGGTAAGTAGGAGTTGGGCTAGAGCTGGGGAGGGTCGCTGCTTGGGCACCCCCCTGTCAAGTGAAGGAGATCCAACTGAGGCAGCACATGGAAACTCTCGAAAGAAGAACAAGGCTAGAGGAAGATCTGAGACAAATAAATCTGACTTTTACCAGAGCTGACCAGAGGAAAGCACAAACACAGTCCCCCACTACCACAAATAATGCAGTCGAGTTTCCCACATTTGGGGAAAACACAGGGGTCAGCATACCCAGAATGCAATGAATGAACCTCACCCTGGGAGAACAATCTTCATGACCATGGTATCTCCTATGCAAAATAAGTATGATTTGGGATAGGGCTGGGGAGGGCCGCTGCTCAGGCACATCTCTGTCAAGAATTTATAAAGTCTATACATATATATAACCAAATGTTATATATATATAGAACCCAGCGCTCCTATCAAAACTTATCTATTTCACCAATTTGTTGCTTATTTAATCTTTATACATCTATTAATTTTCACCATATATTATAAAATGCTGCTCCCATAGGTAGTACTGTTCTACCAATAATAAACCAAATTTTAAAGATAATCACACTTGTTATTAAGGGAGCGCAAAAAATAAAATATACAAGCTCTTTATTTTTAAAAAATATATATAGACAGAAGAAACCCACATTCAATAAAATACAATGGAGTCAACATATATAGGCACCACTATCCATATCTAAATGTAATCAGGATCTATTTCATATTGCCCTTGATGACAACGGAATGTTTATTAAAGTGTCCAAAAAATCCTCCTGGATACAGCTGTTGTAATTTAATCATTACTTAACAATTGTAATTGATACATTAAATTCCTTCTTGTGGATGAACAGCAACAGTTGTAACCAACGCCTCTTATTTACTGCAGTTAAAGTTCATATGTAACTCACGTGAGTAATGAAAGAAAACAGGGGGAGAGCGCTGTGATGGTTGGTGAAACACAGCGGTATGCTACGACCCCCATTAACCGTGGCTGGGTCTTATTGGCACTCGCGGTCGGGATATTTCTCCCTGCCGTGGGGTAGAGACCTCCTTTTGCTCGGTCTCAAATTGCTTTTTCCCCTTCACCGCTGTCTTTACATCAGACGTCCGCCGTGATGTAGCTCGTTCATGAACGGGCTTATATCTCAGCAATCAGAGTATCCGGTAATCACCTTCCTTACGCGTTTTTCCGCTGTTATCCAAGAGCGGTTTCGTCAGAGGATACATCAGCAGCCTAGCAGGCTCTTTTTAAAATGCACCGGACCAATAGCATTACTAATTAGTTGATTGGATACATACATGTACTAATTGGATGCATACATGTAATGACTCACATATGGAACAACTTTCTAATTGCAATTGCACATATAAAGGCATTTCATAATATAAAAATAAGCAACATGGTGATTAAAAATAATAATAAAATAAGCAACAAGGTGGTTTAAAAAATAACAGAAAATATATAATCTATATACAGATTAACCTATAATCTTTCAATCAATACCTCATATCTATAATCACATATACATAATTCAGAGACTCAGCACTAAGGATCCCCATTTACTTATATAAAACCTTTTAGGGTAACATAAATCCATGCCACTACTAAAGCAGTTCTTGTGGCGCAGGGGAAACATCAAATGCACTCTATGCAGCTAGTCCCATGTTCGAATCCAACCTGCTCAGCTTAACATCCATATTATTTATTTACTTTTAATGGGATCATTCTATCAATTCATTTTTACCTTTAATTTTTGTTAATATTATTTCTATATTTCATTATTTTAACCCCTGGAATAACTACATTGCTGTTTAAACAACAAAAAGAATTGAAGAAAAAATAAATATTAAACAGACAATTTAAGGATTCGAAGATTTAAATATTTAAAGATTTTAAAATTTAAAACAGGGAGGGGGGGGGGAGGGGGGCCTTTTGGGAGAAGGAGGGGGAAAAAATAAAAATAGAAAAAAAAATATATATAGAACCAAGAGAAAGTGTAAAAAGAGGATGGAGGAAGAAATCTGATGTTCATCATTACTAGTGGATTTTACTAAAGAACTTTAAAGGAACACACACAACAGGATTATACAGTTTCATCCTAAGAGGAAAGCTGTTTCCAAAATAGCTACTTCTAATAATTTTGTTTATTTATTAAACATACAATAAATGGATATTCAATAAATAATGTATTAGGTAAATCAATAGATAAAATCTTCAGAGACTGCCAATGTTGTTCAGTTCGATGCTCTCATTCAGACCATCAGGTGTAAGGGTACCCAAAGAAAAAATCCAAAATGCCTCCCTTGTCAAGTAAAGGAGATTCAACTGAGGCAGCACAAGGGAACTCTCATCTGGGGACAACAACTGCAGGGAGAACACATATTTTCAGATGAACATGGGAGGGCAGAAGGCTGCCTAATACTGAAGCACCCCCAAACAACAAACCAAATGCAACAACTAGTACAAGCATTCCTGGGGGAAGGCCTGCAGCAGATGGATTTGCATATGGTGATGTCATCCAAGCAGTGGGTCAAAGTTGGCTTCAACCCTCGTCTGCATATGAAAAGAGAAAAGGGGCGTGCAGGGCATGGCGGCCTTTTGCGGCGCTTGGATGACCCCTAGTTCGCATTAAACACCTCCACCCTACTTCGGTGTGGGGCTCATGTTGGCTATGCCCCAGCCCCTGAAGCATTCAAGCTGATTACTTGCAGCAGCTGGGCACTGTAATAGCTCCAGAGCTGCTCTGTAAGGCAAGTAAAAGGGTGTGGGCCCTGCAGCACTACCTGTAGTTTGCATTGTGCGTTGGAAGGCACAAAGTAAGCAGACGGGAGAAGTCAGGACAGTGCGCAAGGGCATAGAAGGGAGCAACTCAAGAAAAGAGAAGTGGAAACAGACTGCAAATTAGGCTGGAGAGAGACCTGAGACAAAGAGATCTGAATTATACGAGAGCCGACCAGGTGAAACACAAATTATGCAGTCAAGTGTCCAACATTTGTGGAAACCGCAGGAGTAGCACACCCAGAGTGCAATGGGTGAGCCTTGCCCTGGGAGAAGCACCTTCATGATCATAGTATCTCACCTGGCAGGTAAGTAGGAGCTGGGCTAGAGCTGGGGAGGGTCGCTGCTCGGGCACCCCCCTGTCAAGTGAAGGAGATCCAACTGAGGCAGCACAAGGGAACTCTCGAAAGAAGAACAAGGCTAGAGGAAGATCTGAGACAAAGAAATCTGACTTTTACCAGAGCTGACCAGAGGAAAGCACAAACACAGTCCCTCACTACCACAAATAATGCAGTCCAGTTTCCCACATTTGGGGAAATCACAGGGGTCAGCATACCCAGAATGCAATGAATGAACCTCACCCTGGGAAAACAATCTTCATGACCATGGTATCTCCTATGCAAAATAAGTATGATTTGGGATAGAGCTGGGGAGGGCCGCTGCTCAGGCACATCTCTGTCAAGTAAAGGAGATTCAACTGAGGCAGCACAAGGGAACTCTCATCGGGGGACAACAACTGCAGGGAGAACACAAATTTTCAGATGAACATGGGAGGGCAGAAGGCTGCCTAATACTGAAGCACCCCCAAACAACAAACCAAATGCAACAACTAGTGCAAGCATTCCTGGGGGAAGGCCTGCAGCAGATGGATTTGCATATGGTGATGTCATCCAAGCAGTGGGTCAAAGTTGGCTTCAACACTCATCTGCATATGAATAGAGAAGAGGGGCATGCAGGGCATGGCGGCCTTTTGCGGCGCTTGGATGACCCCTAGTTCGCATTAAACACCTCCACCCTCCTTCGGTGTGGGGCTCATGTTGGCTATGCCCCAGCCCCTGAAGCATTCAAGCTGATTTCTTGCAGCAGCTGGGCACTGTAACAGCTCCAGAGCTGCTCTGTAAGGCAAGTAAAAGGGTGTGGGCCCTGCAGCACTACCTGTAGTTCGCATTGTGCGTTGGAAGGCACAAAGTAAGCAGACGGGAGAAGTCAGGATAGTGCGCAAGGGCAAAGAAGGGAGCGGCTCAAGAAAAGAGAAGTGGAAACAGACAGCAAACTAGGCTGGAGAGAGACCTGAGACAAAGACATCTGAATTATACGAGAGCCAACCAGGGGAAACACAAATTATGCAGTCAAGTTTCCCACATTTGGGGAAATCACAGGGGCAGCACACCAAGAGTGCGATGGGTGAGCCTTGCCCTGGGAGAAGCACCTACATGATCATAGTATCTCACCTGGCAGGTAAGTAGGAGTTAGGCTAGAGCTGGGGAGGGTCGCTGCTCGGGCACCCCCCTGTCAAGTGAAGGAGATCCAACTGAGGCAGCACAAGGGAACTCTCGAAAGAAGAACAAGGCTAGAGGAAGATCTGAGACAAAGAAATCTGACTTTTACCAGAGCTGACCAGAGGAAAGCACAAACACAGCCCCCCACTACCACAAATAATGCAGTCGAGTTTCCAACATTTGGGGAAATCACAGGGGTCAGCATACCCAGAATGCAATGAATGAACCTCACCCTGGGAGAACAATCTTCATGACCATGGTATCTCCTATGCAAAATAAGTATGATTTGGGACAGGGCTGGGGAGGGCCGCTGCTCAGGCACATCTCTGTCAAGTAAAGGCGATTCAACTGAGGCAGCACAAGGGAACTCTCATCTTGGGACAACAACTGCAGGGAGAACACATATTTTCAGATGAACATGGGAGGGCAGAAGGCTGCCTAATACTGAAGCACCCCCAAACAACAAACCAAATGCAACAACTAGTGCAAGCATTCCTGGGGAAGGCCTGCAGCAGATGGATTTGCATATGGTGATGTCATCCAAGCAGTGGGTCAAAGTTGGCTTCAACCCTCGTCTGCATATGAAAAGAAAAAAGGGATGTGCAGGGAATGGCGGCCTTTTGCGGCGCTTGGATGACCCCTAATTCGCATTAAACATCTCCACCCTCCTTCGGTGTGGGGCTCATGTTGGTTATGCCCCAGCCCCTGAAGCATTCAAGCTGATTTCTTGCAGCAGCTGGGCACTGTAACAGCTCCAGAGCTGCTCTGTAAAGCATGTAAAAGGGTGTGGGCCCTGCAGCACTACCTGTAGTTTGCATTGTGCGTTGGAAGGCACAAAGTAAGCAGACAGGAGAGGTCAGAATAGTGCGCAAGGGCATAGAAGGGAGCGGCTCAAGAAAAGAGAAGTGGAAACAGACAGCAAACTAGGCTGGAGAGAGACCTGAGACAAAGAGATCTGAATTATACGAGAGCCGACCAGGGGAAACACAAATTATGCAGTCAAGTTTCCCACATTTGGGAAAATCACAGGGGCAGCACACCCAGAGTGCAATGGGTGAGCCTTGCCCTGGGAGAAGCACCTACATGATCATAGTATCTCACCTGGCAGGTAAGTAGGAGTTGGGCTAGAGCTGGGTAGGGTCGCTGCTCGGGCACTTCCCTGTCAAGTGAAGGAGATCCAACTGAGTCAGCACAAGGGAACTCTCGAAAGAAGAACAAGGCTAGAGGAAGATCTGAGACAAATAAATCTGACTTTTACCAGAGCTGACCAGAGGAAAGCACAAACACAGTCCCCCACTACCACAAATAATGAAGTCGAGTTTCCCACATTTGGGGAAATCACAGGGGTCAGCATACCCAGAATGCAATGAATGAACCTCACCCTGGGAGAACAATCTTCATGACCATGGTATCTCCTATGCAAAATAAGTATGATTTGGGATAGGGCTGGGGAGGGCCGCTGCTCAGGCACATCTCTGTCAAGTAAAGGAGATTCAACTGAGGCAGCACAAGGGAACTCTCATCTGGGGACAACAACTGCAGGGAGAACACATATTTTCAGATGAACATGGGAGGGCAGAAGGCTGCCTAATACTGAAGCACCCCCAAACAACAAACCAAATGCAACAACTAGTGCAAGCATTCCTGGGGGAAGGTCTGCAGAAGACGGATTTGCATACAGTGATGTCATCCAAGCAGTGGGCCAAAGTTGGCTGGAACCCTCATCTGCATATGAAAATAGAAAAGGGGTATGCAGGGAATGGCGGCCTTTTGCGGCGCTTGGATGACCCTTAGTTCGCATTAAACACCCCCACCCTCCTTCGGTGTGGGGCTCATGTTGGCAATGCCCCAGCCCCTGAAGCATTCAAGCTGATTTCTTGCAGCAGCTTGGCACTGTAACAGCTCCAGAGCTGCTCTGTAATGCAAGTAAAAATTTGTGGGCCCTGCAGCACTACCTGTAGTTTGCATTGTGCATTGGAATGCACAAAGTAAGCAGACAGGAGGAGAAGTCAGGATAGTGCACAAGGGTATAGAAGGGAGGGGCTCAAAAAAAAAGAAGTGGAAACAGACTGCAAACTAGGCTGGAGAGAGACCTGAGACAAAGAGATCTGAATTATATGAAAGCCGACCAGTGGAAACACAAATTATGCAGTCAAGTTTCCCACATTTGGGGAAATCACAGGGGCAGCACACCCAGAGTGCAATGGGTGAGCCTTGCCCTGGGAGAAGCACCTTCATGATCATAGTATCTCACCTGGCAGGTAAGTAGGAGTTGGGCTAGAGCTGGGGAGGGTCGCTGCTTGGGCACCCCCCTGTCAAGTAAAGGAGATCCAACTGAGGCAGCACAAGGTAACTCTCGAAAGAAGAACAAGGCTAGAGGTAGATCTGAGACAAAGAAATCTGACTTTTACCAGAGCTGACCAGAGGAAAGCACAAACACAGTCCCCCACTACCACAAATAATGCAGTCAAGTTTCCCACATTTGGGGAAATCACAGGGGTCAGCATACCCAGAATGCAATGAATGAACCTCACCCTGGGAGAACAATCTTCATGACCATGGTATCTCCTATGCAAAATAAGTATGATTTGGGATAGGGCTGGGGAGGGCCGCTGCTCAGGCACATCTCTGTCAAGTAAAGGAGATTCAACTGAGGCAGCACAAGGGAACTCTCATCTGGGGACAACAACTGCAGGGAGAACACATATTTTCAGATGAACATGGGAGGGCAGAAGGCTGCCTAATACTGAAGCACCCCCAAACAACAAACCAAATGCAACAACTAGTACAAGCATTCCTGGGGGAAGGTCTGCAGAAGACGGATTTGCATACGGTGATGTCATCCAAGCAGTGGGCCAAAGTTGTCTGGAACCCTCATCTGCATATGAAAAGAGAAAAGGGGTATGCAGGGCATGGCGGCCTTTTGCGGCGCTTGGATGACCCCTAGTTCGCATTAAATACCCCCACCCTCCTTCTGTGTGGGGCTCATGTTGGCCATGCCCCAGCCCCTGAAGCATTCAAGCTGATTTCTTGCAGCAGCTGGGCACTGTAACAGCTCCAGAGCTGCTCTGTAAGGCAAGTAAAAGGGTGTGGGCCCTGCAGCACTACCTGTAGTTTGCATTGTGCATTGGAAGGCACAAAGTAAGCAGACGGGAGGAGAAGTCAGGATAGTGCACAAGGGTATAGAAGGGAGGGGCTCAAGAAAAAAGAAGTGGAAACCGACAGCAAACTAGGCTGGAGAGAGACCTGAGACAAAGAGATCTGAATTATATGAGAGCCGACCAGGGGAAACACAAATTACGCAGTCAAGTTTCCCACATTTGGGGAAATCACAGGGGCAGCACACCCAGAGTGCAATGGGTGATCCTTGCCCAGGGAGAAGCAACTTCATGATCATAGTATCTCACCTGGCAGGTAAGTAGGAGTTGGGCTAGAGCTGGGGAGGGTCGCTGCTCGGGCACCCCCCTGTCAAGTGAAGGAGATCCAACTGAGGCAGCACAAGGGAACTCTCGAAAGAAGAACAAGGCTAGAGGAAAATCTGAGACAAAGAAATCTGACTTTTACCAGAGCTGACCAGAGGAAAGCACAAACACAGTCCCCCACTACCACAAATAATGCAGTCGAGTTTCCCACATTTAGGGAAATCACAGGGGTCAGCATACCCAGAATGCAATGAATGAACCTCACCCTGGGAGAACAATCTTCATGACCATGGTATCTCCTATGCAAAATAAGTATGATTTGGGATAGGGCTGGGGAGGGCCGCTGCTCAGGCACATCTCTGTCAAGTAAAGAAGATTCAACTGAGGCAGCACAAGGGAACTCTCATCAGGGGACAACAACTGCAGGGAGAACACATATTTTCAGATGAACATGGGAGGGCAGAAGGCTGCCTAATACTGAAGCACCCCCAAACAACAAACCAAATGCAACAACTAGTGCAAGCATTCCTGGGGGAAGGCTGCAGCAGATGGATTTGCATATGGTGATGTCATCCAAGCAGTGGGTCAAAGTTGGCTTCAACCCTCGTCTGCATATGAAAAGAGAAAAGGGGCGTGCAGGGCATGGCGGCCTTTTGCGGCGATTGGATGACCCCTAGTTCGCATTAAACACCTCCACCCTCCTTCGGTGTGGGGCTCATGTTGGCTATGCCCCAGCCCCTGAAGCATTCAAGCTGATTTCTTGCAGCAGCTAGGCACTGTAACAGCTCCAGAGCTGCTCTGTAAGGCAAGTAAAAGGGCGTGGGCCCTGCAGCACTACCTTTAGTTCGCATTGTGCGTTGGAAGGCACAAATTAAGCAGACGGGAGAAGTCAGGATAGTGCGCAAGGGCATAGAAGGGAGCGGCTCAAGAAAAAAGAAGTGGAAATAGACAGCAAACTAGGCTGGAGAGAGACCTGAGACAAAGAGATCTGAATTATACGAGAGCCGACCAGGGGAAACACAAATTATGCAGTCAAGTTTCCCACATTTGGGGAAATCGCAGGAGCAGCACACCCAGAGTTCAATGGGTGAGACTTGCCCTGGGAGAAGCACCTTCATGATCATAGTATCTCACCTGGCAGGTAAGTAGGATTTGGGATAGAGCTGGGGAGGGTCGCTGCTCGGGCACCCCCCTGTCAAGTGAAGTAGATCCAACTGAGGCAGCACAAGGAAACTCTCGATAGAAGAACAAGGCTAGAGGAAGATCTGAAGCAAATAAATCTGACTTTTACCAGAGGAAAGAACAAACACAGTCCCCCACTACCACAAATAATGCAGTCGAGTTTCCCACATTTGGGGAAATCATAGGGGTCAGCATACCCAGAATGCAATGAATGAACCTCACCCTGGGAGAACAATCTTCATGACCATGGTATCTCCTATGCAAAATAAGTATGACTTGGGATAGGGCTGGGGAGGGCCGCTGCTCAGGCACATCTCTGTCAAGTAAAGGAGATTCAACTGAGGCAGCACAAGGGAACTCTCATCTGGGGACAACAACTGCAGGGAGAACACATATTTTCAGATGAACATGGGAGGGCAGAAGGCTGCCTAATACTGAAGCACCCCCAAACAACAAACCAAATGCAACAACTAGTGCAAGCATTCCTGGGGGAAGGCCTGCAGCAGATGGATTTGCATATGGTGATGTCATCCAAGCAGTGGGTCAAAGTTGGCTTCAACCCTCGTCTGCATATGAAAAGAGAAAAGGGGCGTGCAGGGCATGGCGGCCTTTTGCGGCGCTTGGATGACCCCTAGTTCGCATTAAACACCTCCACCCTCCTTCGGTGTGGGGCTATGCCCCAGCCCCTGAAGCATTCAAGCTGATTTCTTGCAGCAGCTGGGCACTGTAACAGCTCCAGAGCTGCTCTGTAAGGCAAGTAAAAGGGTGTGGGCCCTGCAGCACTACCTGTAGTTTGCATTGTGCGTTGGAAGGCACAAAGTAAGCAGACGGGAGAAGTCAGGATAGTGCGCAAGGGCATAGAAGGGAGCAACTCAAGAAAAGAGAAGTGGAAACAGACAGCAAACTAGGCTGGAGAGAGACCTGAGACAAAGAGATCTGAATTATACGAGAGCCGACCAGGGGAAACACAAATTATGCAGTCAAGTGACCAACATTTGGGGAAACCGCAGGAGCAGCACACCCAGAGTGCAATGGGTGAGCCTTGCCCTAGGAGAAGCACCTTCATGATCATAGTATCTCACCTGGCAGGTAAGTAGGAGTTGGGCTAGAGCTGGGGAGGGTCGCTGCTTGGGCACCCCCCTGTCAAGTGAAGGAGATCCAACTGAGGCAGCACATGGAAACTCTCGAAAGAAGAACAAGGCTAGAGGAAGATCTGAGACAAATAAATCTGACTTTTACCAGAGCTGACCAGAGGAAAGCACAAACACAGTCCCCCACTACCACAAATAATGCAGTCGAGTTTCCCACATTTGGGGAAAACACAGGGGTCAGCATACCCAGAATGCAATGAATGAACCTCACCCTGGGAGAACAATCTTCATGACCATGGTATCTCCTATGCAAAATAAGTATGATTTGGGATAGGGCTGGGGAGGGCCGCTGCTCAGGCACATCTCTGTCAAGAATTTATAAAGTCTATACATATATATAACCAAATGTTATATATATATAGAACCCAGCGCTCCTATCAAAACTTATCTATTTCACCAATTTGTTGCTTATTTAATCTTTATACATCTATTAATTTTCACCATATATTATAAAATGCTGCTCCCATAGGTAGTACTGTTCTACCAATAATAAACCAAATTTTAAAGATAATCACACTTGTTATTAAGGGAGCGCAAAAAATAAAATATACAAGCTCTTTATTTTTAAAAAATATATATAGACAGAAGAAACCCACATTCAATAAAATACAATGGAGTCAACATATATAGGCACCACTATCCATATCTAAATGTAATCAGGATCTATTTCATATTGCCCTTGATGACAACGGAATGTTTATTAAAGTGTCCAAAAAATCCTCCTGGATACAGCTGTTGTAATTTAATCATTACTTAACAATTGTAATTGATACATTAAATTCCTTCTTGTGGATGAACAGCAACAGTTGTAACCAACGCCTCTTATTTACTGCAGTTAAAGTTCATATGTAACTCACGTGAGTAATGAAAGAAAACAGGGGGAGAGCGCTGTGATGGTTGGTGAAACACAGCGGTATGCTACGACCCCCATTAACCGTGGCTGGGTCTTATTGGCACTCGCGGTCGGGATATTTCTCCCTGCCGTGGGGTAGAGACCTCCTTTTGCTCGGTCTCAAATTGCTTTTTCCCCTTCACCGCTGTCTTTACATCAGACGTCCGCCGTGATGTAGCTCGTTCATGAACGGGCTTATATCTCAGCAATCAGAGTATCCGGTAATCACCTTCCTTACGCGTTTTTCCGCTGTTATCCAAGAGCGGTTTCGTCAGAGGATACATCAGCAGCCTAGCAGGC
Source organism: Pseudophryne corroboree (assembly GCF_028390025.1). Lineage (NCBI taxonomy): Eukaryota > Metazoa > Chordata > Amphibia > Anura > Myobatrachidae > Pseudophryne > Pseudophryne corroboree. Next base: position 178,949,213 of record NC_086451.1, read on the forward strand.
TCTTTTTAAAATGCACCGGACCAATAGCATTACTAATTAGTTGATTGGATACATACATGTACTAATTGGATGCATACATGTAATGACTCACATATGGAACAACTTTCTAATTGCAATTGCACATATAAAGGCATTTCATAATATAAAAATAAGCAACATGGTGATTAAAAATAATAATAAAATAAGCAACAAGGTGGTTTAAAAAATAACAGAAAATATATAATCTATATACAGATTAACCTATAATCTTTCAATCAATACCTCATATCTATAATCACATATACATAATTCAGAGACTCAGCACTAAGGATCCCCATTTACTTATATAAAACCTTTTAGGGTAACATAAATCCATGCCACTACTAAAGCAGTTCTTGTGGCGCAGGGGAAACATCAAATGCACTCTATGCAGCTAGTCCCATGTTCGAATCCAACCTGCTCAGCTTAACATCCATATTATTTATTTACTTTTAATGGGATCATTCTATCAATTCATTTTTACCTTTAATTTTTGTTAATATTATTTCTATATTTCATTATTTTAACCCCTGGAATAACTACATTGCTGTTTAAACAACAAAAAGAATTGAAGAAAAAATAAATATTAAACAGACAATTTAAGGATTCGAAGATTTAAATATTTAAAGATTTTAAAATTTAAAACAGGGAGGGGGGGGGGAGGGGGGCCTTTTGGGAGAAGGAGGGGGAAAAAATAAAAATAGAAAAAAAAATATATATAGAACCAAGAGAAAGTGTAAAAAGAGGATGGAGGAAGAAATCTGATGTTCATCATTACTAGTGGATTTTACTAAAGAACTTTAAAGGAACACACACAACAGGATTATACAGTTTCATCCTAAGAGGAAAGCTGTTTCCAAAATAGCTACTTCTAATAATTTTGTTTATTTATTAAACATACAATAAATGGATATTCAATAAATAATGTATTAGGTAAATCAATAGATAAAATCTTCAGAGACTGCCAATGTTGTTCAGTTCGATGCTCTCATTCAGACCATCAGGTGTAAGGGTACCCAAAGAAAAAATCCAAAATGCCTCCCTTGTCAAGTAAAGGAGATTCAACTGAGGCAGCACAAGGGAACTCTCATCTGGGGACAACAACTGCAGGGAGAACACATATTTTCAGATGAACATGGGAGGGCAGAAGGCTGCCTAATACTGAAGCACCCCCAAACAACAAACCAAATGCAACAACTAGTACAAGCATTCCTGGGGGAAGGCCTGCAGCAGATGGATTTGCATATGGTGATGTCATCCAAGCAGTGGGTCAAAGTTGGCTTCAACCCTCGTCTGCATATGAAAAGAGAAAAGGGGCGTGCAGGGCATGGCGGCCTTTTGCGGCGCTTGGATGACCCCTAGTTCGCATTAAACACCTCCACCCTACTTCGGTGTGGGGCTCATGTTGGCTATGCCCCAGCCCCTGAAGCATTCAAGCTGATTACTTGCAGCAGCTGGGCACTGTAATAGCTCCAGAGCTGCTCTGTAAGGCAAGTAAAAGGGTGTGGGCCCTGCAGCACTACCTGTAGTTTGCATTGTGCGTTGGAAGGCACAAAGTAAGCAGACGGGAGAAGTCAGGACAGTGCGCAAGGGCATAGAAGGGAGCAACTCAAGAAAAGAGAAGTGGAAACAGACTGCAAATTAGGCTGGAGAGAGACCTGAGACAAAGAGATCTGAATTATACGAGAGCCGACCAGGTGAAACACAAATTATGCAGTCAAGTGTCCAACATTTGTGGAAACCGCAGGAGTAGCACACCCAGAGTGCAATGGGTGAGCCTTGCCCTGGGAGAAGCACCTTCATGATCATAGTATCTCACCTGGCAGGTAAGTAGGAGCTGGGCTAGAGCTGGGGAGGGTCGCTGCTCGGGCACCCCCCTGTCAAGTGAAGGAGATCCAACTGAGGCAGCACAAGGGAACTCTCGAAAGAAGAACAAGGCTAGAGGAAGATCTGAGACAAAGAAATCTGACTTTTACCAGAGCTGACCAGAGGAAAGCACAAACACAGTCCCTCACTACCACAAATAATGCAGTCCAGTTTCCCACATTTGGGGAAATCACAGGGGTCAGCATACCCAGAATGCAATGAATGAACCTCACCCTGGGAAAACAATCTTCATGACCATGGTATCTCCTATGCAAAATAAGTATGATTTGGGATAGAGCTGGGGAGGGCCGCTGCTCAGGCACATCTCTGTCAAGTAAAGGAGATTCAACTGAGGCAGCACAAGGGAACTCTCATCGGGGGACAACAACTGCAGGGAGAACACAAATTTTCAGATGAACATGGGAGGGCAGAAGGCTGCCTAATACTGAAGCACCCCCAAACAACAAACCAAATGCAACAACTAGTGCAAGCATTCCTGGGGGAAGGCCTGCAGCAGATGGATTTGCATATGGTGATGTCATCCAAGCAGTGGGTCAAAGTTGGCTTCAACACTCATCTGCATATGAATAGAGAAGAGGGGCATGCAGGGCATGGCGGCCTTTTGCGGCGCTTGGATGACCCCTAGTTCGCATTAAACACCTCCACCCTCCTTCGGTGTGGGGCTCATGTTGGCTATGCCCCAGCCCCTGAAGCATTCAAGCTGATTTCTTGCAGCAGCTGGGCACTGTAACAGCTCCAGAGCTGCTCTGTAAGGCAAGTAAAAGGGTGTGGGCCCTGCAGCACTACCTGTAGTTCGCATTGTGCGTTGGAAGGCACAAAGTAAGCAGACGGGAGAAGTCAGGATAGTGCGCAAGGGCAAAGAAGGGAGCGGCTCAAGAAAAGAGAAGTGGAAACAGACAGCAAACTAGGCTGGAGAGAGACCTGAGACAAAGACATCTGAATTATACGAGAGCAAACCAGGGGAAACACAAATTATGCAGTCAAGTTTCCCACATTTGGGGAAATCACAGGGGCAGCACACCAAGAGTGCGATGGGTGAGCCTTGCCCTGGGAGAAGCACCTACATGATCATAGTATCTCACCTGGCAGGTAAGTAGGAGTTAGGCTAGAGCTGGGGAGGGTCGCTGCTCGGGCACCCCCCTGTCAAGTGAAGGAGATCCAACTGAGGCAGCACAAGGGAACTCTCGAAAGAAGAACAAGGCTAGAGGAAGATCTGAGACAAAGAAATCTGACTTTTACCAGAGCTGACCAGAGGAAAGCACAAACACAGCCCCCCACTACCACAAATAATGCAGTCGAGTTTCCAACATTTGGGGAAATCACAGGGGTCAGCATACCCAGAATGCAATGAATGAACCTCACCCTGGGAGAACAATCTTCATGACCATGGTATCTCCTATGCAAAATAAGTATGATTTGGGACAGGGCTGGGGAGGGCCGCTGCTCAGGCACATCTCTGTCAAGTAAAGGCGATTCAACTGAGGCAGCACAAGGGAACTCTCATCTTGGGACAACAACTGCAGGGAGAACACATATTTTCAGATGAACATGGGAGGGCAGAAGGCTGCCTAATACTGAAGCACCCCCAAACAACAAACCAAATGCAACAACTAGTGCAAGCATTCCTGGGGAAGGCCTGCAGCAGATGGATTTGCATATGGTGATGTCATCCAAGCAGTGGGTCAAAGTTGGCTTCAACCCTCGTCTGCATATGAAAAGAAAAAAGGGATGTGCAGGGAATGGCGGCCTTTTGCGGCGCTTGGATGACCCCTAATTCGCATTAAACATCTCCACCCTCCTTCGGTGTGGGGCTCATGTTGGTTATGCCCCAGCCCCTGAAGCATTCAAGCTGATTTCTTGCAGCAGCTGGGCACTGTAACAGCTCCAGAGCTGCTCTGTAAAGCATGTAAAAGGGTGTGGGCCCTGCAGCACTACCTGTAGTTTGCATTGTGCGTTGGAAGGCACAAAGTAAGCAGACAGGAGAGGTCAGAATAGTGCGCAAGGGCATAGAAGGGAGCGGCTCAAGAAAAGAGAAGTGGAAACAGACAGCAAACTAGGCTGGAGAGAGACCTGAGACAAAGAGATCTGAATTATACGAGAGCCGACCAGGGGAAACACAAATTATGCAGTCAAGTTTCCCACATTTGGGAAAATCACAGGGGCAGCACACCCAGAGTGCAATGGGTGAGCCTTGCCCTGGGAGAAGCACCTACATGATCATAGTATCTCACCTGGCAGGTAAGTAGGAGTTGGGCTAGAGCTGGGTAGGGTCGCTGCTCGGGCACTTCCCTGTCAAGTGAAGGAGATCCAACTGAGTCAGCACAAGGGAACTCTCGAAAGAAGAACAAGGCTAGAGGAAGATCTGAGACAAATAAATCTGACTTTTACCAGAGCTGACCAGAGGAAAGCACAAACACAGTCCCCCACTACCACAAATAATGAAGTCGAGTTTCCCACATTTGGGGAAATCACAGGGGTCAGCATACCCAGAATGCAATGAATGAACCTCACCCTGGGATAACAGTCTTCATTACCATGATATCTCCTATGCAAAATAAGTATGATTTGGGATAGGGCTGGGGAGGGCCGCTGCTCAGGCACATCTCTGTCAAGTAAAGGAGATTCAACTGAGGCAGCACAAGGGAACTCTCATCTGGGGACAACAACTGCAGGGAGAACACATATTTTCAGATGAACATGGGAGGGCAGAAGGCTGCCTAATACTGAAGCACCCCCAAACAACAAACCAAATGCAACAACTAGTGCAAGCATTCCTGGGGGAAGGTCTGCAGAAGACGGATTTGCATACAGTGATGTCATCCAAGCAGTGGGCCAAAGTTGGCTGGAACCCTCATCTGCATATGAAAATAGAAAAGGGGTATGCAGGGAATGGCGGCCTTTTGCGGCGCTTGGATGACCCTTAGTTCGCATTAAACACCCCCACCCTCCTTCGGTGTGGGGCTCATGTTGGCAATGCCCCAGCCCCTGAAGCATTCAAGCTGATTTCTTGCAGCAGCTTGGCACTGTAACAGCTCCAGAGCTGCTCTGTAATGCAAGTAAAAATTTGTGGGCCCTGCAGCACTACCTGTAGTTTGCATTGTGCATTGGAAGGCACAAAGTAAGCAGACAGGAGGAGAAGTCAGGATAGTGCACAAGGGTATAGAAGGGAGGGGCTCAAAAAAAAAGAAGTGGAAACAGACTGCAAACTAGGCTGGAGAGAGACCTGAGACAAAGAGATCTGAATTATATGAAAGCCGACCAGTGGAAACACAAATTATGCAGTCAAGTTTCCCACATTTGGGGAAATCACAGGGGCAGCACACCCAGAGTGCAATGGGTGAGCCTTGCCCTGGGAGAAGCACCTTCATGATCATAGTATCTCACCTGGCAGGTAAGTAGGAGTTGGGCTAGAGCTGGGGAGGGTCGCTGCTTGGGCACCCCCCTGTCAAGTAAAGGAGATCCAACTGAGGCAGCACAAGGTAACTCTCGAAAGAAGAACAAGGCTAGAGGTAGATCTGAGACAAAGAAATCTGACTTTTACCAGAGCTGACCAGAGGAAAGCACAAACACAGTCCCCCACTACCACAAATAATGCAGTCAAGTTTCCCACATTTGGGGAAATCACAGGGGTCAGCATACCCAGAATGCAATGAATGAACCTCACCCTGGGAGAACAATCTTCATGACCATGGTATCTCCTATGCAAAATAAGTATGATTTGGGATAGGGCTGGGGAGGGCCGCTGCTCAGGCACATCTCTGTCAAGTAAAGAAGATTCAACTGAGGCAGCACAAGGGAACTCTCATCTGGGGACAACAACTGCAGGGAGAACACATATTTTCAGATGAACATGGGAGGGCAGAAGGCTGCCTAATACTGAAGCACCCCCAAACAACAAACCAAATGCAACAACTAGTGCAAGCATTCCTGGAGGAAGGCCTGCAGCAGATGGATTTGCATATGGTGATGTCATCCAAGCAGTGGGTCAAAGTTGGCTTCAACCCTCGTCTGCATATGAAAAGAGAAAAGGGGCGTGCAGGGCATGTCGGCCTTTTGCAGCGCTTGGATGACCCCTAGTTCGCATTAAACACCTCCACGCTCCTTCGGTGTGGGGCTCATGTTGGCTATGCCCCAGCCCCTGAAGCATTCAAGCTGATTTCTTGCAGAAGCTGGGCACTGTAACAGCTCCAGAGCTGCTCTGTATGGCAAGTAAAAGGGTGTGGGCCCTGCAGCACTACCTGTAGTTCGCATTGTGCGTTGGAAGGCACAAAGTAAGCAGATGGGAGAAGTCAGGATAGTGCGCAAGGGCATAGAAGGGAGCGGCTCAAGAAAAGAGAAGTGGAAACAGACAGCAAACTAGGCTGGAGAGTTCTTCTGTCTATATTTTGCAAACCTGCTCTTGTCCTCTCCAGCTGCTCCATGTAGATTTGACGTCTGGAAAGGTGCATAACCCACTGACAAGCAGGCACACTCCTGCATGAGTTTTCTCTCTCACTAGCTGGATGATACACAATCATTTGCATGTGCTCCACCTCCGACACACCACCCACCCAACCACCCAGTGACCAGAGCCACCCACAAGCCAACTGGCTCCGTGATTTAATTTGCACAGTGTAGTCATCCAGGCAGCATGTCCTTCTCAATGGAAGGATCTCTGGTTCCATGGAATCTTCCACATTGGAATGCTGCGGAATAAAAAGGATTTAAATATTCAGCTTGCTAGCATTCAATGTACCTGCGGCTTGGCTTTAGCACATGGGTCTTCATCCTGTGGCCCTCCAGCTGCTGTGAAACTACACATCCCAGCATGCCCTGCCACAGTTTTGCTATTAAGGTATGCTAAAACTGAGGCAGGGCATGCTGGGATGTGTAGTTCCACAGCATCTGGAGGGTCGCAGGTTGAAGACCCATGTTCTAGCATGCCTGTTCTATGATGCATGTACCGTGATGTCACAATCAGCTTGGAATGGGGTGTCTAGCAGGCATTTGCTGACAGCCACTTGAGGGAGACACACATCAGGAGATGCAGCATATCGGAGGTCTTCGATGCCTTTCCAGCAAATGCACACCACCTGCTGCTGGTCTGGACACAAAACAATGCCCACAATCGAAGTCCCAAAATGCCCAACTACAGGATTCATGTAAGTAGTGAATTTAGGAATGAATTTAGAAGTAGGAAATTAAGTTAGTTCACAAGTACATTCAAATTCAGATCTAAAGTCTAGGTAGGCCTCACGTCCTGGCAGCCCCCAGCACTTAAAAATGCCTTGATTAGAGGTAGAGAATTAAATGTAGATAAAAAGTAGACACAAAATAAGACTCCACAGAGCAGTTATCAGGTGTCTTTATCAATTGTTGCATTTAAAAAATCAAGCAATTAGGGAACACAATGTTGCAACAATGTAACCCTATTTGCAAAATAGTACTAAATAAGTTTGTCGATGTAAGACATTTGCAAAGGCGCATCCAAAACACGCTGGAAAATGCAACTGAATCTGTTTTTGGAGGCTAGAATAGGAAATGTGCATCGGTCCTACCAGTACTGAAAGCTCTTCTACCATCTCCCTTTTCTGAAAAGCCATTTAATATATGGTTCCCAGATAGGGGACATATCAGATATTGCCTTTCAAAAGCAGCAAATATCATACCACTTCTATTGCCATCAAAGATAAACATTGATTGTTTTCAGATATTGGATTGAAAAAGCAGTCTTTATTGACATAAAGAAGCAAAGAAACATACATAAACATTACACACATAAGTACTGTGTTGCAGCACAGATAAAACACAATACAAATGCTGTCGGTATAGTACAGTTCAAGAACTACAGCACAGGCCAGCCTACACTATAAATCATGAACTGCACTATACATTTAAACAATACAATAATACAACAGTTAATAAGGCTATGGGTGTGGAGTGTAAGAGGGTGAGGGAATCACAAGCCCGAAGCTTTATTGAAAGACAGACACATATAAAGGGAGGATTAATAAATACAAAGATATCCTTTACTATAGAATGTAGTCCAATCCGGTCTTTCAACTCTTCCACAACTTAAAAACGGATAGTGTTCCCAAGCCTTCCATCCTGGAATATCTTCAGTCTCTCGCCAATGAAGAAAACAATCCCTCCAGCAGACTCTTTAACCACGATACAAGATCACAGCCAAAAGGGCGAGAAGCAACTACACTTGCGTTTAACCAAAATAGCTAAAACTTAGTGGAGGAAAGTGCAGTGCACCAAAACATAAGCTGACACAATCATGGAGAATGCGCCAGCATATATGCTCTTCTATCTATATTTTGCAAACCTGCTCTTGTCCCCTCCAGCTGCTCCATGTAGATTTGACGTCTGGCAAGGTGCATAACCCACTGACAAGCAGGCACACTCCTGCATGAGTTTTCACTCTCACTAGCTGGATGATACACATTCATTTGCATGTGCTCCACCTCCGACACACCGCCCACCCAACCACCCAGTCACCAGAGCCACCCACAAGCCAACTGGCTCCGTGACTTAATTTGCACAGTGCAGTCATCCAGGCAGCATGTCCTTCTCAATGGAATAATCTCTGGTTCCATGGAATCTTCCGCATTGGAATGCTGCGGAACAAAAAGGATTTAAACATTCAGCTTGCTAGCATTCAATGTACCTGCGGCTTGGCTCTAGCACATGGGTCTTCATCCTGTGGCCCTCCAGCTGCTGTGAAACTACACATCCCAGCATGCCCTGCCACAGTTTTGCTATTAAGGTATGCTAAAACTGAGGCAGGGCATGCTGGGATGTGTAGTTCCACAGCAGCTGGAGGGTCGCAGGTTGAAGACCCATGTTCTAGCATGCCTGTTCTATGATGCATGTACCGTGATGTCACAATCAGCTTGGAATGGGGTGTCTAGCAGGCATTTGCTGACAGACACTTGAGGGAGACACACATCAGGAGATGCAGCATATCGGAGGTCTTCGATGCCTTTCCAGCAAATGCACACCACCTGCTGCTGGTCTGGACACAAAACAATGCCCACAATCGAAGTCCCAAAATGCCCAACTACAGGATTCATGTAAGTAGTGAATTTAGGAATGAATTTAGAAGTAGGAAATTAAGTTAGTTCACAAGTGCATTCAAATTCAGATCTAAAGTCTAGGTAGGCCTCACGTCCTGGCAGCCCCCAGCATTTAAAAATGCCTTGATTAGAGGTAGGGAATTAAATGTAGATAAGAAGTAGACGCAAAATAAGACTCCACAGAGCAGTTATCAGGTGTCTTTATCAATTGTTGCATTTAAAAAATCAAGCAATTAGGGAACACAATGTTGCAACAATGTAACCCTATTTGCAAAATAGTACTAAATAAGTTTGTCGATGTAAGACATTTGCAAAGGCGCATTTAAAACACACTGGAAAATGCAACTGAATCTGTTTTTGGAGGCTAGAATAGGAAATGTGCATCGGTCAAACAAGTACTGAAAGCTCTTCTACCATCTTCCTTTTCTGAAAAGCCATTTAATATTAGTGATGAGCGGACCGAACCTCGCTCATCACTATTTAATATATGGTTCCCAGATAGGGGACATATCAGATATTGCCTTTCAAAAGCAGCAAATATCATACCACTTCTATTGCCATCAAAGATAAACATTGATTGTTTTCAGATATTGGATTGAAAAAGCAGTCTTTATTGACATAAAGAAGCAAAAAAACATACATAAACATTACACACATAAGTACTGTGTTGCAGCACAGCCAAAACACAATACAAATGCTGTCGGTATAGTACAGTTCAAGAACTACAGCACAGGCCAGCCTACACTATAAATCATGAACTGCACTATACATTTAAACTATACAATAATACAACAGTTAATAAGGCTATGTGTGTGGAGTGTAAGAGGGTGAGGGAATCACAAGACCGAAGCTTTATTTTAACACAGACACATATAAGGGGAGGGGCAATAAATAGAAAGGTATCCTTTACTATAGAATGTAGTCCAATCCGACCTCTGTGCTCTTCCACAACTGAAAAACGGATAGTGTTCCCAAGCCTTCCATCCTGGAATATCTTTGGTCTTTCGCCAATGAAGAAAACAATCCCTCCCTCCAGCAGACCCTTCAACCACGATACAAGATCACAGCCAAAAGGCCGAGAAGCAACTACACTTGAGCTTAACAAAAATGGCTAAAACTTAGTGGAGGAAAGTGCAGTGCACCAAAACATAAGCTGACACAATCATGGAGAATGTGCCAGCATATATGCTCTTCTATCTATATTTTGCAAACCTGCTCTTGTCCCCTCCAGCTGCTCTATGTAGATTTGACGTCTGGCAAGGTGCATAACCCACTGACAAGCAGGCACACTCCTGCATGAGTTTTCTCTCTCACTAGCTGGATGATACACAATCATTTGCATGTGCTCCACCTCCGACACACCACCCACCCAACCACCCAGTCACCAGAGCCACCCACAAACCAACTAGCTCCGTGATTTAATTTGCACAGTGTAGTCATCCAGGCAGCATGTCCTTCTCAATGGAAGGATCTCTGGTTCCATGGAATCTTCCACATTGGAATGCTGCGGAACAAAAAGGATTTAAATATTCAGCTTGCTAGCATTCAATGTACCTGCGGCTTGGCTCTAGCACATGGGTCTTCATCCTGTGGCCCTCCAGCTGCTGTGAAACTACACATCCCAGCATGCCCTGCCACAGTTTTGCTATTAAGGTATGCTAAAACTGAGGCAGGGCATGCTGGGATGTGTAGTTCCACAGCAGCTGGAGGGTCGCAGGTTGAAGACCCATGTTCTAGCATGCCTGTTCTATGATGCATGTACCGTGATGTCACAATCAGCTTGGAATGGGGTGTCTAGCAGGCATTTGCTGACAGCCACTTGAGGGAGACACACATCAGGAGATGCAGCATATCGGAGGTCTTCGATGCCTTTCCAGCAAATGCACACCACCTGCTGCTGGTCTGGACACAAAACAATGCCCACAATCGAAGTCCCAAAATGCCCAACTACAGGATTCATGTAAGTAGTGAATTTAGGAATGAATTTAGAAGTAGGAAATTAAGTTAGTTCACAAGTACATTCAAATTCAGATCTAAAGTCTAGGTAGGCCTCACGTCCTGGCAGCCCCCAGCATTTAAAAATGCCTTGATTAGAGGTAGAGAATTAAATGTAGATAAGAAGTAGACACAAAATAAGACTCCACAGAGCAGTTATCAGGTGTCTTTATCAATTGTTGCATTTAAAAAATCAAGCAATTAGGGAACACAATGTTGCAACAATGTAACCCTATTTGCAAAATAGTACTAAATAAGTTTGTCGATGTAAGACATTTGCAAAGGCGCATCCAAAACACGCTGGAAAATGCAACTGAATCTGTTTTTGGAGGCTAGAATAGGAAATGAGCATCGGTCCTACAAGTACTGAAAGCTCTTCTCCCATCTCCCTTTTCTGAAAAGCCATTTAATATATGGTTCCCAGATAGGGGACATATCAGATATTGCCTTTCAAAAGCAGCAAATATCATACCACTTCTATTGCCATCAAAGATAAACATTGATTGTTTTCAGATATTGGATTGAAAAAGCAGTCTTTATTGACATAAAGAAGCAAAAAAACATACATAAACATTACACACATAAGTACCGTTTTGCAGCACAGCCAAAACACAATACAAATGCTGTCGGTATAGTACAGTTCAAGAACTACAGCACAGGCCAGCCTACACTATAAATCATGAACTGCACTATACATTTAAACAATACAATTGTCACAACTGAGGGCCTGAGCTGACGGGAGGCAGCCTCAGTTGTAGGGGCTGAGATGTACCGGAACCTGGGAGGTTGTATCAGACCCCTGGACATGTAAGTAACATGAATAATAACTGCCCGAAGGCGTGACCACGACAACTTGGATAAAAGTCAATGATGTTTATTATGACAACTCCGCAACACAGCAGCAGTAAAAGAAAACGTAAAAGTCAGCAAAGAATAAATACAGTTCCTGGGTACTACAGGATGGCAGGAGCCACAGGGCACTGGTAGTGTGAGATAGTTCTTATGATCTTCTAGATGGAAAGTCCTTACCAGGCCCGACTGTAGCAATGGAGATAACCCAGGATTGTGCCAGCTGGTGTTCCAGGAAAAGCTGGGTTGCTGAAGATAAAACAGCTGCTGTGGATACTGGCTGGAACCAGACTGTTGTTAGCACGGAGTGGATACTGGCTGGAACCAGTTAAATAATAAATGAACTTGGGAGCGATGAAATATGAACTGAAATGTAGAACTTGAGAGCGGAGAAATAATAATACCGGTGGAGAGTGGTAAAGTGTAGAAAGGACACCGGCCCTTTAAGGGAAGCTGTACTCTGCTGGAAGCTGAGCTGGAAGCAGGTAATGTTGTAGCTGGAAACAGATGAATCCACAATGGATTGGAGAGTCAGGCTACACCGCAGGTGGAATGCTGGTGCGGGTCTCTATGGTGGAAGTCTTGAGACAGGAGCTGGAACCTGGAAGACAATCACAGGAGAGAGACAAACAGGAACTAGGTTTGACAACCAAAGCACTGACGCCTTCCTTGCTCAGGCACAGTGTATTTATACCTGCAGCAAGGAAGGGATTGGCTAGGCAATTATGCAGATTAACAATACGGACAACAGATTGGAGGAAATGATCAGCTGACAGAATCCAAGATGGCTGCGCCCATGCAGACACTTGGAGGGAAGTTTGGTTTGTAATCCATGTGGTAATGAAAACAGTAATGGCGGCGCCGGCCACTGGAGACAGGAGACGCCAGGCTGACAAGTGCACATCCAACCACGCGGACACAGCGGAGGCCGCGGCTGACGTAATCGCCACTCTGACACTCTGCATGCAGAAGCTCAGGGACGGCGGCGGAGGCCGCGGGAGACGCCATGCCAGATGTAATAAGGCGTTACTGTGACAGCGTCTCAGAGAGACAGGAGAGGATGCAGGAATGTGAACATTAGGATAACAGATGGGATCCGGTCCTGGAGCGCTGAGCCAGCCTTAGGAGGCATCTGATGGGTAAGAAATGGCGTCCAGATACCCGGATCGTGACAGCACCCCCCCCTTTAGGAGTGGCCCCAGGACACTTCTTTGGCTTTTGAGGAAACTTGGAATGGAATCTCCGGACCAAGGCAGGAGCATGGACATCAGAAGCATTGGTCCATGAACGTTCCTCAGCGCCGTAACCCTTCCAGTCAATAAGATACTGTAGTTGACCGTAACGGTGACGTGAGTCCAGGATCTTGGCCACTTCATACTCAACGCCTCGTTGAGTTTGGACTTTCGGAGTTGGAGGAAGTGAGGAATGAAACCGATTCAAGATCAGCGGTTTCAACAGGGAAACATGGAATGTCCTGGGTATTTTTAAGAAGGGAGGCAACTGGAGTCTGTAAGCAACAGGATTGATGACTTGTTCAATCTTGAAAGGACCGATATAGCGAGGTGCAAACTTCATACTGGGAACTCTTAACCTCAAATTCTTCGTGGATAACCATACCCGATCACCCACCTTGAGAGCAGGAACTGCTCGACGCTTCTTATCCGCAAACTTCTTGTACCTGAACGATGCCTTGAGCAGAGCTGATCGTACGCTCTTCCAGATATTGGCAAACTGATGCAAGGTGATATCCACTGCGGGAACAGAAGTTGCTGGAAGCGGTTGGAACTCAGGGACTTTAGGGTGGAATCCAAAGTTAGTGAAGAATGGTGTTGAAGCAGATGAAGAATGATACTGGTTGTTATGACAGAACTCGGCCCAGGGAAGTAATTGAACCCAGTCATCTTGAGAGGAGGACACATAGATGCGGAGGAAGGCCTCCAAGTCCTGATTCACCCTCTCGGTTTGACCATTGGTCTGAGGATGGTAAGCCGTGGAAAACTTTAGCTTGACTTGGAGGACTTGACATAAACTTCGCCAGAATTTGGCTGTGAATTGAACTCCTCGATCTGAGATAATTTCTTCAGGAAGACCGTGGAGTCGGAAGATCTCTTGTATGAATACTTGAGCCAACTTGGAAGCTGACGGAAGACCGGTGAGAGGAATGAAGTGTGCCATCTTGGTGAACCGGTCAACTACCACCCAGATGGTATTGAACTTGTTGCACATGGGTAAGTCTGTAATGAAATCCATCGACAAGTGGGTCCTTGGTCGACGGGGAACGGATAGTGGAACCAGTTGCTCCGCAGGCGACTGGCGGGATACTTTATGTTGGGCACACTTTGGGCAAGATGCAATAAACTCCAAGACGTCCTTTTTCAGAGTTGGCCACCAATAGGACCTAGAGATAAACTCCAGGGTTTTTTGGATACCTGTATGTCCGGCAAAACGGGAAGCATGGGCCCAATGCATGAGCTTCTTCCTTAGCATCGGCTTCACAAAACTTTTCCCTGATGGGGGCGTAGAGTCCATCCCTACCGTGGAGAATGCCAACGGATTTATAATAGGATGCTTGTCTGAAGACTCTGACTCATTTTCTTGCTCCCATGAGCGGGAAAGGGCATCGGCCTTGCGATTCTGAGAGCCCGGACAGAACTGGAGTTTAAAGTCGAACCTGGAAAAGAAAAGTGCCCATCTGGCCTGACGAGGGTTGAGACATTGTGCGCCCTTCAGGTATAAAAGGTTCTTGTGGTCTGTAAGTATGGTGATTGAATGAGAAGCTCCCTCCAACAGATACCTTCACTCTTCTAGAGCGAGCTTGATGGCTAGCAACTCCTGGTCGCCAATGGCATAGTTGCGCTCAGCTGGGGAGAACTTCCGGGAGAAGAAACTGCAAGGGTGTAAATGGCCATCTTTAGCCCTCTGAGATAACACCGCTCCTACTCCAATGGAGGAGGCATCCACCTCTAAGATGAAAGGAGAGTCGATGTCAGGCTGTTTCAGAACAGGCGCAGAGATGAACCTTTGTTTTAAAAGATGAAATGCTTGCATGGCTTCTTCAGACCACTTGGACGGGTTAGCACCCTTCTTAGTGAAAGCAGTAATAGGCGCCACAATGGTGGAAAAGTCTCGTATAAACTTTCGGTAATAGTTGTCGAACCCTAAGAACCTCTGGACCCCTTTGAGGGTTAAGGGTACCGGCCAATTTTGGATTGCTTGTAGTTTCTCAGGATCCATCTCTAGTCCGGAACCGGACACAATGTACCCTAGAAACGGAATGGACTTGACTTCAAAGACGCATTTTTCTAATTTGCAATAGAGATGATTGACACGGAGACGGGACAGAACCTCTTTAACCCAAAAACGATGTTCCTCTAAATCGTTGGCAAAAATGAGGATATCGTCTAGATAGACCACGACATGACGGTATAGAATGTCTCTGAAGATCTCATTGACAAAATGCTGGAAGACAGCTGGAGCATTGCTCAATCCGAAGGGCATGACGAGGTACTCATAATGTCCGTCACGGGTGTTAAAGGCGGTCTTCCACTCGTCACCCTCACGGATCCGGATGAGATTGTATGCACCTCGCAAGTCCAGCTTTGTAAAGATGGTAGCTCCGCTAACTCTGTCAAAGAGCTCAGTAATCAGGGGTAAAGGATAACGGTTCTTGATGGTAATGTCGTTCAAACCTCTGTAGTCGATGCACGGCCGCAGACCACCATCTTTCTTTTTTACAAAAAAGAAGCCTGCGCCGGCTGGAGAAGAAGAAGGTCGAATGAACCCCTTTGCTAGGTTCTCTTTAATATATTCCTCCATAGAATGCGTCTCAGGCAGAGACAACGGATAAGTTCGGCCTCGAGGTGGAACCTTCCCTGGAACGAGATCAATCGGACAGTCCCATTCTCTATGAGGAGGAAGGATATCAGCAGAAGCTTTACTGAACACATCCGTGAAATCTTGATATGGAGGAGGTGGAACATCAGACGACCTGGAGGAGGAAGAACAGACAGGCAATACTTTAAACAAACATGTCTCAGCACAGGAGGAACCCCATGCCAGGATTTGCGTAGTCGTCCAATCAATTGTAGGATTGTGAAGACGGAGCCATGGAAGGCCCAGGACCACAGGATGTGTGGCTCTTGGAATCACTAAAAAAGAAATAAGTTCGGAATGAAGAACTCCCACTCTCAGACGAACTGGTAGAGTCCTTAAAGAAATGACTGCATCAAAAATTTTGCTGCCATCCACGGCAGTTAAAGAAATGGACGAAGGAAGTCTCTCGGTGGGTAGGGACCACCGTTTAACATAGGCTTCGGTAATAAAGTTCCCAGCTGCTCCGGAATCAAGGAGGGCAATGACGTTCCGATAACGTTGAGCAACTTGAAGCGAGACTGGGAGATTACAATCTTGAGGAGATGGAGAGGAGATCATTACTCCTAGCCGGCCGTCTCCTTGGCGAGCTAGGATTTGGAGTTTCCCGGACGTTTGGGACAGGCATTAATGGTGTGAGACGGAGCTGCACAATAGAGACAGAGAAACTCGGAGAGACGTCTTCGGCGCTCAGCAGGAGTTAAACGTGAACGGCCAAGTTGCATGGGCTCATCTTTAGATGGTGACAGTTGACGAGGAGGAGGAGCAGAAGATTTTGGAGCAGATGATCTTCCACGCTCAGTTGCTCTCTCTCTGAAACGTAAATCAACTTTCGTGCAGAGTGAGATTAGCTCATCTAACTTAGAAGGTAAGTCTCTGGTAGCTAACTCATCTTTAATACGCTCAGATAAGCCATGCCAGAATGCAGCATACAGGGCCTCGTCGTTCCATGCCAGTTCGGATGCCAGGATCTGGAACTGTATCAGATATTGTCCTACAGTACGTGACCCCTGGCGTAAACGGAGAATCTCGGATGAAGCTGAGGTTACCCGGCCTGGCTCGTCGAAGATGCGCCTGAATGTTGACACGAAGGCAGTGTAGGAAGATAGCAGGGTGTCGGACCTCTCCCATAATGGTGATGCCCAATCAAGGGCTGAGCCACTGAGAAGAGAAATAATGTAGGCAATTTTTGTACGGTCACTGGGAAAATTGCCAGGTTGTAGCTCAAACTGAATCTCACACTGGTTGAGAAATCCCCTGCAGAATCTTGGAGATCCGTCAAATTTTGCTGGCGTTGGAAGATGAAGACGTGGAGCAGAAATGGGTAAGGTGGGTGGGGTTATAGCTGGAGTCACTGTGGTTGACGCACCAGACGCGCCTGATCCACGGAGAGTTGTCTGAATCCCATCCAGCCGAGTAGAGAGATCCTGGAGACAGCGGATGATGTGGCCCTGTGCAGCCTCCTGATGTTCTAGTCGGGCTGCCAGTTCTTGCATCGGCCTGGCCGCTTGATCCTGGTCTCCGGCTGGATTCATTAGGTCAGTGCTTACTGTCACAACTGAGGGCCTGAGCTGACGGGAGGCAGCCTCAGTTGTAGGGGCTGAGATGTACCGGAACCTGGGAGGTTGTATCAGACCCCTGGACATGTAAGTAACATGAATAATAACTGCCCGAAGGCGTGACCACGACAACTTGGATAAAAGTCAATGATGTTTATTATGACAACTCCGCAACACAGCAGCAGTAAAAGAAAACGTAAAAGTCAGCAAAGAATAAATACAGTTCCTGGGTACTACAGGATGGCAGGAGCCACAGGGCACTGGTAGTGTGAGATAGTTCTTATGATCTTCTAGATGGAAAGTCCTTACCAGGCCCGACTGTAGCAATGGAGATAACCCAGGATTGTGCCAGCTGGTGTTCCAGGAAAAGCTGAGTTGCTGAAGATAAAACAGCTGCTGTGGATACTGGCTGGAACCAGACTGTTGTTAGCACGGAGTGGATACTGGCTGGAACCAGTTAAATAATAAATGAACTTGGGAGCGATGAAATATGAACTGAAATGTAGAACTTGAGAGCGGAGAAATAATAATACCGGTGGAGAGTGGTAAAGTGTAGAAAGGACACCGGCCCTTTAAGGGAAGCTGTACTCTGCTGGAAGCTGAGCTGGAAGCAGGTAATGTTGTAGCTGGAAACAGATGAATCCACAATGGATTGGAGAGTCAGGCTACACCGCAGGTGGAATGCTGGTGCGGGTCTCTATGGTGGAAGTCTTGAGACAGGAGCTGGAACCTGGAAGACAATCACAGGAGAGAGACAAACAGGAACTAGGTTTGACAACCAAAGCACTGACGCCTTCCTTGCTCAGGCACAGTGTATTTATACCTGCAGCAAGGAAGGGATTGGCTAGGCAATTATGCAGATTAACAATACTGACAACAGATTGGAGGAAATGATCAGCTGACAGAATCCAAGATGGCTGCGCCCATGCAGACACTTGGAGGGAAGTTTGGTTTGTAATCCATGTGGTAATGAAAACAGTAATGGCGGCGCCGGCCACTGGAGACAGGAGACGCCAGGCTGACAAGTGCACATCCAACCACGCGGACACAGCGGAGGCCGCGGCTGACGTAATCGCCACTCTGACACTCTGCATGCAGAAGCTCAGGGACGGCGGCGGAGGCCGCGGGAGACGCCATGCCAGATGTAATAAGGCGTTACTGTGACAGCGTCTCAGAGAGACAGGAGAGGATGCAGGAATGTGAACATTAGGATAACAGATGGGATCCGGTCCTGGAGCGCTGAGCCAGCCTTAGGAGGCATCTGATGGGTAAGTAATGGCGTCCAGATACCCGGATCGTGACAACAATAATACAACAGTTAATAAGGCTATGTGTGTGGAGTGTAAGAGGGTGAGGGAATCACAAGCCCGAAGCTTTATTGAAAGACAGACACATATAAAGGGAGGATTAATAAATACAAAGATATCCTTTACTATAGAATGTAGTCCAATCCGGTCTTTCAACTCTTCCACAACTGAAAAACGGATAGTGTTCCCAAGCCTTCCATCCTGGAATATCTTCAGTCTCTCGCCAATGAAGAAAACAATCCCTCCAGCAGACTCTTCAACCACGATACAAGATCACAGCCAAAAGGGCGAGAAGCAACTACACTTGCGTTTAACCAAAATGGCTAAAACTTAGTGAAGGAAAGTGCAGTGCACCAAAACATAAGCTGACACAATCATGGAGAATGCGCCAGCATATATGCTCTTCTATCTATATTTTGCAAACCTGCTCTTGTCCCCTCCAGCTGCTCCATGTAGATTTGACGCCTGGCAAGGTGCATAACCCACTGACAAGCAGGCACACTCCTGCATGAGTTTTCACTCTCACTAGCTGGATGATACACATTCATTTGCATGTGCTCCACCTCCGACACACCGCCCACCCAACCACCCAGTCACCAGAGCCACCCACAAGCCAACTGCCTCCGTGATTTAATTTGCACAGTGCAGTCATCCAGGCAGCATGTCCTTCTCAATGGAATAATCTCTGGTTCCATGGAATCTTCCGCATTGGAATGCTGCGGAACAAAAATGATTTAAACATTCAGCTTGCTAGCATTCAATGTACCTGCGGCTTGGCTCTAGCACATGGGTCTTCATCCTGTGGCCCTCCAGCTGCTGTGAAACTACACATCCCAGCATGCCCTGCCACAGTTTTGCTATTAAGGTATGCTAAAACTGAGGCAGGGCATGCTGGTATATGTAGTTCCACAGCAGCTGGAGGGTCGCAGGTTGAAGACCCATATTCTAGCATGCCTGTTCTATGATGCATGTTCCGTGATGTCACAATCAGCTTGGAATGGGGTGTCTAGCATGCATTTGCTGACAGCCACTTGAGGGAGACACACATCAGGAGATGCAGCATATCGGAGGTCTTCGATGCCTTTCCAGCAAAATGCACACCACCAGCTGCTGGTCTGGACACAAAACAATGCCCACAATTGAAGGCTCAAAATGCCCAACTACAGGATTCATGTAAGTAGTGAATTTAGGAATGAATTTAGAAGTAGGAAATTAAGTTAGTTCACAAGTACATTCAAATTCAGATCTAAAGTCTAGGTAGGCCTCACGTCCTGGCAGCCCCCAGCATTTAAAAATGCCTTGATTAGAGGTAGGGAATTAAATGTAGATAAGAAGTAGACACAAAATAAGACTCCACAGAGCAATTATCAGGTGTCTTTATCAATTGTTGCATTTAAAAAAATCAAGCAATTAGGGAACACAATGTTGCGACAATGTAACCCTATTTGCAAAATAGTACTAAATAAGTTTGTCGATGTAAGACATTTGCAAAGGCGCAAACAAAACACGCTGGAAAATGCAACTGAATCTGTTTTTGGAGGTTAGAATAGATGCAGGATCAAGTAGCTCAATGGGTAGGGTATTTGATTAGAATTCAACAGGTTATAGGTTTGAATCCTGGGTATGATAGTTTGAGGTGTTATTTAATAAAGTATGTTTATATACTAGTCACACATGGCTTACTTGTACAAATGGCATGTCACCAGTTAGTGCTGACTGCTAATATGCCATTTGCACAAACACGCCATGTGTGACTGTATATGCATTTAAGGAGGGCACCCCGGCAATACCACAAACCATTGAGTGTCAAGTATACTAGATATATCTTCATATCTCATGTGCTTTCTCTGAGACCAATCTTGTTATGCCCCTTCCCCACAAGGCATGCGCCTTTTGTCCATATTGCAAAAATGGGGAGGGGGGGGGGGCATATAATTATCTGTCACAGGGCACCAAAAAGTCTAGTTATGGCTCTGGTATGCATTATGTAATCTGGCAGACCATATCTCCAACACTGGCTGGTTGGAATAGAAATCCGGTTATCTATGTGAGCAAATGACCATCAACGATTTACTCTCAAACACTAGAAAATGGACAAAAATGGTCCCCTAAACAAATTGGTTAAATTTTGGGTTTAACCAATTTGTGTAATGACCATTTTTGACCACTTTTCTAGTGTTTGGGAGCAAATGGTTAATTGACATTTGCTCCTATACATTACCAGATTTTCATTCCATCCATCCAGACTGGATAGATAGCCTGACAGATAATTGTGTAGTGTACGCCCAGGATAACTGTCAGCTGTGCTTTCTTTTATGACGGCACATAAATGGGTGGGCAGATCCAGAGCAAGCACTGCCCACTCATGCATAGTTGTCAACTGATGTGAAGTTCCAGGGGGCAATCTCAGTTATAAAGAAAAGTATCTGGAAATTGTCCCTAGTTTAAAAAAAAAATAAAAAAAAATTGATCAACTCCATTTATTTAGTATGATATCCCAGGTGATAGGATGCCGGCAGTCAGAACAACATACTTTATTAAATAACACATCTCAAACTACCATACCCAGGATTCAAACCTATAACCTGTTGAATTCTAATCAAACACCCTACCTATTGAGCTATTTGATCCTGCATAAAAATTGTGAACATTATATGAAGCTATTGGTACTTTGAAAAAAAAAGTATCAGCATTACAACGCAGCAGATCCATGCAGTTTGCAGCCACACACTACATGTATCTGCTCAGCCACAATGCTGATTATTTCTTCACAAAGTACAAGGTGAGCTCCAAATAGAATTCTCTAGCTTAGAATTATGCCAAACCTAGAAGTCGGGCCCCCCACCCTGGGATCCCCCAGAGGGAGGCCTGCACCGTCATGCGGCAGGCTTGTCCGTTTTGGAAGCAGGCTGATGGGCAGCCCAGGCTTGCTTCAGTCTGGGCTTGGCAGGTCTGGAAGCATGAGCTTGCTTTGGGTATGCCTGACCTTGGGTACGCTTTACCTTGAGGATGAAAGGGCCAAGGGAAAGTACTTTTAGCCTTCTGCGTGGTAGGAGTCATACTAGGTAGGCAAGCTGTTTTAGCGGTAGCCAGATCAGCTACAATCTTATTGAGGTCTTCTCCAAAGAGAGTGTCTCCCTTGAAAGGAAGCACCTCCAGGGTTTTCTTGGAATCCATATCCACCGACCAGGATCTCAACCAGCTGTATAAAGTATTACCTTGGAACTGGCTCTCCACTCCCCATTATCTGGTTATCATGGCTTCCTCCGCCAGTGTCCAGACTCGCTTGCTGAAGCTCGGCCACTTCTTCCTAGCAGCAGGCTCCTGGATCACTGGGCAACAGAGGTGCTTGGGAGCCGGAAGGGGGCGGAGCAATCAGGCAGGCAGTTGCAGTGCTGCCCAGCTATCTGTGGTGTGAGAAGAAGCAGGGGCACCCCACCGCTGGCAGTGCTGCAGCTAGCGGTGGTGGCAGCGGCGAGGCTGCTGGGCTGGGTCTTTAAAAAGGTGGAAAGAAGGGTGTTACGGCATGGAATGTACAAACTGCGAGACCCTGCTGGTAGCGCCTTTGTCTATTTAGTAGGAAGGGCACGTAACAGCCGGAGGGCAATGGAGGAAGCCCCTTTAGGGCTGGAGCCCGGCGGCAACTGACTCCGTTGTCTCTGGCAGTTCCGCCCCTGGACTAGAGGAATGGTCAAGAACATGGCAACATTTAATGCCAAAAAATGCAAAATCATACACGTCTCAAAAATACAAAGGCTAACTATAATATTAAGGGCATTATAATGGCAAGAGGAAAGCTATCTAAGTATTACTATTTCAGGTGAGCAATGTAACAAAGCAATAGGAAAGGCAAGTCAGATGCTTGTTTGCATAGGTAAAGAACCAGTAGCAGAAAAAAGTAATACAGGTTGAGTATCCCATATCCAAATATTCCGAAATACGGAATATTCCGAAATACGGACTTTTTTGAGTGAGACTGAGATAGTGAAACCTTTGTTTTTTGATGGCTCAGTGTACACAAACTTTGTTTAATACTCAAAGTTATTAAAAATATTGTATTAAATTAACTTCAGACTGTGTGTATAAGGTGTATATGACACATAAATGAATTCTGTGAATGTACACACACTTTGTTTAATGCACAAAGTTATAAAAAATATTGGCTAAAATGACCTTCAGGCTGTGTGTATATGGTATATATGAAACATAAATGCATTCTGTGCTTAGATTTAGGTCCCATCACCATAATATCTCGTTATGGTATGCAATTATTCCAAAATACAGAAAAATCCGATATCCTAATGACGCGGTTGTTGTTTTTGGGAGTGATACTGGACACAGAAGAGGTTTTCTTCTAGTGGAATGGCTCTGGAGATCCAGAGTCTGGTCAAACAAATTCTGAAACCAGCAAGAGTGTTAATCCATCAATGCATTCGGTTGCTGGGGAAGATGGTTGCGGCCTACGAGGCCATTCAGTTTGGCAGGCTCCATGCCAGAGTGTTCCAGTGGGACCTGTTGGACAAGTGGTCCGGATCCCACCTACACATGCACCAGAGGATAATCCTGTCTTCCAAGACCAGAATCTTACTCCATTGGTGGCTGCACAGTTCTCACCACCTAGAGGGGCGATGGTTTGGGATCCAGGACGGGATCCTAGGGACCACGGATGCAACCCTCCGAGGCTGGGGAGCAGTCACACAGGGGGAAAACATCCAAGGAAGATGGTCAAGTCAGGAAAGTTGTCTCCACATAAATGTTCTGGAGTTAAGGGCCATTTAATAACTGCAGACACAGTACGCACTGGGACGGGTGCCCAGCATCCTCTACGGACTAAGAGAAAAGGATTTACCAGTAGGTATTAAAATCCTATTTTCTCTAAAGTCCTAGAGGATGCTGGGGACTCCGTAAGGACCATGGGGATAGACGGGCTCCGCAGGAGACATGGGCACTTTAAGAAAGACTTTAGTTCTGGGTGTGCACTGGCTCCTCCCTCTATGCCCCTCCTCCAGACCTCAGTTTGATACTGTGCCCAGTGGAGACTGGGTGCTTTTCAGGAGCTCTCCTGAGCTTTCTGACAGAAAGTATTTTGTTAGGTTTTTAATTTTCAGGGAGCACTGCTGGCAACAGACTCCCTCATCGAGGGACTGAGGGGAGAGAAGCAGCCCTACTCTTTGAGTTGCAAGGTCCTGCTTCTTAGGCTACTGGACACCATTAGCTCCAGAGGGATTGGTACGCAGGATCTCACCCTCGCCGTCCGTCCCAGAGCCGCGCCTCCGTCCCCCTCGCAGAGCCGGAAGATAGAAGCCGGGTGAGTATGAGAAGAAAAGAAGACTTCAGAGGCGGCAGAAGACTTCATGATCTTCACTGAGGTAATGCACAGCACTGCAGCTGTGTGCCTTTGCTCCCATACACCTCACATACTCCGGTCACTGTAAGGGTGCAGGGCGCAGGGGGGGCGCCCTGGGCAGCAATATAAACCTCTTTCGCAAAAATATAACATATATACAGCTGGGCACTGTATATATGTATGAGCCCCCACCAATTTTACAGTTTAAGCGGGACAGAAGCCCGCCTCCGAGGGGGCGGGGCTTCTCCCTCGGCACTCACCAGCGCCATTTTTTCTCCACAGCACCGCTGAGAGGAAGCTCCCCGGACTCTACCCTGCTTATACCACGTTAGACAAGAGGGTTGAAAAGAGGGGGGGGGGGGGGGGCACATAATTCGCAAATTACATACAGCAGCACTACTGGGCAAACATTAAGTTACTGTTTTATTCCTGGGTTATATAGCGCTGGGGTGTGTGCTGGCATACTCCCTCTCTGTCTCTCCAAAGGGCCTTGTGGGGAAACTGTCTTCAGAAAAAGCATTCCCTGTGTGTGTGGTGTGTCGGTACACGTGTGTCGACATGTCTGAGGAAGAAGGCTATATTAGAGAGGAGCGGGAGCAAATGAATGTGGTGTCTCCGCCGACAGCTGATTGGATGGATATGTGGAATGTTTTAAATGCTAGTGTAAACTCATTGCACAAAAGATTAGACAAGGCAGAAGCTTTGGGACAGTCAGGGTCTCAACCCATGCCTGATCCTATGTTGCAGGGACTGTCAGGGTCTCATAAGCGCCCACTATCCCAGTTTGTTAACACAGATACCGACACGGATTCTGACTCCAGTGTCGATTACGATGATGCAAAGTTACAGCCAAAATTGGCAAAATCCATTCGATTTATGATTATGGCAATAAAAGATGTTTTGCACATCACAGAGTAACCCCCTGTCGCTGACAAGAGGGTACATATGTACAAGGGAAAGAAGCCTGAGGTAACCTTTCCCCCCTCACACGAGCTGAACGAGTTATGTGAAAAAGCTTGGAAATCTCCAGATAAAAGACTGCAGATTTCCAAAAGGATTCTTATGGCGTATCCTTTCCCATCAACGGATAGGTTACGATGGGAATCCTCCCCTAGGGTGGACAAAGCATTAACACACTTATCCAAGAAGGTAGCCCTCCCGTCCCAGGATAAGGCTACCCTCAAAGAGTGTGCTGACCGCAAACAGGAGATTACCCTGAAGTCCATTTATACACATTCAGGTACCTTACTCAGACCGGCAATTGCGTCGACCTGGGTGTGTAGTGCTGTAGCGGCATGGACAAATGCCTTATCTGAGGGGATGGATAGCCTAGACAAGGATACTATTTTATTGACCCTGGGGCATATAAGAGATGCTGTCCTATATATGTGTGTATGCAAACTACCGGTGGTGCTGCAGGGCCCACACCCTTTTACTTGTCTTGTAGAGCAGCTCTGAAGCTGTTACAGTGCCCAGCTGCTGCAAGAAATCAGCTTGAATGCTTCAGGGGCTTGGGCATGGCCAACATGAGCCCCACACCGAAGGAGGGTGGGGGTGTTTAATGCAAACTTGGGGTTATCCAAGCGCCGCAAAAGACCGCCATGCCCCGCATGCCCCTTTTCTCTTTTCATATACAGATGAGGGTTCCAGCCAACTTTGGCCCACTGCTTGGATGACATCACCGAATGCAAATCCGTCTGCTGCAGACCTTCCCCCAGGAATGCTTGCAATAGTTGTTGCATATGGTTTAATGTCTGAGGGTGCTTCAGTATTAGGCAGCCTTCCGCCCTCCCATGTTCATCTGAAAAGATGTGGTCTCCCTGCAGTTGTTGTCCTCAGACGAGAGTTCCCTTGTGCTTCCTCAGTTAAATCTCCTTAACTTGACGAGGGTGTGCCCGAGCAGCCGCCCTCCCCAGCCCTTTCCCAACACATACTTATCTTGCATATGAGATCTCTTGATCATGAAGATAGTTCTCACAGGTTGAGGTTCATCCTGGCCCCGCTCCCCGCTGGAGAGCGCTGATGAGGACAGCAGCAGGGTGAGTATGTGTGGCCAGAGACCTCCCTTCCCATGTGCAGGCCTGCAGAGTGTGCCGCGCAGGATGGGGCATGTGACACTCTCCCTCCCTGGGGCTCTTCCAGATGTAGCTCCTCAGCAGTATTTTTCCCGGGCTGCGCGGCGCTCTCCCCGACTGGCATCCGCCCTGGAACACTGCCTTCCTCAACGCAACATCAGCAGGGGGCCCGGGCCTCATCACCATCCCAGGTCTTTCTCATGTATGTATCATGTATGTGTGTGTGATATATGTATGAATCATATATGTTTGTGATATCTATCTATCTATCTATCTATCTATCGTATGTGTGTGTATATATGTATCTATCATGTATGTATGTATCTATCTTCTATGTATGTGTTCTATCTATCTATCTATCTATCTATCTATCGTGTGTGTGATATATGTATGTATCTATCATGTATGTGTTATATGTATGTATCACACCTTCCTCTATACATATACATACATACATACATACATACATACATACACCTATATCTGTACGTACACTGACATACACACACCAACATCTATACATAAACACGCTGACCCCTAAACGTACACCAACGTACCCACATGTGAATCTATACATACATGTGCTGACACCTGGACATACACTGATGTACCCACACCTAACATCTATACATACACATGCTAACAACTGGACGTATACAGACGTACCCACATTTGCATCCATGCATATATAGATGTAGGTGTGTGTACGTCAGTGTACGTCCAGGTGTCAACGCGTGTATGTATAGATGCAGGTGTGGGTACGTCTGTGTATGTCCAGGTGTCAGAATGTGTATGTATAGATGCAGGTGTGGGAACGTCAGTGTAGGTTCAGGTGTCAGCGCGTGTATGTATAGATGCAGGTGCTTGTATGTCCAGATGTCAGTGCATGTATGTATAGATGCAAGTGTGGGTACGTCGGTGTATGTCCATTTGTCAGCGCGTGTATATATAGATGCAGGTGCTTGTATGTTGGTGTATGTCCAGGTGTCAGCATGTGTATGTATAGATGCAGGTGTGGGAATGTTGGTGTATGTCCAGGTGTCAGGGCGTGTATGTATGGATATTAGGTGTGGGTACATCAGTGTATGTCCAGGTGTTAGCGCATGTATGTATAGATGCAGGATAATAATCGCACAGCGTGCCCCCCGCCAACCACAAACCTCCCCCACCCCCCTGTATGACATAAACACCGCTAATTCCACTTACACACAATAATTTCAGTTTGCGACCAGGAGCCGGCAATGTATGTGCACCCAAATGAAGCCACTGTACATGCCCTGCAGGCTGCTATGTACTGCACAGGTGCAACAAATTTAAATGCCCTATCTTTAAAATGGGGCATATTTTACTAAATTAAAAAAACCTGTAACTTTCTGTAAAACCTTAACCCCAAAAGGCACTACACTAACATCGGGGTGTAGAGTTGGATGTTGATCCAAGGCACCAACAGGCTAAAGCTTTGACTGTTCCCAGGATGCCTTGCACCGCCTCCTCTATAACCCTGCCCAGTGGCGTAACTAGACCTTTGTGGGCCCCATAGCAAAATTCTGAATGGGCCCACCAGCACTCAACAAGAATGAGTGGCGTTTGGGGTCAGAAAAGTAGAGGGGAAGGGGTCTGACAGAGTAGGGGGCAGGACATGAATGAATAGAAACTGAGGTGTCCATTATATAAAGAAATACAGTATGTGTGTCTGTGTGTGTATATCACACACACACATATAAGGGAAATTCAAATGCCCTCAATTATTGCGCCCATTACACTCTGGTTTAGGTGCACAAAGCACCTAAACCTGAATAAAGTAATGGGCGCGATCGTGAAAAGACACCGTTTGGTTGCCCAAATGGGTCTCTTTGCACACATTTCAGCTTGTTTCCCCTGGGGGTAGCGAGCTGAAATAAACATGTCGCACCCGTTGGCAGCAACATTAGAATAGCTGCTGACGGGCACGATTGAGGGAGGAAAGGGACATTTGAATGCAGCCCATAGATGCAATGTGAATATGTAATTTGTACCTTCCTATCTTAAAATGTATATACAGGTTGAGTATCCCTTATCCAAAATGCTTGGGACAAGAGGTATTTTGGATATGGGATTTTTCCGTATTTTGGAATAATTGCATACCATAATGAGATATCATGGTGATGGGACCTAAATCTAAGCACAGAATGCATTTATGTTACATATACACCTTATACACACAGCCTGAAGGTCATTTTAGACAATATTTTTTATAACTTTGTGCATTAAACAAAGTGTGTCTACATTCACACAATTAATTAATGTTTCATTTACACCTTATACACACAGCCTAAAGGTCATTTAATACAATATTTTTAATAACTTTGTGTATTAAACAAAGTTTGTGTACATTGAGCCATCAAAAAACAAAGGTTTCACTATCTCACTCTCACTCAAAAAAGTCCGTATTTCGGAATATTCCGTATTTCGGAATATATGGATATGGGATACTCAACCTGTAGTAGTGTATACACTAGAGGTCTTTCCGAACCCCCTAATCCTAACATTGTAATTTGCTTTAGGGCGCACCTCCAATTAGTCTAGTGTTTCGTATTTTCACATTAAATACTTTCTTGCATTGGTTGGTTAAAGATTAGATCGTATATTTTTCTAGATATAGCTGTGCATAGTCTACAAGGCTACATGCTTCTCCCCTAACTAGAGATGTGCAGCGGGCATTTTTCGTGTTTCATGTTTTGGTTTTGGTTTCGGATCCGCAGTTGTGTTTTGGATACGGACGCGTTTTGGCAAAACCACCCTTTCGGGTTTTGGATTCGGGTGATTTTTTTTTTAAAACCTCAAACAGCTAAAATCATAGAATTTGGGGGTAATTTTGATCCTATAGTATTAAGCTCAATAACCATAATTTCTACTCCTTTCCAGTCTATTCTGAACACCTCACACCTCCCAATATTATTTTTAGTCCTAAAATTTGCACCAAGGTCCCTGGATGACTAAGCTAAGCGACCCAAGTGGGCAGCACAAACACCTGGCCCATCTAGGAGTGGCACTGCAGTGTCAGACAGGATGGCACTTAAAAAAATAGCCCCAAACAGCACATGATGCAAAGATAAATAAAAAAAGAGGCGCAAGATGAAATTGTAGTGTGTCTCTCCTGCTCAGTGTCAGTTCTCAGTAGTATCCTCATCAGTGCTCAGTATCACTGCTCATTGTCTTGTGCTGCATTGTGGTGCTCAGTATACTAGAGTACATTACTAATAGTCCAGTGCTGCATCTTGCTGCTCAGTGTCAGTTCTAGTATCCTCATCAGTGCTCAGTATCACTGCTCATTGTTTTGTGCTGCATTGTGGTGCTCAGTATACTACAGAACATTACTAATAGTCCAGTGCTGCATCTGGCTGCTCAGTGTCAGTTCTAGTAATCTCATCAGTGCTCCGTATCACTGCTCATTGTCTTGTGGTGCTCAGTATACTACAGTACATTACTAATACTCCAGTGTCTTGTGCCGCATATGGCTGCTGTAGGGTGCTGTGGTAGTGTCCTGTCACTGTGCATATGTCATCATTCCAGTCACAGTGACATACCCTCCAACTGTACCTTTTTAATAGGTACAGTACCTTTTTTTCATGGTCTGTACCTATTTTTGGCTCTCCAAACTTCCATTGAAAGTATAGGAAAGGGGGCGTGACCACGCCCCCTTTACCCGTGACCACGCCCCTTTTCCTAATTTGTACCAATTTTTGTGTGTAAAATGTTGGAGGGTATGCAGTGATATCTGGTATCTATCTAGTGGTATCTAATTCCAGACATTACCACCGTCTAATTCCAGATATATTACTGGCATATAATTCCACACATTAAAAAATGGAGAACAAAAAGGTGGAGGGTAAAATAGGGAAAGATCAAGATCCACTTCCACCTAGTGCTGAAGCTGCTGCCACTAGTCAAGGCAGAGACAATTCAATGCCATCAACATTATGTAATGATTATACGATACATTATATATCATATCATTGTATGGTTGTAAAATACAACTTAAAAACTTTAATGAATAAATACATAAAGTAGCTTTTATGTAACCTTTTTAAACCTATTAGCATAGACCGAATCTCATCGTGTGTATAGGCCTTTAGTTCAACAACAGCATGGGACCAGTTAGTGTGTTTTGACCACTGCACAGCACCTGGTGTTATATAGTAAGCACCACTATGGCATAGTATACAGCATTATGGGCCTGATATGAGTGTGACCAGCGGTGATGTGGAATGCAGTAGGAGCAGGGGCGGAAGTCCCGGAGGCAGCGGAGTCGGCTGCCGCCGGGCTCCTAACCTGAAGAGGGCGCCTCGCAGCGCCCACTGACTTTACACAGATTGACATGCGGACGAGCGTCCGCATGTCAATCTGCGGTCTCCCTCCCTGCTGTGTTGGAGGGACACGGAGCGCATAGAGCGTCTCTCCTGTGTCCCTCCCTGGCTCTCTCCCCCGGCGGTCTAATACAGGAAGTGCCGTTCGTGAGCTCTGATTGGCTCACGAACCGGCACTTCCTGTATTAGACCAGCCGGGGGAGAGAGCCAGGGAGGGACACAGGAGAGACGCTCTATGCGCTCCGTGTCCCTCCAACACAAGGGGGGGGGGCACTGGGGGCATATACCTGGCACTGGGGGGCATATACCTGGCACGAGGGGGGGGGGAGACCTGGCACTGGGGGGCATATACCTGGCACTGGGGGGCATATACCTGGCACTGGGGGGCATATACATGGCACTGTGGGGGAAGACCTGGCACTGGGGGGCATATACCTGGCACTGGGGGTGAAGACCTGGCACTGGGGGGCATACACCTGGCACTGGGGGGCATATACCTGGCACTGTGGGGGAAGACCTGGCACTGGGGGGCATATACCTGGCACTGGGGGGAAAGACCTGGCACTGGGGGGCATATACCTGGCACTGGGGGGCATATACATGGCACTGTGGGGGAAGACCTGGCACTGGGGGGCATATACCTGGCACTGGGGGTGAAGACCTGGCACTGGGGGGCATACACCTGGCACTGGGGGGCATATACCTGGCACAGTGGGGGAAGACCTGGCACTGGGGGGCATATACCTGGCACTGGGGGGCATATACCTGGCACTGGGGCGGGGGGCATATGTGGCACTGGGGAGAGGGATATATTTGGCACTGGGGGCATATACCTGGCACTGTGGGGGAAGATCTGGCACTGGGGGCATATACCTGGCCCTGTGGGGGAATATCTGGCACTGGGGGCATATACCTGGCACTGGGTGCATATACCTGGCCCTGTGGGGGAATATCTGGCACTGGGGGCATATACCTGGCACTGTGGGGGGAAGATCTGGCACTGGGGGCATATACCTGGCCCTGTGGGGGAATATCTGGCACTGGGGGCATACACCTGGCACTGTGGGGGAAGATCTGGCACTGGGGGCATATACCTGGCCCTGTGGGGGGAATATCTGGCACTGGGGGCATATGCCTGGCACTGTGGAGGAATATCAGGCACTGGGGGCATATAGCTGGCACTGTGGGGGAGTAGGCACTGAGGGGGCATATGTGGCACTGTGGTGGAATATTTGGCACTGGGGGGAGCAGGCACTGAGGGGGCATATGTGGCACTGGGGGGGGTATATTTGGCACTGGGGGCATGTACCTGGCACTGGAGGCATATACCTGACACTGTGGGGGAATATCTGGCACTGGGGGCATATGTGGCACTGGGAGCACGGCCCTAGCAACAAGCACTACCCCGTAGCAACGAGCATGACACCCAGTGCATGAACCCCCTGGCAACGAGCATGACACCCTGAGCATGAAATCCCCTGGCACCGTGCATGGAACCGCTGGCAACGAGCATGACACCCAGTGCATGAAACCCCTGGCAACGAGCATGACACCCTGAGCATGAAAACCCCTGGCACCGTGCATGGAACCAAGAGCATGAAACCCCTGGCAACGAGCAGGTAATTTAAAAGTAATTAGAAGCCTTACTGTAGAACTTAATGTGTAATGGGCATTACGGTGTGTGGCATAATGTATCACGGACATTGCGGTGTGTGTCATAATGTGTCGGGCATTACGGTGTATGGTATACTATATCGCGGGCATTGTGATATGTGGTATAATGTCTCAGGCTCATTGTGGTGTGTGTTATACTGTGTCAAAGACATTGTATGTGCTATAATGTATCAAGGGCATTGCAGTGTGTAGCATAATGTATAATGGGCATTGTGATTCCTGTCATAATGTGTCACAGGCATTACGGTGTGTGGTATAATGTATCAGGGGCATTGCAGTGTGTAGCATAATGTATAACGGGCATTGCGATTCCTGTCATAATGTGTCGGGGGCATTACGGTGTGTGGCATAATGTGTCGTGGGCATTACGGTGTGTGCATATTATGTCATGTGCATTATTGTGTGTGGCATAATGTCTAAGGGCCACTGCAGTATGTGGCATAATGTATACTGGGCATTACTATAAGGAGGAAAAATTACAAATAATGTAAGGGGCATGAATCAGGATTATTTTTCTTTCCCGTCTGGGCGTGCAGGTTGGAAAACTGGGGTATAACGCAGTCTTTTCCTGCAATGTCACGCCCCTTTATGGTAAGCCATCCCAACGAAGCCACACACTCTATACTGCCAATTATGGAGGGGGGGGGGGGCAAATAATTTTTTGGCTTGGGGGAGAAAAATTTCTAGTTACGTCACTGAACTGACTCATTCCTGTAAGCCGCCACCACAGCGCAAACCCCAGGAGAGTACGCTGGTGAGCGCCTGCTGTGGGAGGTAGGAGAGGAGCTGCTGCTACCGTTTCCCCGCTGCTGTGGGGAAGGGGGGGACGGGATGGATGGACACACGTGCGAGGCGGAGTTTAAGAGCTGGTACCACGCTTGCCTTGTATTCCACTTCCTAATTGCGCTCTGCCTCCGGTAATTGGGGAGGAGAGTAGAGCCTTCTTTCACTACACAAGGTATCCATCTATGCTCCCTTTCTCCCTGTATAAGTGCACTGCCAGTATACTGTATGTATGTTTGTGTATATATAGATAGAGGTAGGGGTCTGGCACAGCCACATAATAGACTAATACATTGGGTGCCCTCACAGCAAAGTAGTTTAGCAAAATAGAGGTGGTGCGGCACTCCAATGATTTGCACACTGACACCAATTGAAGTAGTGCAACGTTTCAATGCCCGTTTAATGAATCTGCATTTTTGTCATATATACAATGACCCCCATTCTGCCTCATCCCGCCTCATATATACAATGACCCCTCATTCTGCCTATATATATATAGCCTGCAGGATCAATATTGGTGTGGTGTGGTGTGTGTGTATGTGTATATATATATATATATATATATATAATTTTATTTTTTTGCCTCTATATAGGGGGGCACCTGTATTTATATTGCCTCCGGGCGTCTAGGACGAACTTACGCCACTGAGTAGGAGGTGCTGTTTAGTAAGCACCACTTCTATATTCACCATGCAGTATATTGTGTGAATATAGAAGTGTTGGCTGTGTTATATATTAGAGTAATTATTGCAGCTCCCAGCTAAAATTGCAACAATGTAATTTAGTGACAAGTTGCAGAGATTAACCCTTTCTGTGGCTGCTGCACAACCTCTATTCATATCGCTGAATTCAATTAGGGAGATGTTCTCACCCCGCGAGCAAGCGCAGGTATATGCCACACTTATGGTAACATTGGATTTGCAGATATTTTCTTGCAGGGGTGTTTCTAAACAATTTGGCTTCAAATGCGTGCCCCCCGCCACCATTGGCATTAAAAATTGTGCCCCTCCCCCATATATATATATATAAAAAAAACTATATTTGCGTGAGCGCTCCGGACGGGATGGGGGGGCGTGACCTCGCAAAAATGGGTATGGTCTCCATAAAATGGGCGTAGCCTTGCAGGCAAAGACTACCTTACACCCCAGTTCTTGACCCTGCACCAACAGACCTCGGCCACCACAGGGAAAAAAGTACAGTAATTTCCACCATGTTAAGCCCCACACATTAATGCCCTGTGGAACATATTATGTCACTCACCACAATATCTGTGATACACTATGCCCTACAGTAAAGCTTCTAATTACTTTTACAAAAACTGCTCAATGCCAAGAGTTTCACGTGCTGGGTGTCATGCTCATTGCTAGGGGTTTCACTCTCTGGATGTCATGCTCATTGCCAGGGGGAACGCAGTAGGAGGTGTTATATACTATAGTAAGCACCACTATGGCATAGTATATAGCATTATATATATTGTGAGCACTGGTGATGTTGAGTGCAGTAGAGCTGCTGCTGGGTAATTACAATTGACTACAACCACCAATATATAATGCTGCACTATATATATGCAAAGCTAATTCTGCTGGGTAATTACAACTGACTACAACCACCAATATATTCTGCTGCACTATATCTATATTTGCAAAGCTAATTCTGCTGGGTAATTACAATTGACTACAACCACCAATATATTCTGCTGCACTATATCTATATATGCAAAGCTAATTCTGCTGAGTAATTACAATTGACTACAACCACCAATATATTCTGCTGCATTATATCTATATATGCAAAGCTAATTCTGCTGGGTAATGCAAATTGAAACATTATTGCATAGTATGTGATTTTGAAGTACTTTTTTAAAGTTTTGAATGATATAGACCCAGTTTAATCTTTGTGGAAT
The DNA here is from genome assembly GCF_028390025.1 of Pseudophryne corroboree. Taxonomy (NCBI): domain Eukaryota; kingdom Metazoa; phylum Chordata; class Amphibia; order Anura; family Myobatrachidae; genus Pseudophryne; species Pseudophryne corroboree. Next base: position 178,983,887 of record NC_086451.1, read on the forward strand.
GCCTGGTTGTTGTTTTTAAGGTAATTTATTGCCTGGCATTTGAGGGGGTGGGGTGTGGTTACAGATTTCAATTATTGGTTTCACTTGTAATAGTCTTCTACTTAAGTCCAATGGTGTAGGCTGTGCAAAGCCATTTGGCTGTGCATTTATTGATCTAAGCGTGCATTTTTATCAAAGCGTGATAAAATTGACACATAACAGCAGTGTTCAATCAGCGTTCAATCGAAGTGAAAAAGAAGGAAAACAGAAGCACACCAATCTAACAAAACAAAGAAAACTGAAGAACTAATAACAAATGTGAGTCACTTACTCCTCAGATCACTCACCTCCTGATTGTTGCATCTGATTACATAGCACAGAACTACCTTACTTGGACATTTCATAAACCATCCATTTCACCTACAAATGCCTGTATCTGTATTATTGTAATTTTGTTTTTTAAGCACAGCTGCACCAATGCAATTTTACCTGCATACACTTAAAACATCTAACATAATTACCATTGCTTCTTAAACCTCTCACAATCCTTTCATTTCTTACACTCCAAATACTTTTCTGCATCCACTTTATCTACGCTTTTGACTCATTTCATACTAAATCTACACCCCTTGAGCCTACACTGCTTTTCTCACCTGCATTTCTGCAATTCTTCTGCTCGGATTGCCTTACAGTCTCCTCTCCTACTTCCACTTTCCCTCAACCTATTTACCTACTTAACACTATGTCAATGTTTTCTTATACTCCCCACATCACTCAGTGTTTACCTAATAATGTATCTTTAGCCTTCCCCCCTAGTCTCCTCCACCTCCTCTCTCCCCTCCTCTGTCTCCCCTCCATCCCTCTGTTTCCTTCCCCCACCTTTCCTGTTACCCCACTTTCATTCACCTCTGCCCCATGGTCCTGCTACCCCACAACTCAGCCCTGCTCCCTCTCTCCCTTCCCTGTCACCTCCCCACACCCCCATCCACATCACACTGACCTCCCTCCCTGCCCACCTCCTGCAGTTTCCCCTCCTAGCTCAGGCACCCGTACCATCACTACTCTCTCATCATCCCTGCCCTCAAACTTAATCCCACCTCATCGCTACAGCAACCCTGAAAATCTAATTCACATCTCTCCCACAAACTCATACCCCCTATCCTGTGCCCTCTGGAATGCCAGATCTGTTTATAACAAACTGGTCCCCACTCATGACCTTTTCATTTCCAACTCCCTACACCTACTAGCCATTACTGAAACTTGGATTACGCCCTCTGACACTACTTCTGCTGCTGCTCTCTCTGCTGGGGGCCTTACATTCACACACACACCCCGACCTGGGGGTCGCCATGGGGGTGGTGTTGGGGTCCTTTTACCTTCTAGTTACTCTTACCAACTCATACCACCAGAACCATCCCTTATATTCTCTACAGTTGAGGTCCACGCCATATGCCTCTTCCAACCAGTCCATCTTAGAGTAGCTGTCATTTACCGCCCCCCTGGCACTGCTTCAAAATTAATCGACAACTTTGCTTCCTGGCTTCCTCACTTCCTCTCTTCTGACATTCCCACCATTTTCCTAGGCGATTTCAACATCCCTATTGACATCCCCACACAATCCCCTGCCTCTAAACTCCTTAACCTCACCTCTTCACTTGGTCTCTCCCAGTGGACCTCCTCACCCTCCCATGCGAATGGGAGCTCACTGGATCTGGTCTTCACTCACCGCTGTGATATTTCTGATTTTTCCAACTCCCCATTTCCCCTCTCTGACCACCACCTGCTCTCCTTCAACCTATCTCTCTCGACTTCCCCATCTCTACCTCCTAAGGCTACCATCACTAAGCGTAACATTGAAGCTATTGACACCACATTCCTTTCCTCCCTGTTTGACTCACTTCTCTCTCCTATTCTCTCTCTCTCATGCCCTGAACAAGCCACTTCCACATACAATGCTTCCCTTACTTCTGCTCTTGACTCTGTTGCTCCACCAACCACTATTCACCCTCACAAATTAACACCTCAACCCTGGCACACCAAATGCACCAGATATCTGCAAAAATGCTCACGTACGGCTGAGCGACACTGGAGGAAATCACGCTCTAAGGCAGACTTCCTCCATTTCAAACTTATGCTCTCATCCTTCAGTGCTGCCCTTTCTCTTGCTAAACAGTCATACTTCAAGAACCTCATCTCCTCCCAGTCTTCCAACCCCCGGCGCCTCTTTGCCACTCTCAACTCACTCCTCTGCCCACCTCCACCTCGTCTCCCTTCCTCACTCTCTGCTCTTGACTTTGCCACTTACTTCACATCCAAAATTGACTCCATACGTCAGGACATCACATCACACCAGACTATCAGTAACCAGCCTTCTCCCAACCCTTACCAACCCTCCCCATCCCTCGCACCAACTCTGTCATCTTTCTCCCATGCATCTGGAGAGGAAGTCATGGCCCTCATTCGTTCCTGTCCCCTCACCACCTCCCCACTTGACCCAATCCCCTCCAGCCTCCTTTGCCACCTCTCTTCTTCTGCTTTTTCCCATCTTTCCCACCTTCTCAATCTCTCCCTCTCATCAGGCACTGTCCCCTCTGCCTTCAAGCACGCTCTCATCTCTCCTATTCTTAAAAAACCTACCCTTGATCCAAACACTCTCTCCAACTACCGACCCATCTCTCTCCTCCCTTTTGCCTCCAAACTCCTTGAGCGTATTGTCTACAACCGCCTTACTTCCTTTCTTTCCTCACACTCACTGCTTGACCCATTCCAGTCTGGCTTCCGTCCTCTCCACTCCACTGAAACTGCCCTTACAAAAGTATGCAATGACCTCCATGCTGCTAAATCTAAGGGACACTACTCTCTACTTATTCTACTTGATCTCTCTGCTGCTTTTGACACTGTGGACCATCCTCTCCTACTGCAAATCCTTCACTCCATTGGTCTGCGTAACACAGCCCTCTCTTGGTTGTCGTCCTACCTTTCTGACCGTACATTCTCTGTCTCCTCTCATGACTCCACCTCCCCCTCACTTCCACTAACTGTAGGGGTACCCCAAGGTTCTGTCCTTGGTCCTCTTCTCTTCTCTCTCTATACGTCCTCACTAAGTAAGCTCATTAGTTCTTTTGGTTTCCAATATCATCTCTATGCTGATGACACTCAAATCTATCTTTCCTCTCCAGACCTCTCCCCTACTCTCCTCACTCGTATCTCCAACTGTCTCTCTGCTATCTCTTCCTGGATGTCCCAGCTCTTTCTTAAACTTAACATGTCTAAGACCGAGCTGATCATCTTCCCTCCCTCCCGCATAACCTCACCTCCTACAATCTCATTATCTATTGATGGCACTACTATCTCCTCTACCCCCCAAGTGCGCTGTCTTGGAGTAATCCTTGACTCCTCCCTCTCCTTCAAACCACACATTCAGCACCTCTCACAAACCTGCCGTTTTCATCTAAAAAATATTTCCAGGATCAGACCCTTTCTGACCCAGGATGCTACTAAGACTCTTATCCACTCACTGGTCATCTCCAGACTGGACTGCTGTAATCTCTTCCTGACTGGCATTCCTGACAAATACCTCTCTCCACTCCAATCTATCCTCAATGCTGCTTCCCGGCTCATTTTCCTCACCAAACGCACTACGTCCACCTCTCCTCTCTTACTAGTCCTTCACTGGCTCCCCTTCCCTTTCAGAATCCATTTCAAGCTTCTCACACTTGCTTACAAAGCCCTCACCCACTCCTCTCCCATCTACATCTCTGATCTTATCTCGCTTTACACTCCCACCCGTCCTCTTCGCTCTGCTAATGCACACCGACACCTGCCTACGGATTACTTCCTCCCACTCCTACCTCCAAGATTTTTCACGTGCTGCACCACTTCTCTGGAATTCCCTACCTCTCCCCCTCAGACTCTCCACCTCTCTACAAAACTTCAAACGGGCTCTCAAGACCCACTTCTTCACCAAACCCAGCCAAATCTCATCCTAAACCTCTGTTCCACGCTCTCTATGTACCCCATCTGTCTCACCCCTGTCTGTCTACCCCTCCCTTTTAGAATGTAAGCTCTCACGAGCAGGGCCCTCTTCCCTCATGTGCTTACTCTTTTCTTACTTTAATAATCTTCAGCTGCACCAAATCCAGCAGTCTTCTGCCACCTGATACTTATTCCAGTGTCATCTGCTGATGTAGCTATGTTTATTTACCCTGTACTTGTCCTATATTGTCGTCAACTGTAAGTTGCTGTTTTCCTGTTTGATTATTTGTTTATGTACTCTGTAATTGGGCACTGCGGAACCCTTGTGGCGCCATATAAATAAAGGATAATAATAATAATAAATAATATAATATATAGCAGTACGGTACAGTAGGCCACTGCTCTACCTACCTCTGTGTCGTCAAGTATACTATCCATCCATACCTGTGGTGCATTTTAGAAAAAAACATGTCTCGGCAGAGCAATCTATAAATCCATAATTTTTCAGACAGCAACAGTGGGTATTGTAATAGTCACCCAATCCATCACTTTTATAGGGTTACATGCACCCACATGCTACAGCCTGTCTCAATAATTTTACTGTCACGCTGTGTGTGTGTGCGTTTTTATTTGGGTATTTTTTGTTGTTGTAGAACTACAGGTACCAGCAAGCCCGTTATTTCCCCGCCTGCTGGTACTTGAGGTTCTCCAAGTACCAGCAAGCGGGGGAGGCTTGCTGGGCCTTGTAGTTCCACAACAAAAAAAACAATATTCTTTTTTTACACACATGGCTATCAGCCCGGCACCCACCACCCAGGGGTGCTGGGGACAGCCTCGGGCTTCACCTCTGGCCCTTGGGTGCCTCGAGGGGAGGAACCTCTTGATTTAAGGGGTCCCCACTCCTCCAGGGAACCCCGGCCAGGGGTGACTAGTTGGAGGGGTAATGCCAGGGCCGCAGGGACCTACATAAAAGTGTCCCCCGGCTGTGGCATTATCTCTCTGGCTAGTGGAGCCCGGTGCTGGTTTTAAAAATATGGGGGACCCCTACATCTTTTGTCCCACGTATTTTTGGAACCTGGACCGTTCTAAGAGCCCGGTGCTGGTTGTCTGAATACGGGGAACCCCTGTCCAATTTTTCCCCCAGTATTTAAATAACCAGGACCGGCTCAAAGAGCCCGAGGCTGGTTATACTAAGGAGGGGGGACCTCACGCATTTTTTTTTAACCCATTCAGACCCTTCTCCTTTAAGTTAATGGAAGCCCTGGACAACAAAATTGCATTCATGTCCTCCTCCCTCACCCTTCCCAGTCCCAAACACTCATTTTTTTTTTCTTTAAAAATGTATAATATATAACAAGAACAATGAGCAGGCAGGCAGCGGGCATTGGCGGCATCGGACTGAGATAGAAATTAGTGGTGGAGGGCTGGGTCAGTTGATTGTGGGAGAGTTTGTAAGCCATTGGCGGTGGCAGCGGGTATCGGCTCAGAGGCAGTAGCGGGCATTGGCTAAGGGTCATCGGCAGGATTCGGCGGAAATTATGGCTGTAGTGCCTCACTAGCCACTGACCTCACCGCACGCCACTGTGGGACAGATGTAACATGCAGAGAGAGGTAGATTTGGGAGGGGGAATGTCCTAGCATAACTGTTAATTGCAGTGTAATACTGTAATTCAGCTGTGCAGCATTTGTGGCTAAATGTCAAAGAAGCCAGTATTTACCCTGCATGCAAAACAATAAATGTATTTGAACATACCTCCCAACTATACCAATTTTTGCAGGACAGTCACTTTTTTTGGGAATGTCCAGCTAACCCAAACAACCCCCCCCCCCCCCTGTGGGGGCCGCAGTGTCCCATAGTCATGGGGAAGGGGGGGGGGGTGGAAGGCTCCCTGTAGCTTGTTGCTCTGCAAATATGCACATTGTGGGTAATTCAGACCTGATCGCTAGGGTGTGTTTTTTGCATCCCTGTAATCAGGTAGTTGCCGCCTACAGCGGAAGGGAAAATTTGCTGTGCAGGTGTGTGATCACATGTGCACAAGAGCTGCACAGCTCAGCACTTACTCAGCCATTGAGGTGACGTCACAAATCCTCCCACAAAACGCCGGGTCCCTCCAGTGTTTTTCCGGACACTCCCTAGAAACATTCAGTTGCCACCCACACAAACACCCTCTTCTTGTCAATCTTCTTGTGATCTCCGGACCGTCGCACTTACGCATTGTGGCGCATACGCATGTGCAGTGCAGACCTGATTGCCCGCTGGGTGAAAATAAATTGAAGCGATCTGGTCTGAATAAGCCTCAATGTCTATTCACGGGAGACAGAGGGGCTGGGGCATGGCCAGCAGCTCACAGAGCACCTATAATGACAAAAATGGGAGACATGGCTCATGATCGCGATATACCTGCGAAGGTACGCCCTCTACTGATTGACAGGCAGAGGCATTCGCATTTTCTGCGGGGCACCCGGAGAAAATGTAGGCACACGCACAGGATGGACCCTGCGTATATGCCCCCATCCTCTTCATAGTTTTTGCGGTTGTAACGCGTATTACGATCCAAACTATGTCTTATATACACGAGCAGTGTGAAAATGGGGGTAATTCGATGGGGTAATTCCAAGTTGATCACAGCAGGAATTTTGTTTGCAGTTGGGCAAAACCATGTGTACTGCAGGGGAGGCAGATATAACATGTGCAGAAAGAGTTAGATTTGGGTGAGTTATTTTGTTTCTGTGCAGGGTAAATACTGACTGCTTTATTTTTACACTGCAAATTAGATTGCAGATTGAACACACCACACCCAAATCTAACTCTCTCTGCACATGTTAAATCTGCCTTCCCTGCAGTGCACATAGGTGGTCATTCCGAGTTGTTCGCTCGGTAATTTTCTTCGCATCGCAGCGATTTTCCGCTTAATGCGCATGTGCAATGTTCGCACTGCGACTGCGCCAAGTAAATTTGCTATGCAGTTAGGAATATTACTCACGGTTTTTTCATCGTTCTGGTAAACGTAATGTGATTGACAGGAAGTGGGTGTTTCTGGGCGGAAACAGACCGTTTTAGGGGCGTGTGGGAAAAAATGCTACCGTTTCTGGGAAAAACGCGGTAATGGCTGGAGAAACGGAGGAGTGTCTGGGCGAACGCTGGGTGTGTTTGTGACGTCAAACCAGGAACGACAAGCACTGAACTGATCGCACTGGCAGAGTAAGTCTCGAGCTACTCAGAAACTGCACAGAGATGTCTTATCGCAATATTGCAAATCTTTCGTTCGCAATTTTAAGATGCTAAGATTCACTCCCAGTAGGCGGCGGCTTAGCGTGTGCAATGCTGCTAAAAGCAGCTTGCGAGCGAACAACTCGGAATGAGGGCCATGGGGGGTAATTCTGAGTTGATCGCAGCAGGATTTTTGTTAGCAGTTGGGCAAAACCATGTGCACTGCATTTACGAACAGATGATTTTTTATATAAATTTTAAAATGTTAGTAAATGTGTGTTTTTTTTTCAACCTGGAAGCCCAACATCGATTAAGATCGATCTTAAATAGACCCCTGGGTTTTAAGGATAACAATCACAGGCGTGCGCAGAGACTGACTGGCGGGTGCCGCTCCGGACTTCGCCCCCTCCACGGCATTATAGTGTTCTCTCACCTCCCCTGTCCTGGATATAGACTGCTCACCTGGTCCGCTCACCTGGGCCGCCCAGGTGAGCAGTTTATATCCAGGACAGGGGAGGTGAGAGAACATTATAATGCCGTGGAGGGGGGGAAGTCCGGAGCGGCACCCGCCAGTCAGTCTCTGCGCACGCCTGTGATAACAATGGTTGAGTCCAATGGTTAATTCACATTGACCGAAGTTCTAATTAAGTCACCTGTGCTCAAGCATGATATCCTTAAAATCTGGATTGCAATGACAGCATTTGGGAACTATGCCTAAGGGTTTAATTTTTACATTTATCCACTGACAATAAATCTACCTACAATATCCCTGTAACTGTTATGATTACAGTATTTCACTAAATAATTTAATTTGCTGAACCTTCTGTAAAAAGAAATATTAAGATGCTGTAATTCCCAGATGCAGCAAATTTGTTAGCTAGTGGGCAAAACCATGTGCACTGCAGGGATGGGGGGGGGGGCAGATATAACATTTGCAGAGAGATTTAGGTGGGTTATATTGTTTGTGTGCAGGGTAAATACTGGCTGTTTTGTTTTTACACTGCAATTTAGATTTCAGTTTGAACACACCGCACCAAAATCTAACTCTCTCTGCACATATTATACACCCCCCCTTCCTGCAGTGTACATGGTTTTAGCTAATAAATTTGCTGCTGTGATCAGATCTGAGTTAAGCCCTATGTATTTGGCACTGGCAAAGGGTTAGAGGCCTTGCTGTAGAGCTCACACCTTTCTTATCATGCATTGTAATATTTCCTATGTCCTGATGTTGTGCTCTCTGCTCCATCCAAGTAAACAGCAATGTAGCGTGGCTATCAAAGAGCGTGAAGATTGCAGATTTCCTGGGATTAATGCTAAAGAATGCTATTATAGAGGCTGCTGCTTTAATTCAAGTGTCACTGGGGTTAAATGGTGTTTTTACCTTAAAAACACAGGTAGAGTATACAGTACAGTGGTAGAGTGGGAGCATGTAGTGCTATTGATTACAGATTTGATGGAGCTTAAACATGGATAAGGTCCATAGCTATAAGAGTTTATCTTGTGTATCCTTTATTCTTAGTCATGGTCAGATAAGATTAGAAAATACCATTTAAGTGGAAATTTCCTGTTAGCTGTTTTAGCTAAATTGCACCAGTTAAAAAAAAAAAAAAAAACTAAGCTGCTGTAATTCCTGGATGTTTCCTTACTGCATCAACAGGAAGTGACAAGAAACAATGTAATGTGGAACCGTACAGCAGAAGGGATTGCGGCTACCCCACAATAAGTGCAGCGGAATGTAAGAAGAGGAATTGTTGCTTTGACTGCAGCATTCCCGGGGTTAACTGGTGTTTCTTCAAGTCACAAGGTATGGAGCTGCTGTATAGTTACTCGCAAGTCAGTAGTTGTATGATGCTCACACCTGTTAAGCTGGATACACACAGAATGCCCTACACAGGGGGTGAAATGAGCGCCCCCCCACCCCCCGTACGCTCAGTACACATCACGCTGTGCTGAGCGGGGGGAGAGATGTGTGCTGAGCAGTTCGCTCAGCACACATCTCCCCAAAATCGGGCCGTGAATACGGACCTTTAAACTGGATCCATACTTAGATTATCTGTCCAATTTTTTTTTTCTAGTTGAAACAAAATTATGCTAATATGTGGCAGCAAATGACAATTGACCATTTGCTCACAAACACTGAAAAACATCCAAAAATGGTCATTTAGATAAATTGGTTAAATCCATTTCATTTAGCTAATTTATCCAAACTACCTTTATTGTATCTTTGTGGGTGAATGATGTGTGGGTCAGTGTTGAGGGTGGTGGAGGAGATGGGTAATAGGCACAGCAGGGTGTGGACAGTCAAATAGTGTGCTTAGAGGTTCAGAGTCATTGTATGAGACTCTGGCAACAGTGACTTGATGAGTCTGGTGTCCATAGGGTGGGACGCACTAACCTTTTTATGCTATTGAAATAGTTCTCCTCCTGACCGACGCAGTTCCTTGCTCCGAGGTTGGTGTATTGTCCTGTTGCAGCGCCTCTCCACTGTGGTCACAGTGAGCTGTGTGGTGTTGCTGGCGCATGCCAATCTCCCCCCAACCTCCCTCTGGCATTTCAGACCTACGTACGCATGATGGGATTTTGTATGATATGCGCGTGTGCTGTAGAGATGAAAGTGGCGGTGAGGAGGCAGATCGTGAGATGGGGAAACTTTGTGGACTGTTAGCGAAGGGGAGCACTGGGCAATCTGAGTTGCAAAGAGGGCAGCAGAAGAGGTTATTGCATGTGCACTGGTGACAGGTCCATCCTTGGTGGCTAGCCTCAGTGGTAAAGGGGTACATGAGCTAGTGTCCCTTGGTCAGCCATGTACCATGGCCACCTCCCTACCTCCTATATATTCTCCCTAATCTGTCACTTTGTTACGGTCTGCTGCTGGCACTGGTGTATCGTCCTGCAGATGCCGTCTCCGCCCATTGATGTGACTTCCCCCAGAGTTAGCCACACAGAGTGACAGATCTGGGAAAATATATAGGAGATCATTACTTTCACTTGCAGCCTACCTTATTTTTTGCAGCCTAGCATGCTCCTGACCCCTTCTCTCACTAATACTTATACAACATTCATGAACTCATCTTAAGGTTTCTTTATTATTCAGTCACACTGTCTTGGATCCAAACCATTTCCTGTGGCATTGCAGTCAAACAATTGAGCTATTTACCCTTGCATAGAAAGGTATAATCTAAGCTAGAGAATTCTATTTGGAGCTCACCTTGTACTTTGTGAAGAAATAATCCGCATTGTGGCTGAGCAGATATATGGAGTGTGTGGCTGCACACTGCATTGATCTGCTGAGTTGCAATGCTAATAATATTTTTTTGCAAAGAACCAATAGCTTCATATAATGTTCACAATTTTTATGCAGGATCAAGTAGCTCAATGGGTAGGGTGTTTGATTAGAATTCAACACGTTATAGGTTTGAATCCTGGGTATGGTAGTTTGAGGTGTTATTTAATAAAGTGTGTTTATATATTAGTCACACATGGCTTACTTGTACAAATGGCATGTCACCAGTTAGTGCTGACTGCTGATATGCCATTTGCACAAGCAAGCCATGTGTGACTGTATATGCATTTAAGGAGGGCCCCCCGGCAATACCACAAACCATTGAGTGTCAAGTATACTAGATATATCTTCATATCTCATGTGCTTTCTCTGAGACCAATCTTGTTATGCCCCTTCCCCACGAGGCATGCGCCTTTTGTCCATATTGCAAAAATAGTGGGGGGGGGGGGGGCATATAATTCTCTGTCACAGGGCACTAAAAAGTCTAGTTATGGCTCTGGTATGCATTATGTAATCTGGCAGACCATCTCTCCAACACTGGCTGATTGGAATAGAAATCCGGTTATCTATGTGAGCAAATGACCATCAACGATTTACTCTCAAACACTAGAAAATGGACAAAAATGGTCCCCTAAACAAATTGGTTAAATTTTGGGTTTAACCAATTTGTGTAATGACCATTTTTGACCACTTTTCTAGTGTTTGGGAGCAAATGGTTAATCGACATTTGCTCCTATACATTACCAGATTTTTATTCCATCCATCCAGACTGGATAGATAGCCTGACAGATAATTGTGTAGTGTACGCCCAGGATAACTGTCAGTTATGCTTTCTTTTATGATGGCACACAAATAGGTGGGCAGATCCAGGGCAAGCACTGCCCACTCATGCATAGTTGTCAACTGATGTGAAGTTCCAGGGGGCAATCTCAGTTATAAATAATAGTATCTGGAAATTGTCCCTAGTTTAATAAAAAAAAAAAAAAATTGATCAACTCCATTTATTTAGTATGATATCCCAGGTGATAGGATGCCGGCAGTCAGAATAACATGCTTTATTAAATAACACATCTCAAACTACAATACCCAGGATTCAAACCTATAACCTGTTGAATTCTAATCAAACACCCTACCCATTGAGCTATTTGATCCTGCATAAAAATTGTGAACATTATATGAAGCTATTGGTACTTTGAAAAAAAAAAGTATCAGCATTGCAACGCAGCAGATCCATGCAGTTTGCAGCCACACACTACATGTATCTGCTCAGCCACAATGCTGATTATTTCTTCACAAAGTACAAGGTGAGCTCCAAATAGAATTATCTATCTTAGAATTATACCTTTCTATGCCAAACCTAGAAGTCGGGCCCCCCACCCTGGGATCCCCCAGAGGGAGGCCCGCCCCGTCATGCGGCAGGCTTGTCCGTTTTGGAAGCAGGCTGACGGGCAGCACAGGCTTGCTTCAGTCTGGGCTTGGCAGGTCTGGAAGCATGAGCTTGCTTTGGGTATGCCTGACCATGGGTACGCTTTACCTGGAGGATGAAAGGGCCAAGGAAAAGTACTTTTAGCCTTCTGCGTGGTAGGAGTCATACTAGGTAGGCAAGTTGTTTTAGCAGTAGCCAGATCAGCTACAATCTTATTGAGGTCTTCTCCAAAGAGAGTGTCTCCCTTGAAAGGAAGCACCTCCAGGGTTTTCTTGGAATCCATAACCACCGACCAGGATCTCAACCAGCTGTATAAAGTATTACCTTGGAACTGGCTCTCCACTCCCCATTATCTGGTTATCATGACTTCCTCCGCCAGTTTCCAGACTCGCTTGCTGAAGCTCGGCCACTTCTTCCTAGCAGCAGGCTCCTGGATCACTGGGCAGCAGAGGTGCTTGGGAGCCGGATGGGGGAGGAGCAATAAGGCAGGCAGCCTTTGGCACCCACACACACCCACACACACCCACACACACCAAAAAAGAACATATCCCAGTTTAACATAACGCTATGTGGTGCAAGGTATGGAGCTGGTCACTTGTATCAGACCTCTGACATTTGCCTTTTCACCCATATTGCATACTTTTTCTTGCAGGTTGTGTCTTAATTCAAGAAGTGTTCTAAGTACTTCAGCTTAGTATCTTTACTGACCCCTCTTTACCCCACACTACATAACTGACCCCTCTATACCCTACACTACATCACTGACCTTTCTATAACCATCACTGCATTACTGACCCCTCTTTACAGTACACTGACCTCTATATACCTGCTAGTACATCCCTGATGCCTATATTCCCTACGCTACATCCCTGACACCTCTATTCCCTACGCCACATCCCTGATACCTCTATTCCCTACGCCACATCCCTGATGCCTCTATTCCCTACGCCACATCCCTGACGCCTCTATTCCCTACGCCACATCCCTGACGCCTCTATTCCCTACGCCACATCCCTGACGCCTCTATTCCCTACGCCACATCCCTGACGCCTCTATTCCCTACGCCACATCCCTGACGCCTCTATTCCCTACGCCACATCCCTGACGCCTCTATTCCCTACGCCACATCCCTGACGCCTTTATTCCCTACGCCACATCCCTGACGCCTCTATTCCCTACGCCACATCCCTGACGCCTCTATTCCCTACACCACATCCCTGACGCCTCTATTCCCTACGCCACATCCCTGACGCCTCTATTCCCTACGCTACATCCCTGACGCCTCTATTCCCTACGCTACATCCCTGACGCCTCTATACAGTACAATGCATTACTGATCCCTCTAGACCATACATCCTCATTACATCAGAGAGTTAGTGAAACACTGGAAAAAATAAGGGTATAAGTGGACTACAGAAACTGATGCTCTAAACAAAGGAGAGAGAGAGAGTAAAGCACAAGGGAAAGTGGGCAATTGGAACACCATAGAGAGAGGAGAGATAGAAATGCCTGAAAAAGTAAAGGGGGTTGGGTATGGCATCCGGCGCTCGGGATTCCAGAGGTCACATGATCCCCAATCCTAATACTAACCCTCTGGGGGGGTGGCGGATAGGGCTAACCCTCAGGGGGTGGCAGCTAGGGCTACCCCCCCCCCCTCCTAGTGCCTTCCCTTACACCACCTCCCCTGGTCCGACTCCTAACCCTCCCTCCAATACTCACCTTCGGGATGTTGGCTGTCTGTGTGCCGGCACCAGTCTCCCAAGTGGTGTCAGGATTCCAACATCGGTCAAATGACCGCCGGTATACCGTCTGCCAGGATGGTAAATGTATCCTGAGGACAGGTAGTGAGTGTGGAGGGATAGGTGGTTCAGTAAAATGTAACGGCTCAAACTGCGATCATTCACTGATAAATTGATTTATAGCTCTCCCTTTTTAACCATTGCAATTATAAAAGCAATGTTTTTTAAACTTTTAAATAAAGCTTGTTAGCATCCCCAGCACACTGTATATGCTGGGAGATGTAGTTCTCAATATGAAAACATTTAATTACTGTATGAACTCTAATCCCCCAACTGAAACCTGGATGGTGCTCCTGGCAAGTGACATCCTGGCCAAGGGGTAGATACGCCCCTGAGGGTCAGGGCCAGCAACAGAAATCTTGGGCCCAGTACACTGATATCTCTGGGGCCCCCTTAAGCCCCCCTTAACTTGGCAGAGGGATCTTTAAAAAAAAAAATGGAGCCTTTGACTCGGACCGTCAGTGAGGCCGGCAGGTGGTTTTCATACTGGGCTATCCAGCTCTTCGGTGGCGGTTGCAGGGACATTCAGAAAAGGGCCAGCACAGCAACATGCATAATAATGGCAATACAGTATGGACCACAGGGACTGGACAAAGTGATGGGGTAAAAGGAGGGGGGAGGGTTTAGTTGGCCTGTTGACACTGCAGCATACTTACGACTGCAAGGGATATAGGACTCTTGAGTTCACGGGCCAATTTCATGGCAGTCTCGGATAGGAGGGCATTGTGGATTCACCAAGGGAATGCTGATGCTGACTCCAAGAAGAAAGGGAGTCTCTTCCCTATGAAGGTGAAGCCTTGTTTGGCGACGGCCTAGTTAATTTGATCTCGGCAGCTCCCGCAGGTAAGTCAACCTTCTTGCCCTATGTTCCCTCTCAACGGATGAAGATGCATCATTATCTACCGCAGTCATTTTGGCCCAATAGATATGCAAGAAGTTAAGATTCCCCTTTCTTTGCAGGTAGAGGAAGGAGAAGGAAGAGGTCTGTAGCCTCTTCAAGATCGCAGGAGCAGAGATTGTCCTCTGCTTCTGCCAAATCCACTGCATGACGCTGGGGCTTTCTTGCAGGAGCCCACACCAGTGGGGGCACGTCTAAAACTCTTCAGTCAGTTCTGGATTCATTCGGACCTGGACTCGTGGGTTTTACAAATAGTGTCACAAGGGTACAAACTGGGGTTTCAAGACGTTCCCCCTCACCGATTGTTCAAATTGGCCTTAGTCAGCAGGGAGAAGGTTTTTATTCAAGCCTCTTCGTGGTCCCGAAGCCGGACGGCTCAGTCAGACCAATCTAAAATCTGAAATCCCTCAATTTCTTCCTAAAGAAATTCAATTTCAAGATGGAATCTCTCAGGGTAGTGATCTCCAGTCCGGAGGAAAGAGATTTCATGGTTTTGGTAGACATAAAGGATGCCTACTTACATGTTCCCATTTAGCCACTGCATCAAGCTACCTAAGGTTTGCAATTCAGGATTGTCATTACCAATTTCAGACATTGCCGTTTGGTCTGTCCACGGCTCCGAGGATTTTTACCAGGGTGATGGCGGAAATGATGGTTCTCCTTCGCAAGCAAGGAGTCACAATTATCCCGTACTTGGATGATCTCCTGATAAAGGCGAGATCCAGGGACCAGTTGGTGCAAAACATTGCACTCTCCCTGACAGTTCTTCAACAACATGGTTGGCTCCTACACTTGCCAAAATCGCAGTTGGTCCCAATGACGCGGTAGTTGTTTTTGGGAGTCATGCTGGACACAGAAGAGGTTTTCTTCCAGGGGAAAGGCTATGGAGATCCAGAGTCTGGTCAAACAAATTCTGAAACCAGCAAGAGTGTTGATCCATCAATGCATTCGGTTGCTGGGGAAGATGGTTGTGGCCTACGAGGCCATTCAGTTTGGCAGGTTCCATGCCAGAGTGTTCCAGTGGGACCTGTTGGACAAGTGGTCCGGATCCCACCTACACATGCACCGGAGGATAATCCTGTCTTCCAAGACCAGAATCTCACTCCATTGGTGGCTGCACAGTTCTCACCTCCTAGAGGGGCGATGGTTCGGGATCCAGCACTGGATCCTAGGGACCACAGATGCAACCCTCCGAGGCTGGGGAGCAGTCACACAGGGGGAAAACGTCCAAGGAAGATGGTCAAGTCAGGAAAGTTGTCTCCACATAAATGTTCTGGAGTTAAGGGCCATTTAATAACTGCAGACACAGTACACACTGGGACGGGTGCCCAGCATCCTCTACAGACTAAGAGAAAAGGATTTACCGGTAGGTATTAAAATCCTAGTTTCTCTAACGTCCTAGAGGATGCTGGGGACTCCGTAAGGACCATGGGGATAGACGGGCTCCGCAGAGTTCATGATCTTCACTGAGGTAACGCACAGCACTGCAGCTGTGCGCCATTGCTCCCATACACCTCACATACTCCGGTCACTGTAAGGGTGCAGGGCGCAGGGGGGGCACCCTGGGCAGCAATATAAACCTCTTTTTGGCAAAAATATAACATATATACAGCTGGGCACTGTATATATGTATGAGCCCCCGCCAATTTTACAGTTTAAGCGGGACAGAAGCCCGCCGCCGAGGGGGCAGGGCTTCTCCCTCAGCACTCACCAGCGCCATTTTTTCTCCACAGCACCGCTGAGAGGAAGCTCCCCGGACTCTCCCCTGCTTATACCACGGTAGAGAAGATGGTTGAAAAGAGGGGGGGGGGCACAAAATTCGGCGCAAATTACATACAGCAGCGCTACTGGACAAACATTAAGATACTGTGTTATTCCTGGGTTATATAGCGCTGGGGTGTGTGCTGGCATACTCTCTCTCTGTCTCTCCAAAGGGCCTTGTGGGGAAACTGTCTCCAGAAAAAGCATTCCCTGTGTGTGTGGTGTGTCGGTACACGTGTGTCGACATGTCTGAGGAAGAAGGCTATATTAGAGAGGATTGGGAGCAAATGAATGTGGTGTCCTCGCTGACACCTGATTGGATGGATATGTGGAATGCTTTAAATGCTAGTGTAAACTCATTGTACAAAAGATTAGACAAGGCTGAAGCTTTGGGACAGTCAGGGTCTCAACCCATGCCTGATCCTATGTTGCAGGGACTGTCAGGGTCTCATAAGCGCCCACTATCCCAGATTGTTGACACAGATACCGACATGGATTCTGACTCCAGTGTCGATTACGATGATGCAAAGTTACAGCCAAAATTGGCAAAATCCATTCGATATATGATTATGGCAATAAAAGATGTTTTGCACATCACAGAGGAACCCCCTGTCCCTGACAAGAGGGTACATATGTACAAGGGAAAGAAGCCTGAGGTAACCTTTGAGGGGGTCACACGAGCTGAACGAGTTATGTGAAAAAGCTTGGGAATCTCCAGATAAAAGACTGCAGATTTCCAAAAGGATTCTTATGGCGTATCCTTTTCCATCAACGGATAGGTTACGATGGAAATCCTCCCCTAGGATGGACAAAGCATTAACACGCACAGCTACAGTTGGAAAATCAAATTTTTACCTTATGTTCCCTCACAGCATAAGAAAGCTCCGCATTATCAAATGCAGTCCTTTCGGTCACAAAGAAACAAGAAAGTGCGAGGTGCGTCCTTTCTTGCCAGAGGTAGGGGCAGAGGAATAAAGCTGCACAACACAGCTAGTTCCCAGGAACAGAAGTCCTCCCCGGCCTCTACAAAATCTACCTCATGACGCTGGGGCTCCACTGGCAGAGTCCGGCCCATGTGATGTCATGCAGCTGCTCTGACCACACCTCCTGTTTCTCCGTTGCCGACCCCATTTTGAAACCGTGCCCCCGCACCGCTCCATCTCCGACTTGGAAATGGAGTGTTGTTGACCCCCCTCCCCCCCCCCCTTCACCGATTCACAGGCAGAGGCGATCGCATTATCTGCGGGGTGCCGCAGAAAATGCAGGCGGATGCGTATGCTCTTAGCAGTTTTTGCAGTTGGATTGCGATCCAACCTGAATCAGGCCCCATTACCTATCACAATGCACTGCGGGTAGTACAAAATGGGGTTAATATAGGAGAAAAAACCCCAGAGCTGTGCTCCTTAACTGTCCCTGGTGGCTAGTGGAGCGGCTGCCCAGTAATCAGTGTCCACGCCAGTACGCACACGGCCCGCCCCCATCAGCGGCCTCGTGATCCCGGAGGGTGGTGTGTGTGTGACTGACCTTAGGAAGAAACCGGAGCCTCCGCTGCAGTGACCCAGCAACCGGGGCACGGGAGTATACTGCGCCACTGGGAGTGATGGAGCTGCAGTAAAGAAGTCTATTAGACCTAGCCTGCTGCAGCCCTTGTAGATTCTTATGAAAAAAGTTCTTCTTTTCTTGCCAAAATTAATAGCTAAGAATAGGCTGCCTGAGGCAGCCCCCTGTTAAGTGGCCTGCTACTGAAGGCACCAACTACAAACTGAGCTCCCTGTTCATGGAAGCGAGGTTATAGAGGAGGGGGCGCTGAGCATCTTGGGAACAGTCAAAAGCTTTGAGCCTGTTGGTGCCTCAGATCAAGATCCTACTCTACACCCCAATGTGAATCCTTGTGGAGTCCAGTGTACCCCACAGAAGAAATTAATGTGTCACACCCATTGGCAGCAACATTAGAATAGCTGCTGATGGGCACAATTGAGAAAGGAAGGGGGGAAAACATTTGAATCCAGCACATATATGTAATTTGAATATGTAATTTGAATATGTAATTTGTACCTTCCTACTTTAAAATGTAATGGATGAACCTCACCCTTTGAGAAATATCTTCATGATCAAAAGATCTCATATGCAAGATAAGTATGTGTTGGGATAGGGCTGTGGAGGGCGGCTGCTCGGGCACACCCCTGTCAAGTTAAGGAGATTCAACTGAGGCAGCACAAGGGAACTCTCATCTGGGGACAACAACTGCAGGGAGAACACATTTTCAGACGAATGTGGGAGGGCAGAAGGCTGCCTAATACTGAAGCACCCCCAAACAACAAACCAAATGCAACAACTAGTGCAAGCATTCCTGGGGGAAGGCCTGCAGCAGATGGATTTGCATATGGTGATGTCATCCAAGCAGTGGACATAGTTGGCTGCAACCCTCGTCTGCATATGAAAAGAGAAAAGGGTCACGCAGGGCATGGCGGCCTTTGTGGGGTTGCGCTTGGATGACACCTAAATCGCTTTATACACCCCCACCCCCCATCAGTGTGGGCTCATGTTGGCCATGCCCCAGCCCCAGAAGCATTCAAGCTGATTTCTTGCAGCAGCTGGACCCAGTAACAGCTCCAGAGTTGCTCTACAAGACAAGTAAAAGGGTGTGAGCCCTGCAGCACCACCTGTAGTTTGCATACACACATATATAGGACAGCATCTCTTATATGCCCCAGGGTCAATAAAATAGTATCCTTATCTATGGTATCCATCCCCTCAGATAAGGTAACCGTCCATGCCGCTACAGCACTACACACCCAGGCCGACGCAATTGCCGGTCTGAGTAAGGTACCTGAATGTGTATAAATGGACTTCAGGGTAATCTCCTGTTTGCGGTCAGCAGACTCTTTGAGGGTAGCCGTATACTGGGACTGGAGGGCTACCTTCTTGGATAAGCGTGTTAATGCTTTGTCCACCCTAGGGGAGGATTCCCCTCGTAACCTATCCATTGATGGGAAAGGATACGCCATAAGAATCCTTTTGGAAATCTGCAGTCTTTTATCTGGAGATTCCCAAGCTTTTTCACATAACTCGTTCAGCTCGTGTGACCCCCTCAAAGGTTACCTCAGGCTTTTTTCCCTTGTACATATGTACCCTCTTGTCAGGGACAGGGGGTTCCTCTCTGATGTGCAAAACATCTTTTATTGCCATAATCATATATCGAATGGATTTTGCCAATTTTGGCTGTAACTTTGCATCATCGTAATCGACACTGGAGTCAGAATCCGTGTCGGTATCTGTGTCAACAATCTGGGATAGTGGGCGCTTATGAGACCCTGACAGTCCCTGCAACATAGGATCAGGCATGGGTTGAGACCCTGACTGTCCCAAAGCTTCAGCCTTGTCTAATCTTTTGTGCAATGAGTTTACACTAGCATTTAAAACATTCCACATATCCATCCAATCAGCTGTCGGTGGAGACACCACATTCATTTGCTCCTGCTCCTCTCTAATATAGCCTTCTTCCTCAGACATGTCGACACACGTGTACCGACACACCACAAACACAGGGAATGCTTTTTCTGAAGACCGTTTCCCCACAAGGCCCTTTGGAGAGACAGAGAGAGAGTATGCCAGCACACACCCCAGCGCTATATAACCCAGGAATACACAGTAACTTAATGTTTGCCCAGTAGTACTGCTGTATGTAATTTGCGCCGAATTATGTGCCCCCCCCCCCTCTTTTCAACTCTCTTGTCTACTATGGTATAAGCAGGGGAGAGTCCGGGGAGCTTCCTCTCAGCGGTGCTGTGAAGAAAAAATGGCGCTGGTGAGTGCTGAGGGAGAAGCCCCGCACCCTCGGCGGCGGGCTTCTGTCCCGCTTAAACTGTAAAATTGGTGGGGGCTCATACATATATACAGTGCCCAGCTGTATATGTGTTCTAGTTTTGCCAAAAAGAGGTTTATATTGCTGCCCAGGTGGCCCCCCCCCACCCTGCGCCCTGCACCCTTACAGTGACTGGAGTTTTTGAGGTGTATGGGAGCAATGGCGCACAGCTGCAGTGCTGTGCGTTACTTCAGTGAAGATCATGAAGTCTTTTGCCACCTCTGAAGTCTTCTTTTCTTCTCATACTCACCCGGCTTCTATCTTCCGGCTCTGCAAGGGGGACGGAGGTGCGGCTCTGGGACGGACGGCGATGGTGAGATCCTGCGTACCAATCTCTCTGGAGCTAATGGTGTCCAGTAGCCTAAGAAGCAGGACCTTGCAACTCGGAGAGTAGGGCTGCTTCTCTCCCCTCAGTCCCTCGATGAGGGAGTCTGTTGCCAGCAGTGCTCCCTGAAAATTAAAAACCTAACAAAATACTTTCTGTCAGAAAGCTCAGGAGAGCTCCTGAAAAGCACCCAGTCTCCACTGGGCACAGTATCAAACTGAGGTCTGGAGGAGGGGCATAGAGGGAGGAGCCAGTGTACACCCAGAACTAAAGTCTTTCTTAAAGTACCCATGTCTCCTGCGGAGCCTGTCTATCCCCATGGTCCTTACGGAGTCCCCAGCATCCTCTAGGACGTTAGAGAAAATAGGATTTTAATACCTACCGGTAAATCCTTTTCTCTTAGTCCGTAGAGGATGCTGGGCACCCGTCCCAGTGCTTACTGTGTCTGCAGTTATTAAATGGCCCTTAACTCCAGAATATTTATGTGGAGACAACTTTCCTGACTTGACCATCTTCCTTGGATGTTTTCCACCTGTGTGACTGCTCCCCAGCCTCGGAGGGTTGCATCCGTGGTCCCTAGGATCCAGTCCTGGATCCCGAACCATCGCCCCTCTAGGAGGTGAGAACTGTGCAGCCACCAATGGAGTGAGATTCTGGTCTTGGAAGACAGGATTATCCTCCGGTGCATGTGTAGGTGAGGTCCGGACCACTTGTCCAACAGGTCCCACTGGAACACTCTGGCATGGAACCTGCCAAACTGAATGGCCTCGTAGGCCGCAACCATCTTCCCCAGCAACAGAATGCATTGATGGATTAACACTCTTGCTGGTTTTAGAATTTGTTTGACCAGACTCTGGATCTCCATAGCCTTTCCACTGGAAGAAAGCCTCTTCTGTGTCCAGTATGACTCCCAAAAACAACAACCGCGTCATTGGGACCAACTGCGATTTTGGCAAGTTTAGGAGCCAACCATGTTGTTGAAGAACTGTCAGGGAGAGTAGATGTTTTGCACCAACTGGTCCCTGGATCTCGCCTTTATCAGGAGATCATCCAAGTACGGGATAATTGTGACTCCTTGCTTGCGAAGGAGAACCATCATTTCCGCCATCACCCTGGTGAAAATCCTCGGAGCCGTGGACAGACCAAACGGCAACGTCTGAAATTGGTAATGACAATCCTGAATTGCAAACCTCAGGTAGCTTTATGCAGTGGCTAAACGGGAACATGTAATTAGGCATCCTTATGTCTACCAAAACCATGAAATCTCCTTCCTCCGGACTGGAGATCCCTACCCTGAGAGATTCCATCTTGAAATTGAATTTCTTTAGGTAGAAATTGAGGGATTTCAGATTTAAGATTGGTCTGACTGAGCCGTCCGGCATCGGGACCACGAAGAGGCTTGAATAAAAACCTTCTCCCTGCTGACTAAGGCCGATTTGAACAATCGGTGAGGGGGAACGTCTTGAAACCCCAGTTTGTACCCTTGTGACACTATTTGTAAAACCCACGAGTCCAGGTCTAAATTAATCCAGAACTGACTGAAGTGTTTTAGACGTGCCCCCACTGGTGTGGGCTCCTGCAAGAAAGCCCTAGCGTCATGCAGTGGATTTGGCAGAAGCAGAGGACGATCTCTGCTCCTGCGATCTTGAAGAGGCTACAGACCTCTTCCCTCTTTTCCTTCCTCTACCTGCAAAGAAAGGGGAATCTTAACTTCTTGCATATCTATTGGGCCAAAATGACTGCGTTAGACAATGATGCGTCTTTATCCGTTGAGAGGGAACATAGGGCAAGAAGGTTGACTTACCTTCGGGAGCTGCCGAGATCAAATTAACTAGGCCGTCACCAAACAAGGCTTCACCTTCATAGGGAAGAGACTCCCTTTCTTCTTGGAGTCAGCATCAGCATTCCCTTGGTGAATCCACAATGCCCTCCTATCCGAGACTGCCATGAAATTTGCCCGTGAACTCAAGAGTCCTATATCCCTTGCAGTCGTAAGTATGCTGCAGTGTCCTTGATATGATCCAACGTAAGGAGTATCCCATCTCTCCAAGATATCTATATCGGATGACGAGGTATTCGACCAATTCTTGAATACTACTACTCACCCATGCGCATGTAATGGCAGGTCTAAGTAATGTACCCGTGGTTACATAACTAGAAATAATGTAGCTTCCTGCATACGATCCGCTGGATTTGTGACAGGGCCCCGTGCAGAAGAGGGGGTGACTCCCACTTTATTCTGTCCGCAGCAGGAAATGAATAAACAACCGGAAACCTTTTGGGGATTTGAAACCATCTTGTCGAGCTGGCCCAGACTTTCTCAAACAGAGATGGAGGAACGTTACATCAGCTTTCATTATATAGCTATATATACATACATATATACCCCTTTGTCAGGAACAGCAGGGTCCTCAGTGATGTTAATATGTCCTTAATATCCACAATCATGTACTGAATGCTCCTTGCCAATATTGGATCTAATCAGGAAATATTATGGCCGACATATGAATCAGTATCCGAGTCAGTATCGATGTGTAGTAACATTTTTGCGGGCCTGAGTGAAAAGAAGCATAGCCATGAACATCACATCTTTTCTCTACGTCTGTGTCTGGGACACAGATTTATCCAACCTCACTCTGATATTACTGAAACTTTCACCCAGTCAGTTATTGGTGGTGCCAACAGGGCCACCATCATATGTCTGCATTCCTAATATAGTTTCCTCTTGGGAAAAACATTCAGCCACCGACATGTTGACACACATGTACCAAGTACCCACAGACACATCGGCTTATGGGGGATAGACCTACAGTAAATCTGTCAGAGGGACAGAGGATTTTTCAGCTCACAATCCAGCGCCAAAAGTACACAGTCTGGGAAATAATAAACTCTATAGTGATAGACTTGTTACGCTCTATAGATGTGCTGGTGAGGTGAGGAAGAAGCCCCGCCGCTGTAATGGCACGCTTCTGTCCCGCTCAGAAACAAATAATTAATTACGCTGGCGGGGTAAGTACAGTGCCCAGGCACTAATGTCCACTTTTGCCAGCCTTTTGTGAGGAATTTATGCTGCCCAGGGTGCCCCCCTTCCCCACCCACACGCCCTGCACCCTGCAGTGCCTGTGTTTGTGTGGGAGCATGGCGCACAGCATTCCGCTCGCTGCGTGGTACCTCAGAATGCCGTCACTGGAGAAGAAGTTTTCTGTTCTTCTGCTACTCGCCTGTCTTCTGACTTCTGGCTCTGTAAGGGGGTGATGGCAGGCTACGGGAGTGGGCATCTAGGCGTACCTAGCGATCAGCACCCTCAGGAGCTAATGGTGTCCTGTCAGCCAGAAGCATAGCCATTTAACTCACTAGAAGTTGGTCATACTTCTCTCCCCTAAGTTCCACGAAGCAGGGAGACTGTTGCCAGCAGCCTCCCTGAAAATAAGAAAAACTAACATAAGTCTTTTCAGAGAAACTCAGTAGAGCTCCCCTGTAGTGCATCCAGTCTCACTGGGCACAATTCTAAAACTGGAGTCTGGAGGAGGGCAGAGCCGAAACTAGGGAGGGGCTAGGGGGGCATGTGACCCGGGCGCGGGATTTGATAGGGCGCTGGGATCAGCTGGGTCTGACACAGCAGAGAATCTATTGAAGAAAATGGGATTTGTAGTCATGTGTGCTACTGCTTAGACCAGGCATGTCCAAACTGCGGCCCTCCTGCTGTTGAGAAACTACACATCCCAGCATGCCCTGACACAGCTTTAGCATTCTCTGACCTCAAAACTGTGTCAGGGCATGCTGGGATATGTAGTTTCACAACAGCTGGAGGGCCGCAGTTTGGACATGCCTGGCTTAGACTTTATGCAGTAGCATAGAGACTACAAATCCCATGAGGCATTGCAGAAAGCTGGCCACGGCTGCTGGAGCTAGGGAGTCAGGGTAACGTCTAGTTTCCCTTCCTAAGCAGCGGCGGCAAGCCCAAAAAAGTATACTGCCCGCCCGCACGAGCTACGAATGTGGTCAGCTACTGACCTTTTTCTGGCCCCACACAGCATTGCATTCAGCCCGACAGCACAGTGATGGATGGAAGCAGGACAGCGAGAGACGGAGGTAAAACACACACACATATTCACTGTGACTGGTGTTAACCCCTGCAGCTCATTCAAACTACTGCTCATTTTCACCACTGTGACAGCTACAGATATACAGATATATACAGATATATATATATATATATAATAAAATAGAAAAATAAAAATAAAAAAAATAAGAAACAAACAAATTCAACACAGATATCCCTCAGACCAGCAGACACCAGTAATACACACATGATATATATACACACACACACGCGTGTATATATGTACACAGCCACATACATATATTATATATATATATATATATATATATATATATATATATATATATATATATATATATATATATATATATTTATTTATTTATTTATGGGGGGGGGCCACAAAATTTCTGTCTTGCCCCGGGTGCCGTTAGTCCTAGTTTCGGCCCTGAGGAGGGGCATAGAGGGAGGAGACAGTTCACACCCTTTGAAAGTCTTAAAGTGCCCATGTCTCCTGCGGATCCCGTCTATACCCCATGGTTCTTAATGTGATCCCAGCATCCTCTAGGATGTATGAGAAAACAAATAACGCACACACGAGGAGGAGAGAACAAAGGAAGCTATAAGGAGGGGAGGGGGGGGGGGAAGGTAAGGTAGTAAAGGGATATTGGATAAACTACAACCTTATACATATTCATTAATGTACCAGTAGTTAGAAGTAGAAGAGCTCTAACAGAAACCACAAAGCTTATCTAAAGCCACACCACACTGGATATGCCCAATCTCATTTGATCTTTGAAGCAAAGCAGTATTGGACTTTGTTACTACCAAGCAGTCTCCCATCCATGTATTATCAGATTATTTAGGTGTTTTTAAACTACCAACACCCTTTTCTTGGTACTGTACATTTAATTTTTACACATATTCTTTTATGTACCAGAAGTTAGAAGTAGAAGAGCTCTAACAGAAACCACGAGCTCATCTACAGCCACAGCACACTGGATTTGCCCAATCTCTCCTGATCATGGAAGCTGAGCAGTGTTGGTCCTGGTTTTAGTACTTGGATGGTAGACCACCAGGAAATACCAGGAGCTGTGTGTATTTTTACAATACCAACACCGTTCTCTTGATGCATTCCATTTTGAAACATTGGGGCAGATCTATTAAGCCTGGTGAACTGATAAAGTAAAAAAATACAAAAGAATATAACCAGGCGCTAATACATCATCACCATATTCTGGTGATCAAATTACTGGTATTAAAAATTATGTACAAATAATACTGCAATTAATGTATACTTAAGCTGCAGGAGAGAGCTTGACTTGGGGTAAATCAAGTAAAAAAGAACCGGCACTTTAAAGTCTCCGGTAACACTGGAACACTGAACTAATCTCCTCTTGCGCTATAAATAGTATGATATGGCTCAAAGTTCAATAAAAACAAATAAATAATTTCATATATTCTATATTTTTTATTACATATAAATATATATATATATATACTTTACAATAAACTATTAGACCGGTCAAATAAAATCACTAACAATATATTTGCATAGCTATAGGAGGTGGATCTTAGATAAACTCTGTGCACAGAGAAATTTTCAAAAATAAAAATCAGTCCATATATTGGATTAAAAAATCAATTTACCAGCTGTAATTCGCACCCATGTAGTAGATAACATATTTATAAGTTGTTATATATTGGAATTCCTCAATATGCTGCCACTTGGCAAAGGAGATGATATTGTGCAAAATAACCGCTCCACACTGGAGCCTTACGTGTAGCTTGCACCAGTTGTTATAACACGGGAGAGTCCAATGACAGAAGAGACGGTCTCGGGCTGCGGGAACGGTGCTTCACTGGCGCCTGCTGTGCTGAATAATTACCCGACTTCCAAGTTCTGAGTCCACGCCTCCAAGTGCCGTATGCAGACACCACAGTCACGGTTGTGTTCTCCCGATCTCCGTTTAGTCCACGGATATTACCGCTAGATGATGGTATATTTTGGGGGTGCAAATAAGGCTGGTATAAGGGTCCAATGACTCTCCCGTGTTATAACAACTGGTGCAAGCTACACGTAAGGCTCCAGTGTGGAGCGGTTATTTTGCACAATATCATCTCCTTTGCCAAGTGGCAGCATATTGAGGAATTCCAATATATAACAACTTATAAATATGTTATCTACTACATGGGTGCGAATTACAGCTGGTAAATTGATTTTTTAATCCAATATATGGACTGATTTTTATTTTTGAAAATGTCTCTGTGCACAGAGTTTATCTAAGATCCACCTCCTATAGCTATGCAAATATATTGTTAGTGATTTTATTTGACCGGTCTAATAGTTTATTGTAAAGTATATATATATATATATTTATATGTAATAAAAAATATAGAATATATGAAATTATTTATTTGTTTTTATTGAACTTTGAGCCATATCATACTATTTATAGCGCAAGAGGAGATTAGTTCAGTGAACTGATAAAGTGCAAGGTGATAAAGTACAAGCCAGTCTGCTCCTAACTGTCATTTTTCAAACCCAGCCTGTGACATGGCAATTAGGAGCTGATTGGCTGGTACTTTATCACCATGCAAATTATCATTTCACCAGGTTTAATAAATCGTCCGCTTATTCATTTATGTACGAGTAGTTAGAAGTAGAAGAACTCTAACAGAAACCACTAAGCTCATCTACAGCCACACCACACTGTATATGCCCAATATCACCTGATTTTAGGCCTGGTTTGTTCTTGGATGTGAGACCACCTGGGAATACCAGGTGCTGTAGGTAGTTTTATACTACCTACACCGTTCTCTTGATGCATTCTATTTTGAAACTTATTCATTGATGTAGAAGTTAGAAACAGCAAAAATCATCTACAGCCGCATCACACTGGATATGTCCAATCTCATCTGATGTTGGAAGCTAAGCAGTGTTGTGCCT
This sequence comes from Pseudophryne corroboree, assembly GCF_028390025.1. Lineage (NCBI taxonomy): Eukaryota > Metazoa > Chordata > Amphibia > Anura > Myobatrachidae > Pseudophryne > Pseudophryne corroboree. Next base: position 179,011,419 of record NC_086451.1, read on the forward strand.
GGTTTGTTTTTGGATTTCAAGTCCTGCCTTCTGGTTTGGCCACGGCACCTCGGATATTCACCAAGGTCATGGCCGTGATGACGACCCTTCACCATCAGAGAATCAGGATCCTGCCAAATCTGGACGACTTGCTGATCCTGGTGAACTCCCAAGAGGTTCTCCACAGTTATCTGGAACTGGCAGTCCAATTCCTACAAGTCCACGGGTGGCTCATCAACTGAAAAAAGTCCTCGCTGGTCCCTGCTCGGAACATGGTGCACCTAGGGGCACTGCTGGACACACACAGCCAACAATTGTTTCTGTCTCCAGAGAAAGTCCTGAAAATTCAGGACAGTATCTTTCTCTCTCGCCCAAGAGTGTTGATACACACGGCGATGCAAGTACTAGACCTCATGGTGTCGGCTTTCGATATGGTAGAGTACGCTCAATTTCATTACCGCCCTCTGCAGAGGTTAATCCTCTCCAAGTGGGACGGCCTGCCTCATCAGATAATGTCTCAAATGATCTCCTTGACTCCGGAGGTTCGTCTGACACTGAGCTGGTGGCTACAGGACCAACAGTTGAGCAGGGGCCATCCCTTCTGGATCTCCAACTGTGTCCTCCTGACAATGGATGCCAGTCTTTTGGGCTGGGCCACGGTGTTGGAGCAACACTTTCTCCAGGGTCGGTGAACCAGGGAGGAATCTCTCCTCCTGATATACATTCTGGAATTGCAGGCAGTGTTCAATTAATTGACACTGGCCCTGCCTCTAGTACAGAACAGGCCTGTTCAAGTACAATCTGACAACGCCACCACGGTAGTGTACACAAATCATCAAGGCGGCACTCGAAACTGCATGGCAAAGCTGGAAGTATCAAAAATCCTCCGTTGGGTAGAATGTCATCTGACAGCAATATCGGCAGTGTTCATTCCCGGAGTCCTCAACTGGGAAGCGGATTTCCTCAGTCGTCAGGACGTTCACGCTGGAGAGTGGAGAGGCCGCAGCAGAAATGTCTGCACTGGTGTCAGTAGGTGACTGAGGCAGGGATGACTGGGAGATAGTGGGTGACTGAAGCATGTATGAGTGGGAGATAGTGGGTGACTGAGGCCGGGGTGACTGGGAGATAGTGGGTGACAGGGAGATAGTGGGTTACTGAGGGAGGGGTGATAGGAAGGGGTTGGGTAAGTATGGGAAGAAAGTGGGTGACAGGGATAATAAATGACTAAGGCAGGGGTGATAGGGAGATAGTGGATGATTGTGGCAGGGGTGACAGGGACAGTAAGAGACTGAGGCAGGGGTGACAGGGATAGTGGCTGACTGAGGCAGGGGTGACTGGGAGATAGTGGGTGACTGAGGCAGGGTTGACAGGGATAGTGGGTGACTGAAGCAGGGGTGATAGGGTGACAGTGGGTGACTAAAGCAGGGGTGACTGCTATAGTGGGTGACTGAGGCAGGGATCGCAGGTATAGTGGTTGACTGAGGCAGCGGTGACTGGGAGATAGTGGGTAACTGAGGCAGGGGTGACAGGGAAAGTGTGTGACTCAGGCAGGGGTGACAGGGAGTTAGTGGGCAGCATATCTCTGCCTCACTGCAGCAGCACATTCCTGCTTCAATGACAGCAGCACATCCCTGCCTCGCTGACAGCAGCACATCCCTGCCTCGCTGACAGCAGCACATCCCTGCCTCGCTGACAGCAGCACATCCCTGCCTCGCTGACAGCAGCACATCCCTGCCTCGCTGACAGCAGCACATCCCTGCCTCGCTGACAGCAGCACATTTCTGCCTCGCTGACAGCAGCACAGCACTGCTTCGCTGACAGCAGCACATCACTGCTTCACTACCAGCAGCACATCCCTGCCTTACTGACAGCTGTATATAGGGCCTAATTCAGACCTGATCCCTGCTGTGCATATTCACACAACAGGAGATCAGGTCTGAAGTGCGTGTGTGCTGGTGCCGCAGTGCACCGGCACATGCCAGAGATGCGATCAGCATCTCTGCCCAGTGAGCGCCTCTGCCTGATTGACAGGCATAGGCGGTCACTGGGCAGGAGGAGTCGGGCCAGCGGCGTTGTGCCGCCATTTTGGGGGCACAGTCCGGACAACGCAGACATGACCGGACCGTATGGGGGCGGGCCGTGACGGCTGCGTGACCCGGACAGCAACGGGCCTTATTTACTAAAATCTCAGATAAATTTTATGGCATTTATGTGCAGTCTAGTTTGCACAGTTGATAGTGTTGATCTTGCACTATCAATGTAAGCCTCACATAGGTTTGATACACATGTAAGTTTGTTTTTATTTTACTACATTGTGGTTTGTGGCTCTATACCATGTAATGCATGTCTTTTAACAGTAGTCAAGTCTTCCAATGTGCTTGTTAGTGAAACCCAATAGATAGCTTTATTTTATTTTGTTTCTTCAAATATTGAATGCATATGTCTTATAACTTTTTTTTTTTTTTTAATATATATATATATATATACATTTTTATTATAAGATTTTCAATGACACAAAACCATCCAAGTTGCAGATTATGGATTGTGAAGGACAAATCAACCATATAAACAATTTAAGCAATTTAAATTGCATGCAGGTAGTAGAATATCAAACTCCTTGGATGAGAGTTGGTCGTAATAAACTAGGATAGAAAAGAATACAGTAGAAAATAAGATTTTAAACCTACCGGTAAATCTTTTTCTCGTAGTCCGTAGAGGATGCTGGGGACTCCGTAAGGACCATGGGGATAGACGGGCTCCACAGGAGACATGGGCACTTTAAGAAAGACTTTAGTTCTGGGTGTGCACTGGCTCCTCCCTCTATGCCACAGTTAGAGAAACTGTGCCCAGAGGAGACTGACAGTATGAGGAAAGGATTTTGTTAATCCAGGGCAAGATTCATACCAGCCACACCAATCACACCGTATAACTTGTGATAAACTACCCAGTTATCAGTATGAAAAAACAACATAGCATCAGTGCAGGACCGATGCAACTATAACATAACCCTTATTGAAGCAATAACTATATACAAGTATTGCAGAAGTAGTCCGCACTTGGGACGGGCGCCCAGCATCCTCTACGGACTACGAGAAAAAGATTTACTGGTAGGTTTAAAATCTTATTTTCTCTAACGTCCTAGAGGATGCTGGGGACTCCGTAAGGACCATGGGGATTATACCAATGCTCCAAAACGGGCGGGAGAGTGCGGATGACTCTGCAGCACCGATTGAGCAAACATGAGTTCCTCCTCAGCCAGGGTATCAAACTTATAGTATTTTGCAAAGGTGTTTGAACCCGACCAAGTAGCAGCTTGACACAGCTGTAGTGCCGAGACCCCTCGGGCAGCCGCCCAAGAAGAGCCCACTTTCCTCGTGGAATGGGCCTTGACCGATTTCAGTAACTGCAATCCAGCCATAGAATGCGCTTGCTGAATCGTGTTACAAATCCGGCGAGCAATAGCCTGCTTTGAAGCAGGGGCACCAATCTTGTTGGTTGCATACAGGACAAACAGCGCTTCAGTTTTCCTGACTCTAGCCGTCCTGGCCACGTAAATTTTCAAAGCCCTGACCACATCAAGTAACTCGGAATCCTCCAAGTCACGCGTAGCCACAGGCACCACAATAGGTTGGTTCATATGAAAAGATGAGACCACTTTTGGTAGGAATTGAGGACGGGTCCGCAATTACGCTCTATCCACATGGAATACCAAATATGGGCTTTTATGTGACAAAGCCGCTAATTCCGACACTCGCCTAGCCGAAGCCAAGGTTAATAACATGACCACCTTCCACGTGAGATAATTTAACTCCACTGTTTTAAGTGGTTGAAACCAGTGTGATTTTAGAAAACTTAACACCACGTTAAGGTCCCAAGGTGCCACCGGAGGCACAAAAGGAGGCTGAATATGCAGCACTCCTTTTACAAAAGTCTGAACTTCTGGAGGAGAAGCCAATTCTTTTTGAAAGAAAATGGATAAGGCCGAAATCTGGACCTTAATAGAGCCTAATTGTAGGCCCAAATTCACTCCAGTTTGTAGGAAGTGAAGGAAACGGCCCAGATGGAGTTCTTCCGTAGGAGCATTCCTGGCCTCACACCAAGAAACATAATTTCGCCATATACGGTGTAATGTTTTAACGTTACATCCTTCCTAGCCTTTATCAGCGTAGGGATGACCTCAACCGGAATGCTAGGATCCGGCATTCAACCGCCATGCCGTCAAACGCAGCCGCAGTAAGTCTTGGAACAGACAGGGCCCCTGATGCAACAGGTCCTGTCTTAGAGGGAGAGGCCACAGATCTTCTGTGAGCATTTCCTGCAGATCCGGATACCAGGTCCTCCGTGGCCAATCTGGAACAATGAGGATTGTTCTCACTTTTCTTTGTCTTATTATCCTCAACACCTTGGGTATGAGAGGAAGAGGAGGAAATACATAGACCGACCGGAACACCCACGGTGTCACTAGGGCGTCTACAGCTACTGCCTGAGGGTCTCTTGACCTTGCGCAATACCTCTGTAGCTTTTTGTTGATCCGGGACGGCATCATGTCTATCTGTGGCAGTTCCCACCGACTTGTAATCTGTGCAAAGACTTCCTGATGAAGTCCCCACTCTCCCGGATGTAGGTCGTGTCTGCTGAGGAAGTCTGCTTCCTAGTTGTCCACTCCCGGAATGAACACTGCTGACAGTGCGCTTGCGTGATTCTCCACCCAGCGAAGAATTCTGGTGGCTTGTGCCATCGCCACTCTGCTCCTTGTGCCGCCTTGGCGGTTTACATGAGCCACTGCGGTGACGTCTGACTGGATCAGAACCGGTTGGTCGCAAAGTAAGGTCTCCGCTTGACGTAGGGCATTGTATATGTTGATGTGAAGACAAGTCTCTTGACTTGACCAAAGACCTTGGAAATTTCTTCCCTGTGTGACTGCTCCCCAACCTTGGAGGCTTGCGTCTGTGGTCACCAGGATCCAGCCCTGAATGCTGAATCTGCGTCCCTCGAGAAGGTGAGCACTCTGCAGCCACCACAGGAGTGATACCCTGACCCTGGGGGACAGGGTGATCAACCAATGCATCTGTAAATGTGACCCGGACCACTTGTCCAGTAGGTCCCATTGGAAAGTCCTCGCATGGAACCTGCCGAATGGAATGGCCTCGTATGATGCCACCATCTTTCCCAGGACTCGAGTGCAGTGATGCACTGACACAAGTTTTGGTTTCAATAGGTTCCTGACAAGAGTCATGAGTTCCTGGGCCTTTTCTATCAGGAGATAAACCCTCTTCTGGTCCGTGTCCAGAATCATGCCCAAAAAAGACAGACGAGTAGTAGGAATCAACTGCGACTTCGGGATATTGAGAATCCAGCCGTGTTGCTGTAACACTTTCAGTGAAAGTGATACGCTGTTCAGCAACTGCTCTCTTGATCTCGCTTTTATGAGATCGCCCAAGTACGGGATAATTGTGACACCTTGCTTGCACAGGAGCACCATCATTTCCGCCATTACCTTGGTGAAAATTCTCAGGGCCATGGAGAGACCAAACAGCAACGTCTGAAATTGGCAATGACAGTCCTGTACCGCAAATCTGAGGTACGCCTGATGAGGTGGATAAATGGGGACATGAAGGTATGCATCCTGTACACAAATGCGGACAACAGGTGTCAAGCCGTGTGTTGCCTTTGTCAAGCTGTAATAAGTAGGGATAAGGACGTTAACCACCTCGGAACATCCTCCCTTATACGACACCTGCAGCGCATTCATCATAAGTCAGTGACAAGTTCAAAAACTTTGGATGACAGCGGAAGCAGTCCACTGACCACTAAATCCCTTCCTCTTGTAACCAAGCTCCTGCAAACCACACCACCAACTCCCTCAGTGTCAATTTCCTCCTTAGACAGGAGAGCCAATAGTCCTGCAGGCCATGTCACTGGCAAGTCTGACGAGTCCTCTCCTGCCTGGGATTCCTCCGATGCATCCTTGAGTGTAACGCCTACTGCTGCTGGCGCTGCTGTTGTTGCTGCTGGGAGTCGATCGTCATCCCAGAGGGGAAGTCGGAAGACCACTTGTACTACTTCCAGTAAGCAATTGACTGTCCAACAGTCCTTTGCGAGGAAGATGAAATATCACAGCAGTCATCCTGCTGCAAAGCGGATAACTCAGGTCTTGTCAGCCTGGGTGGTGAGAAACGTGGTTCCGGTATCCATCGTTAATTTACAGGCAACTAGAGACTTGATTGAGGTACTGTGTCCCCGGTACCAAATACCCTCTAGGTTCCATTTCTCTAGGCAGGCGATACCGAAAATGTACACAGACCTCAGAAAAAGAGTCACCAGTGTCCTAAAAAATGCAGTTGTACCCAATGTCCACTTGTCTGTGGTTAAGTGGAGCAGGGCAGACTCAGGACTATATGACTGTGACAGCCCACTGGGTAGATGTATTGCCCCCCCGCAGCAAGAACAGCAGCGGCGGCACCAGTAGCAGCATCTCGCAATTGCCAACTCGTTCCTAGGCAGGCTACGCTTTGTATCACCGCTTTCCATAAGAGGCACACAGCTGACAACCTCTTACGGAAACTGAGGAACATCATCGCAGAATGGCTTACCCCAATTGGACTCTCCTGGGGATTTGTGACATCGGACAACGCCACCAATATTGTGCGTGCATTACATCTGGGCAAATTCCAGCACGTCCCATGTTTTGCACATACATTTAATTTGTTGGTGCAGAATTATTTAAAAAACGACAGGGGCGTGCAAGAGATGCTGTCGGTGGCCCGAAGAATTGCGGGCCACTTTCTGCCTTCAGCCACCACATGTCGAAGACTGGAGCACCACCAAACATTCCTGAACCTGTCCTGCCATCATCTGAAGCAAGAGGTGGTAACGAGGTGGAATTCAACCCTCTATATGCTTCAGAGGATGGAGGAGCAGCAAAAGGCCATTCAAGCCTATACATCTGCCCACTAAATAGGCAAAGGAGGGGGAATGCACCTGACTCAAGCGCAGTGGAGAATGATTTCAACGTTGTGCAAGGTTCTGCAACCCTTTGAACTTGCCACACGTGAAGTCAGTTCAGACACTGCCAGCCTGAGTCAGGTCATTCCCCTCATCAGGCTTTTGCAGAAGAAGCTGGAGACATTGAAGGAGGAGCTAAAACAGAGCGATTCCACTAGGCATGTGGGACTTGTGGATGGAGCCCTTAATTCACTTAACCAGGATTCAATCTGTTGAAATCAGAGCACTACATTTTGGCCACCGTGCTCGATCCTAGATTTAAAACCTACATTGTATCTCTCTTTCCGGCAGACACAAGTCTGCAGAGGTTCAAAGACCTGCTGGTGAGAAAATTGTCAAGTCAAGCGGAACGTGACCCGTCAACAGCTCCTCCTTCACATTCTCCCGCAAGTGGGGGTGCGAGGAAAAGGCTAAGAATTCCGAGCCCACCCGCTGGCGGTGATGCAGGGCAGTCTGGAGTGAGTGCTGACATCTGGTCCGGACTGAAGGACCTGGCAACGATTACTGACATGTCGTCTACTGTCACTGCATATGATTCTGTCACCTTTGAAAGAATGGTGGAGAATTATATGAGTGACTGCATCCAGGTAGGCACGTCAGTATGTATACTGGCAGGAAAAAGAGGCAATTTGGAGGCCCTTGCACAAACTGGCTTTATTCTACCTACGTTGCCCTCCCTCCAGTGTGTACTCCAAAAGAGTGTTTAGTGAATGCCGCTCACCTTGTCAGCAATCGGCGTACGAGGTTACTTCCAGAAAATGTGGAGAAGATGATGATCATCAAAATGAATTATAATCAATTCCTCCGTGGAGACATTCACCAGCAATTGCCTCCAGAAAGTACACAGGGATCTGAGATGGTGGATTTCAGTGGGGACGAATTAATAATCTGTGAGGAGGGGGATGTACACAGTGAAAGGGGTGAGGAATCGGAGGATGATGAGGTGGACATCTTGCCTCTGTAGAGCCAGTTTGTGCAAGGAGAGATTGATTGATTCTTTTTTGGTGGGGGCACAAACCAACCAGTCATTTCAGTCAGTCGTGTGGCAGACCCTGTCGCTGAAATGATGGGTTCATCAATGTTTTTCTTTTCAATCTAAGCCCCTGCAGTTTTCTGTAAGCATCTGCTTCGCTATGATGATCAACAAGTCACATGGGCAAACACTCAGGGCTGGAGGCGTAGATCTTAGGACCAGCTGCTACAAGCATGGCAGAGGTGTCACTATCACTGGTGACACCCAGAGAGGTGGCGAAGTAGATTGTAATGCAGTGCGCGCAGATAAGCAGCGCAATGGTAAAAAGGAGGCATGGTCTCATAGGTAGGGGCGTGGCCTGAATCACCATTTTGTTGCTCCGGGTATCCCGGGGGTTGGGGGCTGCACCCGGGGACTAGTGTGTGAGTAGTGCTGGCTCCTGCACAGTGACAGAAACTGGGTGTTGCACGTAATGTCACAGTGAAACACCCATATTCTGTCACTGAAGAAGAGCCGGCACTTTGGTGTCACCCCCCTTGGCGGGTGACACTCGGGTGTGTGCCGCAACCCTGTTGTGATGCCACTGACCCATGGGAAGCTTTACGTGGCTTACCCATGAGTTAGTAGCCCCAAGCATCTTTTGTGTTAGTCCCTGAAGAAAAACTTCAAATATTGTTTACAATTTTGTAATCAATGGGCCTAATTCAGTAAGGATTGCAAATTCTGCTAAGTAACAGAATTTGCAATCCTTTGGTTCGCATGCTGGGGCCACCCATCACAGGGCATGGCCACCCAGCATGCCGCCTCCCTTCTTGACCACGCTGAAATTGCAGTCTCAGTGCAGTTCAGCGTGATCATAAAAAATGGGTTAGCCTCCTGTTGGTGCAGACTGTACGTGTGCGCAGGAAGCCGCCACCATTTTTGTGATCGCAGCGGCTGCATGTGATGTCATGCAGCCGCTCTGACCACGCCTCCTGTTTCTCCGTTGCCGACCCCATTTTGTAGCCCTGCCCCTGCACCGCTCCATCTCCGACTTTGAAATGGATTGTTGCTGACCCCCCCCCGCACCGATTGACAGTCAGAGGTGATCGCATTATCTGCGGGGTGCCACAGAAAATGCAGGCGCATGCGTATGCTCTTAGCAATTTTTGCAGTTGGATTGCTTATTGCGATTACAATCCAACCTGAATCAGGCTCTATTACCTATCACAATGCACTGCAGGTAGTACAAAATGGGGTTAATATAGGAGAAAAACCCCCAGAGCTGTGCTCCTTAACTGTCCCTGGTGGCTAGTGGAGCAGCTGCCCAGTAATCAGTGTCCACGCCAGTGCGCACACGGCCCGCCCCCTACAGCCACGCTGGATCTCGGTATAGTGTGGGCACAGAAGCCCCTTACCTCCCTTTCATCAGCGGCCTCGTGATCCCGGAGGGCGGTGTGTGTGTGACTGACCTTAGGAAGAAACCGGAGCCTCCGCTGCAGTGACCCAGCAACCAGGGCACGGGAGTATACTGCGCCGCTGGGAGTGATGGAGCTGCAGTAAAGATGTCTATTAGACCTAGCCTGCTGCAGCCCTTGTAGATTCTTATAAAAAAAGTTCTTCTTTTCTTGTCAAAATTAATAGCTAAGAATAGGCTGCCTGAGGCAGCCCCCTGTTAAGTGGCCTGCTACTGAAGGCACCAACTACAAACTGAGCTCCCTGTTCATGGAAGCGAGGTTATAGAGCAGGGGGCGCTGAGCATCTTGGGAACAGTCAAAAGCTTTGAGCCTGTTGGTGCCTCAGATCAAGATCCTACTCTACACCCCAATGTGAATCCTTGTGGAGTCCAGTGTACCCCACAGAAGAAATGAATGTGTCACACCCATTGGCAGCAACATTAGAATAGCTGCTGATGGGCACAATTGAGAAAGGAAGGGGGGAAAACATTTGAATCCAGCACATATATGTAATTTGAATATGTAATTTGTACCTTCCTACTTTAAAATGTAATGGATGAACCTCACCCTGTGAGAACTATCTTTATGATCAAGAGATCTCATATGCAAGATAAGTATGTGTTGGCAGAGGCGCTCACTGGGCAGAGATGCTGATCGCATCTCTGGCATGTGCCGGAGCACTGCGGCACCAGCACACACACACACTTCAGACCTGATCTCCTGTTGTGTGAATATGCACAGCAGAGATCAGGTCTGAATTAGGCCCTATATACAGCTGTCAGTAAGGCAGGGATCTGCTGCTGCCAGTGAGGCAGGGATCTGCTGCTGCCAGTGATGCAGGGATCTGCTGCTGCCAGTGAGGCAGGGATCTGCTGCTGTCAGTGAAGCAGTGATCTGCTGCTGTCAGTGAGGCAGTGATCTGCTGCTGTCAGTAAGGCAGGTATGTGCTGCTGTCAATGAGGCAGGGATGTGCTGCTGTCAGCAAGGCAGTGATCTGCTGCCCACTATCTCCCTATCACCCCTGCCTGAGTCACACACTTTCCCTGTCACCCCTGCCCCAGTTACCCACTATCTCCCAGTCACCGCTGCCTCAGTTAACCACTATACCTGCGACCCCTGCCTCAGTCACCCACTATACCAGTCACCCCTGCTTTAGTCACCCACTATCTCTGTCACCCCTGCCTCAGTCAACCACTATCTCCATATCACCCCTGCCTCAGTCACCCACTATCCCTGTCACCCCTGCCTCAGTCACCCACTGTCACCCTATCACCCCTGCCTCAGTCACCCACTATCCCTGTCACCCCTGCCTCAGTCTCCTACTGTCCCTGTCACCCCTGCCACAGTCATCCACTATATCCCTATCACCCCTGCCTTAGTCACTGACTATCTCCCAGTCACCCCGGCCTCAGTCACCCACTATCTCCCACTCATACATGCTTCAGTCACCCACTATCTCCCAGTCATCCCTGCCTCAGTCACCTACTGACACCAGTGCAGACATTTCTGCTGCGGCCTCTCCACTCTCCAGCGTGAACGTCCTGACGACTGAGGAAATCCGCTTCCCAGTTGAGGACTCCGGGAATGAACACTGCCGATATTGCTGGCAGATGACGTTCTACCCAACTGAGGATTTTTGATACTTCCAGCTTTGCTATGCAATTTCGAGTGCCGCCTTGATGATTTGTGTACACTACCGTGGTGGCGTTGTCCGATTGTACTTGAACAGGCCTGTTCTGTACTAGAGGCAGGGCCAGTGTCAATGAATTGAACACTGCCTGCAATTCCAGAATGTTTATCGGGAGGAGAGATTCCTCCCTGGTCCACCGATGGTGAAGGGTCGTCATCACGGCCATGACCTTGGTGAATTTCCGAGGTGCCGTGGCCAAACCAGAAGGCAGGACCTGAAATCCAAAAACTAACCAGGCACAACACTGCTTAGCTTCCAACATCAGATGAGATTGGACATATCCAGTGTGATGCGGCTGTAGATGATTTTTGCCGTTTCTAACTTCTACTTCTAACTACTGGTACATCAATGAATAAGTTTCAAAATAGAATGCATCAAGAGAACGGTGTTGGTAGTATAAAACTACCTACAGCACCTGGTATTCCCAGGTGGTCTCACATCCAAGAACAAACCAGGCCTAAAATCAGGTGATATTGGGCATATACAGTGTGGTGTGGCTGTAGATGAGCTTAGTGGTTTCTGTTAGAGTTCTTCTACTTCTAACTACTCGTACATAAATGAGTAAGCGGACGATTTATTAAACCTGGTGAAATGCAAATTTGCATGGTGATAAAGTACCAGCCAATCAGCTCCTAATTGCCATGTCACAGGCTGGGTTTGAAAAATGACAGTTAGGAGCTGACTGGCTGGTACTTTATCACCTTGCACTTTATCAGTTCACCAGGCTTAATAGATCTGCCCCAATGTTTCAAAATGGAATGCATCAAGAGAACGGTGTTAGTATTGTAAAAATACACACAGCTCCTGGTATTTCCTGGTGGTCTCCCATCCAAGTACTAAAACCAGGACCAACACTGCTCAGCTTCCATGATCAGGAGAGATTGGGCAAATCCAGTGTGCTGTGGCTGTAGATGAGCTGGTGGTTTTTATTACAGCTCTTCTACTTCTAACTTCTGGTACATAAAAGAATACATGTAAAAATTAAATGTACCAAGACAATGGTGTTGGTAGTTTAAAAACACCTAAAGAATCTGATACTACCAAGCAGTCTCCCATCCATGTATTAACAAAGTCCAATACTGCTTTGCTTCAAAAATCAAATGAGATTGGGCATATCCAGTGTGGTGTGGCTTTAGATAAGCTTTGTGGTTTCTGTTAGAGCTCTTCTACTTCTAACTACTGGTACATTAATGAATATGTATAAGGTTGTAGTTTATCCAATATGCCTTTACTACTACCTTACCTTTCAACCCCCCCTCCCTCCCCTCTTCTCCTTATAGCTTCCTTAGTTCTCTCCTCCTCATGTGTGCGTTATTTGTTTTCTCATACGTCCTAGATGATGCTGGGGTCACATTAAGAACCATGGGGTATAGACGGGATCTGCAGGAGACATGGGCACTTTAAGACTTTCAAAGGGTGTGAACTGTCTCCTCCCTCTATGCCCCTCCTACAGACTCCAGTTTTAGTATTGTGCGCAGTGATACTGGATGCACTACAGGGGAGCTCTACTGAGTTTCTCTGAAAAGACTTGTTAGTTTTTTTTATTTTCAGGGAGGCTGCTGGCAACAGTCTCCCTGCTTCGTGGGACTTAGGGGAGAGAAGTATGACCAACTTCTAGTGAGTTCAATGGCTCTGCTTCAGGCTGACAGGACACCATTAGCTCCTGAGGGTGCTGATCGCTGGGTACGCCTAGATGCACACTCCCGCAGCCTGCCGTCACCCCCTTACAGAGCCAGAAGACAGGTGAGTAGCAGAAGTACAGAAGACTTCTTCTCCAGTGATGGCATTCTGAGGTACCGAGCAGCGAGCGGAACGCTGCGCGCCATGCTCCCACACAAACACAGGCACTGCAGGGGGGGGGGGGCACCCTGGGCAGCATAAATTCCTCACAAAAGGCTGGAAAAAGTGGACATTAGTGCCTGGGCACTGTCCTTACCCCGCTAGCGTAATTAATTATTTCTGAGCGGGACAGATACGCGCCATTACAGTAGCGGGGCTTCTTCCTCACCTCACCAGAACATCTTTAGAGCATTACAAGTCTATCACTATAGAGTTTATTATTTCCCAGACTGTGTACTTTTGGCGCTGGATTGTGAGCTGAAAAATCCTCTGTGTCCCTCTGACAGATTTACTGACGGTCTGTCCCCCATAAGCCGATGTGTCTGTGGGTACTTGGTACATGTGTGTCAACATGTCGGTGGCTGAATGTTTTTCCCAAGAGGAAACTATATTAGGAATGCAGACATATGATGGTGGCCCTGTTGGCACCACCAATAACTGACTGGGTAAAAGTTTCAGTAATATCAGAGTAAGGTTGGATAAATCTGTGTCCCAGACACAGACGTAGAGAATAGATGTGATGTTCATGGCTATGTTTCTTTTCCCTCAGGCCCCGCGGGGTCGCAAAAATGTTATTTTGCCCAGTTACTACACACTGATACTGACACGGATACTGATTCCTATGTCGACCATAATGTTTCCTGATTAGATCCAATATTGGCAAGGAGCATTCAGTACATGATTGTGGATATTAAGGACATATTAAAATCACTGAAGACCCTGCTGTTCCTGACAAAGGGGTCTATATGTATGTGTATATATAGATATATAATGAAAGCTGATGTAACGTTCCTCCATCTCTGTTTGAGAAAGTCTGGGCCAGCTCGACAAGATGGTTTCAAATCCCCAAAAGGATTCTGGTTGTTTATTCATTTCCCGCCGCGGACAGAATAAAGTGTGAGTCACCCCCTGTTCTGCACGGGGCCCTGTCACAAATCCAGCGGATCGTATGCAGGAAGCTACATTATTTCTAGTTATGTAACCAAGGGTACATTACTTAGACCTGCCATTACATGAGCATGGGTGAGTAGTAGTATTCAAGAATTGGTCGAATACCTTGTCATCCGATAAAGATACCTTGGAGAGATGGGATACTCCTTACGTTGTATCATATCAAGGACACTGCAGCATACTTACATGAGATTGCAAGGGATATAGGACTCTTGAGTTCACGGGCCAATTTCATGGCAGTCTCGGATAGGAGGGCATTGTGGATTCACCAAGAGAATGCTGATGCTGACTCCAAGAAGAAAGGGAGTCTCTTCCCTATGAAGGTGAAGCGTTGTTTGGTGACTGCCTAGTTAATTTGATCTCGGCAGCTCCCGCAGGTAAGTCAACCTTCTTGCCCTATGTTCCCTCCCAACGGATGAAGACGCATCATTATCTGATGCAGTCATTTCGGCCCAATAGATATGCAAGAAGTTAAGATTCCCCTTTCTTCGCAGGTAGAGGAAGGAGAAGAGGGAAGAGGTCTGCATCCTCTTCAAGATCGCAGGAGTAGAGATCATCCTCTGCTTCTGCCAAATCCACCGCATGACGCTGGGGCTCTCTTGCAGGAGCCCGCACCAGTGGGGGCACGTCTAAAACTCTTCAGTCAGTTCTAGATTCATTCGGACATGGACTCGTGTGTTTTACAAATAGTGTCCCAAGGGTACAAACTGGGGTTTCAAGACGTTCCCCCTCACCGATTGTTCAAATCGGCTTTAGTCAGCAGGGAGAAGGTTTTTATTCAAGCCTCTTCGTGGTCCCTAAGCCGGACAGCTCAGTCAGACCAATCTGAAATCTGAAATCCCTCAATTTCTACCTAAGGAAATTAAATTTCAAGATGGAATCTCTCAGTGCAGTGATCTCCAGTCCAGAGGAAGGAGATTTCATGGTTTTGGTAGACATAAAGGATGCCTACTTACATGTTCCCATTTAGCCTCTGCATCAAGCTACCTGAGGTTTGCAATTCAGTATTGTCATTACCAATTTCAGACATTGCCGTTTGGTCTGTCCACGGCTCCGAGGATTTTCACCAGGGTGATCGCAAGCAAGGAGTAACAATTATCCCGTACTTGGATGATCTTTTGATAAAGGCGAAATCCAGGGACCAGTTAGTGCAAAACATTGCACTCTCCCTGACAGTTCTTCAACAACATAGTTGGCTCCTAAACTTGCCAAAATCGCAGTTGGTCCCAATGACGCGGTTGTTGTTTTTGGGAGTGATACTGGACACAGAAGAGGTTTTCTTCCAGTGGAAAGGCCCTGGAGATCCAGAGTCTGGTCAAACAAATTCTGAAACCAGCAAGAGTGTTAATCCATCAATGCATTTGGTTGCTGGGTAAGATGGTTGCGGCCTACGAGCCCATTCAGTTTGGCTGGTTCCATGCCAGAGTTTTCCAGTTGGACCTGTTGGACAAGTGGTCCGGATCCCACCTACACACGCACCGGAGGATAATCCTGTCTTCCAAGACCAGAATCTCACTCCATTGGTGGCTGCACAGTTCTCACCTCCTAGAGGGGCGATGGTTCGGGATTCAGGACTGGATCCTAGGGACCATGGATGCAACCCTCCGATGCTGGGGAGCAGTCACAAAGGGGGAAAACGTCCAAGGAAGATGGTCAAGTCGGGAAAGTTGTCTCCACATAAATATTCTGGAGTTAAGGGCCATTTAATAACTGCAGACACAGTACGCACTGGGACGGGTGCCCAGCATCCTCTACGGACTAAGAGAAAAGGATTTACCGGTAGGTATTAAAATACTATTTTCTCTAACGTCCTAGAGGATGCTGGGGACTCCGTAAGGACCATGGGGATAGACGGCTCCGCAGGAGACATGGGCACTTTAAGAAAGACTTTAGTTCTGGGTGTGCACTGGCTCCTCCCTCTATGCCCCTCCTCCATACCTCAGTTTGATACTGTGCCCAGTGGAGACTGGGTGCTTTTCAGGAGCTCTCCTGAGCTTTCTGACAGAAAGTATTTTGTTAGGTTTTTAATTTTCAGGGAGCACTGCTGGCAACAGACTCCCTGCATCGAGGGACTGAGGGGAGAGAAGCAGCCCTACTCTCCGAGTTGCAAGGTCCTGCTTCTTAAGCTACTGGACACCATTAGCTCCAAAGGGATTAGCTCCAAAGGGATTGGTACGCAGGATCTCGCCCTCGCCGTCCGTCCCAGAGCCGCGCCGCCGTCCCCCTCGCAGAGCCGGAAGATAGAAGCCGGGTGAGTATGAGAAGAAAAGAAGACTTCAGAGGCGGCAGAGGACTTCATGATCTTCATTGAGGTAACGCACAGCACTGCAGCTGTGCGCCATTGCTCCCATACACCTCACATACTCCGGTCACTGTAAGGGTGCAGGGCGCAGGGGGGGGCGCCCTGGGCTGCAATATAAACCTGTTTTTGGCAGAAATATAACATATATACAGCTGGGCACTGTATATATGTATGAGCCCCCGCCAATTGTACAGTTTAAGCGGGACAGAAGCCCGCCGCCGAGGGGTCGGGGCTTCTCCCTCAGCACTCACCAGCGCCATTTTTTCTCCACAGCACCGCTGAGAGGAAGCTCCCCGGACTCTCCCCTGCTTATACCACGGTAGACAAGAGGGTTGAAAAGAGAGGGGGGGGCACATAATTTGGCGCAAATTACATACAGCAGCGCTACTGTGCAAACATTAAGTTACTGTGCTATTCCTGGGTTATATAGCGCTGGGGTATGTGCTGGCATACTCTCTCTCTGTCTCTCCAAAGGGCAGAGCCGGCCATAGGCATAGGCAAACTAGGCAATTGCCTAGGGCATTTGATATGCCTAGGGGCATCAGCAACTTCTGCTGATTAAAATGATATGCGGCATGCCTATATTCTGTGTGTAGCATTTCATATGCAGATACAGCCACAGTCTCACACAGTATATAGGCGTGCTGCATATCATTTTAATCAGCAGATGCTGCGTGTGCATCCTAACAACATAGCAATGCAAATAAGATGCATTTTAATAAAAAAAAGGTGCCCCAACGTTAGCATTGAGGCAAGATTTATGAGGACACATCTGTATCCAAGCAGAGGCAGAGGTCACAGTGTTAGTGGCAGTGTGAGTGCTGTGTGCATGTGAGTGGGTTGATTGTGCAGTAGTGTTCGGAATATGAGTAAGGAGCATTATGTGTGTCATGTAAAAATGCATTAATAATGTGCAACATATGTGTAAGGGGCACTATGTGTGTCATTATGTGTATAAGGGCATTAATAATGTGCGGCATATGTGTAAGGGACATTGGTGGTCATTCCGAGTTGTTCGCTCAGTAATTTTCTTCGCATCGCAGCGATTTTCCGCTAATTGCGCATGCGCAAGGGTGGTCATTCCAAGTTGTTCGCTCGGTAATTTTCTTCGCATCGCAGCGATTTTCCGCTAATTGCGCATGCGCAATGTTCGCTCTGCGACTGCGCAAAGTAAATTTGCTATGCAGTTAGGTATTTTACTCACGGCATTACGAGGTTTTTTCTTTGTTCTGCTGATCGTAGTGTGATTGACAGGAAGTGGGTGTTTCTGGGCGGAAACTGGCCGTTTTATGGGTGTGTGTGAAAAAACGCTGCCGTTTCTGGGTAAAACGCGGGAGTGTCTGAAGAAACGGGGGAGTGTCTGGGCGAACGCTGGGTGTGTTTGTGACGTCAAACCAGGAACGAAACTGACTGAACTGATCACAGTTGTCGAGTAAGTCTGGAGCTACTCAGAAACTGCTAAGAAGTGTCTATTCGCAATTCTGCTAATCTTTCGTTCGCAATTTTGATAAGCTAAGATTCACTCCCAGTAGGCGGCGGCTTAACGTGTGCAATGCTGCTAAAAGCAGCTTGCGAGCTAACAACTCGGAATGAGGGCCATTATGTGTAAAAGGGCATTAATAAAGGTTGTCATAATGTGTAAGACGCATTATGTTTATAAGGACATTAATGATGTGTCTCATATGTGTAAGGGGCATTACTGTGTGGAATTATGTGTATAAATGCATTACTAATGTGTGGCATTATGTGTATAAGGTGCTCTAATATGTAGCGTTGCGTATAGAAAGGGCATTTACTGTGTCGTCTAATGTGAATAAAGAGCAATTCAGTGTGATGTAATGTGAATAAGGAGCACTACTGTGAGAAGTAACGATTATAAGGTAAAGTGATACTACTGTGGGATGTAATGTGAATTATGGACACTATCGCGTGATCAAATGTGAATAAAATTGCAGTACTGTGTGGTGGAATTTTAATTGGGGGTACTATTGTGTGGACATGCCCATTGCCAGCAAAAACACACCCCTTTTTGGACTGTGCGCCAAATGTGCGAACTGTTCCTGTTTAAAATATAGGGGGTACAAACACCAAAATAAGTACTGTTATGGGTGAGGGTTGATGATGCTGGGAAAGAGGTGCAAGGTCAGAGGCGGAACCAGCGGTGGTGCTAGGGGGCACCAGGCAAAATCTTGCCTAGGACATCATATTGGTTAGGGCCAGCTCTGCCAAAGGGCCTTGTGGGGGAAATGTCTTCAGTAAAAGCATTCCCTGTGTGTGTGGTGTGTCGGTACGCGTGTGTCGACATGTCTGAGGAAGAAGGCTATATTAGAGAGGAGCGGGAGCAAATGAATGTGGTGTCTCCGCCGACACCTGATTGGATGGATATGTGGAATGTTTTAAATGCTAGTGTAAACTCATTGCACAAAAGATTAGACAAGGCTGAAGCTTTGGGACAGTCAGGGTCTCAACCCATGCCTGATCCTATGTCGCAGGGACTGTCAGGGTCTCATAAGTGCCCACTATCCAGATTGTTGACACAGATACCGACACGGATTCTGACTCCAGTGTCGATTACGATGATGCAAAGTTACAGCCAAAATTGGCAAAATACATTTGATATATGATTATGGCAATAAAAGATGTTTTGCACATCACAGAGGAGCCCCCTATCCCTGACAAGAGGGTACATATGTACAAGGGAAAGAAGCCTGAGGTAACCTTTTCCCCTCACACGAGCTGAACGAGTTATGTGAAAAAGCTTGGGAATCTCATGCAGATTTCCAAAAGGATTCTTATGGCGTATCCTTTCCCATCAACGGATAGGTTACGATGGGAATCCTCCCCTTGGGTGGACAAAGCATTAACACGCTTATCCAAGAAGTTAGCCCTCCCGTCCCAGGATACGGCTACCCTCAAAGAGTCTGCTGACCGCAAACAGGAGATTACCCTGAAGTCCATTTATACACATTCAGGTACCTTACTCAGACCGGCAATTGCGTCGGCCTGGGTGTGTATGTGTAGTGCTGTAGCGGCATGGACGGATACCCTAGATAAGGATACTATTTTATTGCCCCTGGGGCATATAAGAGATGCTGTCCTATATATGTGTGTATGCAAACTACAGGTGGTGCTGCATGGCTCACACCCTTTTGCTTGTCTTGTAGAGCAACTCTGGAGCTGTTACTGGGTCCAGCTGCTGCAAGAAATCAGCTTGAATGCTTCAGGGGCTGGGGCATGGCCAACATGAGCCCCACACTGATGGGGGTGTATAAAGCGATCTAGGGGTCATCCAAGCGCAACCCCACAAAGACCGCCATGCCCTGCGTGACCATTTTCTCTTTTCATATGCAGACGAGGGTTGCAGCCAACTATACCCATTGCTTGGATGACATCACCATATGCGAATCCATCTGCTGCAGGCCTTCCCCCAGGAATGCTTGCACTAGTTGTTGCATTTGGTTTGTTGTTTGGGGGGTGCTTCAGTATTAGGCAGCCTTCTGCCCTCACACATTCGTCTGAAAATGTGTTCTCCCTGCAGTTGTTGTCCCCAGATGAGAGTTCCCTTGTGCTGCCTCAGTTGAATCTCCTTTACTTGACGGAGGTGTGCCTGAGCAGCGGCCCTCTCCAGCCCTATCTCAAATCATACTTATTTTGCTTAGGTGATACCATGGTCATGAAGATTGTTTTCCCAGGGTGAGGTTCATTCATTGCATTCTGGGTATGCTGACCTCTGTGATTTCCCCAAATGTGGGAATCTCGACTGCATAATTTGTGGTAGGGGGGGGGACTGCATTCGTGCTTTCCCCTGGTTGGCTCTGGTATAATTTAGATCTCATTGTCTCAGGTCTCTCTCCAGCCTAGTTTGCTGTCTGTTTCCACTTCTCTTTTCTTGAGCCCCTCCCTTCTATGCCCTTGCGCACTATCCTGACTTCTCCCGTCTGCTTACTTTGTGCCTTCCAACGCACAATGCGAACTACAGGTGGTGTTGCAGGGCCCACACCCTTTTATTTGCCTTACAGAGCAGCTCTGGAGCTGTTACAGTGCCCAGCTGCTGCAAGAAATCAGCTTGAATGCTTCAGGGGCTGGGGCATGGCCAACATGAGCCCCACACCAAAGGAGGGTGGGGGGTGTTCAATGCGAACTAGGGGTCATCCAAGCGCCCCTTTTCTCTTTTCATATGCAGATGAGGGTTCCAGCCAACTTTGGCCAACTGCTTGGATGACATCACCGTATGCAAATCCGTCTGCTGCAGACCTTTCCCCAGGAATGCTTGTACTAGTTGTTGCATATGGTTTGATGTTTGAGGGTGCTTCAGTATTAGGCAGCCTTCCGCCCTCTCGTTTTCATCTGAAAAGATGTGGTCTCCCTGCAGTTGTTGTCCCCAGACAAGAGTTCCCTTGTGCTTCCTCAGTTGAATCTCCTTAACTTGACGGGGGTGTGCTCGAGCAGCCGCCCTCCACAGCCCTATCCCAACACATGCTTTTTTTGCGTATGAGATCTCTTGATCATGAAGATAGTTCTCACAGGGTGAGGTTCATCCATTACATTTTAAAGTAGGAAGGTACAAATTACATATTCAAATTACATATATGTGCTGGATTCAAATGTTTTCCCCCCTTCCTTTCTCAATTGTGCCCATCAGCAGCTATTCTAATGTTGCTGCCAATGGGTGTGACACATTCATTTCTTCTGTGGGGTACACTGGACTCCACAAGGATTCACATTGGGGTGTAGAGTAGGATCTTGATCTGAGGCACCAACAGGCTCAAAGCTTTTGACTGTTCCCAAGATGCTCAGCGCCCCCTGCTCTATAACCTCGCTTCCATGAACAGGGAGCTCAGTTTGTAGTTGGTGCCTTCAGTAGCAGGCCACTTAACAGGGGGCTGCCTCAGGCAGCCTATTCTTAGCTATTAATTTTGACAAGAAAAGAAGAACTTTTTTTATAAGAATCTACAAGGGCTGCAGCAGGTTAGGTCTAATAGACATCTTTACTGCAGCTCCATCACTCCCAGCGGCGCAGTATACTCCCGTGCCCTGGTTGCTGGGTCACTGCAGCGGAGGCTCCGGTTTCTTCCTAAGGTCAGTCACACACACACCGCCCTCTGGGATCACGAGGCCGCTGATGAAAGGGAGGTAAGGGACTTCTGTGCCCACACTATACCGTGATCCAGCGTGGCTGTAGGGGGTGGGCCATGTGCGCACTGGCGTGGACACTGATTACTGGGCAGCCGCTCCACTAGCCACCAGGGACAGTTAAGGAGCACAGCTCTGGGGGGGTTTTCTCTTATATTAACCCCATTTTGTACTACCCGCAGTGCATTGTGATAGGTAATAGAGCCTGATTCAGGTTGGATTGCAATCGCAATAAGCAATCCAACTGCAAAAATTGCTAAGAGCATACGCATGCGCCTGCATTTTGGGGCTCTCTTGCAGGAGCCCACACCAGTGGGGGGCACCAGGGGCGGAACTACTGGCAGGGCAGGCAGTGCATTGCACTGGGGCCCCGCCGCACTCAAGGGCCCACAGCCGCCGGCATTACAATGAGTCACAATGACTCATTGTATCATGCCGCAGCCGCACACCAGCGCTCCCGTCGGGTCTGTGTCCTGCGACTCCCGCCGCCCGCCCGTCGTAACGAACAGATCAGGCCAGGGCACTACGGGCAGCAGCCGCAGCACCAGACACGCTGCCGCCTCTGTAACACACGAAGAGGGAGGAGGGTTGCTTGGAGATGAGAGGAGCAGTGGCACGCGGGGGAGGAGGAGGAGGAGGGAGGTGAAGGAAGGAGCCGCAGCAGCGCTTTGTTACTGGTGGAGGCGCTGCTGCTGCTGCCCCTCTGCTTCACTATAGGCTGTCTTCCGAGAACAGCCTATAGTGAAGCAGAGGGGCAGCAGCAGCAGCGCCTCCACCAATAACACAGCGCTGCTGCGGCTCCCTCCTCCACCTCCCTCCTCCTCCTTCTCTACTGCCCGGGAATCGTCAAGCTGCACGAGGAGCCTGAGCCAGCGGAGAGGGTAAGTATAATTCTTCTTTCTTTCTTTCTTTCTTTCTTTCTTTCTTGGGACTGCCTGCCGCTATGTGTAAAAAGGGGGAATCTGCCTGCCGCTATGTGTATAAAGGAGGAATCTGCCTGCCGCTATGTGTAAAAAGGGGGAATCTGCCTGCAGCTATGTGTAAAAGGGAAGAATCTGCCTGCAGCTATGTGTTAAAAGGGGGAATCTGCCTGCAGCTATGTGTAAAAAGGGGGACTGCCTGCCGCAATGTGTAAAAAGGGGGAATCTGCCTGCTGCTATGTGTAAAAAGGGGGACTGCCTGCCGCAATGTGTAAAAAGGGGGAATCTGCCTGCCGCAATGTGTAAAAAGGGGGAAGCTGCCTGCCGCAATGTGTAAAAAGGGGGAATCTGCCTGCCGCAATGTGTAACAAGGGGGAATCTGCCTGCCGTAATGTGTAACAAGGGCACGCTGTCTGCCATAATGTGTAACAAGGGCAAGCTGTCTGCTGTAATGTGTAACAAGGGCAAGCTGTCTGCTGTAATGTGTAAAAAGTGTACGATGTCTGCCATTATGTGTAACAAGGGCAGGCTGACTGCTGTTATGTGAAAAAAGTGTACGCTGTCTGCCGCTATGTTTAACAAGGGCAGGCTGTCTGCCGTTATGTGAAAAAAATGTACGCTGTCTGCCGCTATGTGTAACAAGGGCACGCTGTCTGCCGTTGTGTAAAAAAGGGGGATGCTGTCTGCCGTAATGTGTAAAAAGGGGACGCTGTCTGGTGTAATGTGTAAAAAGAGGACGCTGTCTGCTGTAATGTGTAAAAAGAGGAATCTGTCCGCCGTAAGGTGTAAAAGGGTCTCTACCTGGTGTAGTGGTGCTACTGTGCGGCGTAATTTGAATAATGGAGACTACTGTGCACCGTTTTATGAATTGGTATTATTTTGTGGCCACACCCCTTAACCACGAAGCCACGCCACTATGTTTTTTTGCGCGCGCCTACGGCGCGCACTGCCCCTGTTTTGCATGCAGGGGTGGGGCTCCAATGCCGTTTCTTGCACACACTGCTAAAATGTCTAGTTACGGCACTGTTGCTAGGTATCCACTTCCCTGAGCAGGCCCCCCTCACCAGATCCTCTCCAGGGGTGAGGGGGTGGACTTGGATGGGAAGGGATGGGGGGGGTCCCAAGCCATTTTGTCGCACATGGGCCCACTGCTTGCTAGTTCCGCCACTGGGGGGCACGTCTAAAACTCTTCAGTCAGTTCTGGATTCATTCGGACCTGGACTCGTGGGTTTTACAAATAGTGTCCCAAGGGTACAAACTGGGGTTTCAAGACGTTCCCCCTCACCGATTGTTCAAATCAGCCTTAGTCAGCAGGGAGAAGGTTTTTATTCAAGCCTCTTAGTAGTCCCGAAGCCGGACGGCTCAGTCAGACCAATCTTAAATCTGAAATCCCTTAATTTCTACCTAAAGAAATTCAATTTCAAGATGGAATCTCTCAGGGTAGTGATCTCCAGTCCGGGGGATAAAGGAGATTTCCTGGTTTTGGTAGACATAAAGGATGCCTACTTACATGTTCCCATTTAGCCACTGCATAAAGCTACCTGAGGTTTGCAATTCAGGATTGTCATTACCAATTTCAGACGTTGCCGTTTGGTCTGTCCACGGCTCCGAGGATTTTCACCAGGGTGATGGCGGAAATGATGGTTCTCCTTCGCAAGCAAGGAGTCACAATTATCCAGTACTTGGATGATCTCCTGATAAAGGCGAGATCCAGGGACCAGTTGGTGCAAAACATCTACTCTCCCTGACAGTTCTTTAACAACATGGTTGGCTCCTAAACTTGCCAAAATCGCAGTTGGTCCCAATGACGCGGTTGTTGTTTTTGGGAGTCATACTGGACACAGAAGAGGCTTTCTTCCAGTGGAAAGGCTATGGAGATCCAGAGTCTGGTCAAACAAATTCTAAAACCAGCAAGAGTGTTAATCCATCAATGCATTCTGTTGCTGGGGAAGATGGTTGCGGCCTACGAGGCCATTCAGTTTGGCAGGTTCCATGCCAGAGTGTTCCAGTGGGACCTGTTGGACAAGTGGTCTGGATCCCACCTACACATGCACCGGAGGATAATCCTGTCTTCCAAGACCAGAATCTCACTCCATTGGTGGCTGCACAGTTCTCACCTCCTAGAGGGGCGATGGTTCGGGATCCAGGACTGGATCCTAGGGACCACGGATGCAACCCTCCGAGGCTGGGGAGCAGTCACACAGGGAGAAAACGTCCAAGGAAGATGGTCAAGTCAGGAAAGTTGTCTCCACATAAATATTCTGGAGTTAAGGGCCATTTAATAACTGCAGACACAGTACGCACTGGGACGGGTGCCCAGCATCCTCTACGGACTAAGAGAAAAGGATTTACCGGTAGGTATTAAAATCCTATTTTCTCTAACGTCCTAGAGGATGCTGGGGACTCCGTAAGGACCATGGGGATAGACAGGCTCCGCAGGAGACATGGGTACTTTAAGAAAGACTTTAGTTCTGGGTGTACACTGGCTCCTCCCTCTATGCCCCTCCTCCAGACCTCAGTTTGATACTGTGCCCAGTGGAGACTGGGTGCTTTTCAGGAGCTCTCCTGAGCTTTCTGACAGAAAGTATTTTGTTAGGTTTTTAATTTTCAGGGAGCACTGCTGGCAACAGACTCCCTCATCGAGGGACTGAGGGGAGAGAAGCAGCCCTACTCTCCGAGTTGCAAGGTCCTGCTTCTTAGGCTACTGGACACCATTAGCTCCAGAGGGATTGGTACGCAGGATCTCACCATCGCCGTCCGTCCCAGAGCCGCGCCTCCGTCCCCCTTGCAGAGCCGGAAGATAGAAGCCGGGTGAGTATGAGAAGAAAAGAAGACTTCAGAGGTGGCAAAAGACTTCATGATCTTCACTGAAGTAACGCACAGCACTGCAGCTGTGCGCCATTGCTCCCATGCACCTCACACACTCCAGTCACTGTAAGGGTGCAGGGCGCAGGGGGGGGGGGCACCTGGGCAGCAATATAAACCTCTTTTTGGCAAAACTATAACACATATACAGCTGGGCACTGTATATATGTATGAGCCCCCACCAATTTTACAGTTGAAGCGGGACAGAAGCCCGCCGCCGAGGGTGCGGGGCTTCTCCCTCAGCACTCACCAGCGCCATTTTTTCTTCACAGCACCGCTGAGAGGAAGCTCCCCGGACTCTCCCCTGCTTATACCATAGTAGACAAGAGAGTTGAAAAGAGGGGGGGGGGCACATAATTCGGCGCAAATTACATACAGCAGTACTACTGGGCAAACATTAAGTTACTGTGTATTCCTGGGTTATATAGCGCTGGGGTGTGTGCTGGCATACTCTCTCTCTGTCTCTCCAAAGGGCCTTGTGGGGAAACTGTCTTCACACATTCCCTGTGTTTGTGGTGTGTCGGTACACATGTGTCGACATGTCTGACATGTCTGAGGAAGAAGGCTATATTAGAGAGGAGCAGGAGCAAATGAATGTGGTGTCTCCACCGACAGCTGATTGGATGGATATGTGGAATGTTTTAAATGCTAGTGTAAACTCATTGCACAAAAGATTGGACAAGGCTGAAGCTTTGGGACAGTCAGGGTCTCAACCCATGCCTGATCCTATGTTGCAGGGACTGTCAGGGTCTCATAAGCGCCCACTATCCCAGATATCCCAGATTGTTGACACAGATACCGACACGGATTCTGACACCAGTGTCGATTACGATGATGCAAAGTTACAGCCAAAATTGGCAAAATCCATTCGATATATGATTATGGCAATAAAAGATGTTTTGCACATCAGAGAGGAACCCCCTGTCCCTGACAAGAGGGTACATATGTACAAGGGAAAAAAGCCTGAGGTAACCTTTGAGGGGGTCACACGAGCTGAACGAGTTATGTGAAAAAGCTTGGGAATCTCCAGATAAAAGACTGCAGATTTCCAAAAGGATTCTTATGGCGTATCCTTTCCCATCAATGGATAGGTTACGATGGGAATCCTCCCCTAGGGTGGACAAACATTAACACGCTTATCCAAGAAGGTAGCCCTCCCGTCCCAGTATACAGCTACCCTCAAAGAGTCTGCTGACCGCAAACAGGAGATTACCCTGAAGTCCATTTATACACATTCAGGTACCTTACTCAGACCGGCAATTGCGTCGGCCTGGGTGTGTAGTGCTGTAGCGGCATGGACGGTTACCTTATCTGAGGGGATGGATACCATAGATAAGGATACTATTTTATTGACCCTGGGGCATATAAGAGATGCTGTCCTATATATGTGTGTATGCAAACTACAGGTGGTGCTGCAGGGCTCACACCCTTTTACTTGTCTTGTAGAGCAACTCTGGAGCTGTTACTGGGTCCAGCTGCTGCAAGAAATCAGCTTGAATGCTTCAGGGGCTGGGGCATGGCCAACATGAGCCCACACTGATGGGGGGTGGGGGTGTATAAAGCGATTTAGGTGTCATCCAAGCGCAACCCCACAAAGGCCGCCATGCCCTGCGTGACCCTTTTCTCTTTTCATATGCAGACGAGGGTTGCAGCCAACTATGCCCACTGCTTGGATGACATCACCATATGCAAATCCATCTGCTGCAGGCCTTCCCCCAGGAATGCTTGCACTAGTTGTTGCATTTGGTTTGTTGTTTGGGGGTGCTTCAGTATTAGGCAGCCTTCTGCCCTCCCACATTCGTCTGAAAATGTGTTCTCCCTGCAGTTGTTGTCCCCAGATGAGAGTTCCCTTGTGCTGCCTCAGTTGAATCTCCTTAACTCGACAGGGGTGTGCCCGAGCAGCCGCCCTCCACAGCCCTATCCCAACACATACTTATCTTGCATATGAGATCTCTTGATCATGAAGATAGTTCTCACAGGGTGAGGTTCATCCATTACATTTTAAAGTAGGAAGGTACAAATTACATATTCAAATTACATATATGTGCTGGATTCAAATGTTTTCCCCCCTTCCTTTCTCAATTGTGCCCATCAGCAGCTATTCTAATGTTGCTGCCAATGGGTGTGACACATTCATTTCTTCTGTGGGGTACACTGGACTCCACAAGGATTCACATTGGGGTGTAGAGTAGGATCTTGATCTGAGGCACCAACAGGCTCAAAGCTTTTGACTGTTCCCAAGATGCTCAGCGCCCCCTCCTCTATAACCTCGCTTCCATGAACAGGGAGCTCAGTTTGTAGTTGGTGCCTTCAGTAGCAGGCCACTTAGGTAGCCTATTCTTAGCTATTAATTTTGGCAAGAAAAGAAGAACTTTTTTTATAAGAATCTACAAGGGCTGCAGCAGGCTAGGTCTAATAGACTTCTTTACTGCAGCTCCATCACTCCCAGTGGCGCAGTATACTCCCGTGCCCCGGTTGCTGGGTCACTGCAGCGGAGGCTCCGGTTTCTTCCTAAGGTCAGTCACACACACACCACCCTCCGGGATCACGAGGCCGCTGATGGGGGCGGGCCGTGTGCGCACTGGCGTGGACACTGATTACTGGGCAGCCGCTCCACTAGGCACCAGGGACAGTTAAGGAGCACAGCTCTGGGGTTTTTTCTCCTATATTAACCCCATTTTGTACTACCCGCAGTGCATTGTGATAGGTAATGGGGCCTGATTCAGGTTGGATCGCAATCCAACTGCAAAAACTGCTAAGAGCATACGCATCCGCCTGCATTTTCTGCGGTACCCCGCAGATAATGCGATCGCCTCTGCCTGTGAATCGGTGAAGGGGGGGGGGGGGGGAGGGGGGTCAACAACACTCCATTTCCAAGTCGGAGATGGAGCGGTGCGGGGGCACGGTTTCAAAATGGGGTCGGCAACGGAGAAACAGGAGGTGTGGTCAGAGCAGCTGCATGACATCACATGGGCCGGACTCTGCCAGTGGAGCCCCAGCGTCATGAGGTAGATTTTGTAGAGGCCGGGGAGGACTTCTGTTCCTGGGAACTAGCTGTGTTGTGCAGCTTTATTCCTCTGCCCCTACCTCTGGCAAGAAAGGACGCACCTCGCACTTTCTTGTTTCTTTGTGACCGAAAGGACTGCATTTGATAATGCGGAGCTTTCTTATGCTGTGAGGGAACATAAGGTAAAAATTTGATTTTCCAACTGTAGCTGTGCGTGTTAATGCTTTGTCCATCCTAGGGGAGGATTTCCATCGTAACCTATCCGTTGATGGAAAAGGATACGCCATAAGAATCCTTTTGGAAATCTGCAGTCTTTTATCTGGAGATTCCCAAGCTTTTTCACATAACTCGTTCAGCTCGTGTGACCCCCTCAAAGGTTACCTCAGGCTTCTTTCCCTTGTACATATGTAACCTCTTGTCAGGGACAGGGGGTTCCTCTGTGATGTGCAAAACATCTTTTATTGCCATAATCATATATCGAATGGATTTTGCCAATTTTGGCTGTAACTTTGCATCATCGTAATCGACACTGGAGTCAGAATCCATGTCGGTATCTGTGTCAACAATCTGGGATAGTGGGCGCTTATGAGACCCTGACAGTCCCTGCAACATAGGATCAGGCATGGGTTGAGACCCTGACTGTCCCAAAGCTTCAGCCTTGTCTAATCTTTTGTACAATGAGTTTACACTAGCATTTAAAGCATTCCACATATCCATCCAATCAGGTGTCAGCGAGGACACCACATTCATTTGCTCCCGCTCCTCTCTAATATAGCCTTCTTCCTCAGACATGTCGACACACGTGTACCGACACCACACACACAGGGAATGCTTTTTCTGAAGACAGTTTCCCCACAAGGCCCTTTGGAGAGACAGAGAGAGAGTATGCCAGCACACACCCCAGCGCTATATAACCCAGGAATAACACAGTAACTTAATGTTTGTCCAGTAGCGCTGCTGTATGTAATTTGCGATGAATTTTGTGCCCCCCCCCCTCTTTTCAACCATCTTCTCTACCGTGGTATAAGCAGGGGAGAGTCCGGGGAGCTTCCTCTCAGCGGTGCTGTGGAGAAAAAATGGCGCTGGTGAGTGCTGAGGGAGAAGCCCCGCCCCCTCGGCGGCGGGCTTCTGTCCCGCTTAAACTGTAAAATTGGCGGGGGCTCATACATATATACAGTGCCCAGCTGTATATATGTTATATTTTTGCCAATAAGAGGTTTATATTGCAGCCCAGGGTGCCCCCCCTGCGCCCTGCACCCTTACAGTGACCGGAGTATGTGAGGTGTATGGGAGCAATGGCGCACAGCTGCAGTGCTGTGCGTTACCTCAGTGAAGATCATGAACTCTGCGGAGCCCGTCTATCCCCATGGTCCTTACGGAGTCCCCAGCATCCTCTAGGACGTTAGAGAAACTAGGATTTTAATACCTACCGGTAAATCCTTTTCTCTTAGTCTGTAGAGGATGCTGGGCACCCGTCCCAGTGTGTACTGTGTCTGCAGTTATTAAATGGCCCTTAACTCCAGAACATTTATGTGGAGACAACATTCCTGACTTGACCATCTTCCTTGGACGTTTTCCCCCTGTGTGACTGCTCCCCAGCCTCGGAGGGTTGCATCTGTGGTCCCTAGGATCCAGTGCTGGATCCCGAACCATCGCCCCTCTAGGAGGTGAGAACTGTGCAGCCACCAATGGAGTGAGATTCTGGTCTTGGAAGACAGGATTATCCTCCGGTGCATGTGTAGGTGGGATCCGGACCACTTGTCCAACAGGTCCCACTGGAACACTCTGGCATGGAACCTGCCAAACTGAATGGCCTCGTAGGCCACAACCATCTTCCCCAGCAACCGAATGCATTGATGGATTAACACTCTTGCTGGTTTCAGAATTTGTTTGACCAGACTCTGGATCTCCATAGTCTTTCCCCTGGAAGAAAACCTCTTCTGTGTCCAGTATGACTCCCAAAAACAACTACCGCGTCATTGGGACCAACTGCGATTTTGGCAAGTGTAGGAGCCAACCATGTTGTTGAAGAACTGTCAGGGAGAGTGCAATGTTTTGCACCAACTGGTCCCTGGATCTCGCCTTTATCAGGAGATCATCCAAGTACGGGATAATTGTGACTCCTTGCTTGCGAAGGAGAACCATCATTTCCGCCATCACCCTGGTGAAAATCCTCGGAGCCGTGGACAGACCAAACGGCAATGTCTGAAATTGGTAATGACAATCCTGAATTGCAAACCTTAGGTAGCTTGATGCAGTGGCTAAATGGGAACATGTAAGTAGGCATCCTTTATGTCTACCAAAACCATGTAATCTCTTTCCTCCGGACTGGAGATCACTACCCTGAGAGATTCCATCTTGAAATTGAATTTTTTTAGGAAGAAATTAAGGGATTTCAGATTTTAGATTGGTCTGACTGAGCCGTCCGGCTTCGGGACCACGAAGAGGCTTGAATAAAAACCTTCTCCCTGCTGTCTAAGGCCAATTTGAACAATCGGTGAGGGGGAACGTCTTGAAAACCCAGTTTGTACCCTTGGGACACTATTTGTAAAACCCACGAGCCCAGGTCCGAATGAATCCAGAACTGACTGAAGAGTTTTAGACGTGCCCCCACTGGTGTGGGCTCCTGCAAGAAAGCCCCAGCGTCATGCAGTGGATTTGGCAGAAGCAGAGGACAATCTCTGCTCCTGCGATCTTGAAGAGGCTACAGACCTCTTCCTTCTCCTTCCTCTACCTGCAAAGAAAGGGGAATCTTAACTTCTTGCATATCTATTGGGCCAAAATAACTGCGGTAGATAATGATGCGTCTTCATCCGTTGAGAGGGAACATAGGGCAAGAAGGTTGACTTACCTGCGGGAGCTGCCGAGATCAAATTAACTAGGCCGTCGCCAAACAAGGCTTCACCTTCATAGGGAAGAGACTCCCTTTCTTCTTGGAGTCAGTATCAGCATTCCCTTGGTGAATCCACAATGCCCTCCTATCCGAGACTGCCATGAAATTGGCCCGTGAACTCAAGAGTCCTATATCCCTTGCAGTCGTAAGTATGCTGCAGTGTCAACAGGCCAACTAAACCCTCCCCCCTCCTTTTACCCCATCACTTTGTCCAGTCCCTGTGGTCCATACTGTATTGCCATTATTATGCATGTTGCTGTGCTGGCCCTTTTCTGAATGTCCCTGCCACCGCCACCGAAGAGCTGGATAGCCCAGTATGAAAACCACCTGCCGGCCTCACTGACGGTCCGAGTCAAAGGCTCCATTTTTTTTTTTAAAGATCCCTCTGCCAAGTTAAGGGGGGCTTAAGGGGGCCCCAGAGATATCAGTGTACTGGGGCCCAAGATTTCTGTTGCTGGCCCTGACCCTCAGGGGCGTATCTACCCCTTGGCCAGGATGTCACTTGCCAGGAGCACCATCCAGGTTTCAGTTGGGGGATTAGAGTTCATACAGTAATTAAATGTTTTCATATTGAGAACTACATCTCCCAGCATATACAGTGTGCTGGGGATGCTAACAAGCTTTATTTAAAAGTTTAAAAAACATTGCTTTTATAATTGCAATGGTTAAAAAGGGAGAGCTATAAATCAATTTATCAGTGAATGATCGCAGTTTGAGCCGTTACATTTTACTGAACCACCTATCCCTCCACACTCACTACCTGTCCTCAGGATACATTTACCATCCTGGCAGACGGTATACCGGCGGTCATTTGACCGATGTTGGAATCCTGACACCACTTGGGAGACTGGTGCCGGCACACAGACAGCCAACATCCCGAAGGTGAGTATTGGAGGGAGGGTTAGGAGTCGGACCAGGGGAGGTGGTGTAAGGGAAGGCACTAGGAGGGGGAAGGGGGTAGCCCTAGCTGCCACCCCCTGAGGGTTAGCCCTATCCGCCACCCCCCCAGAGGGTTAGTATTAGGATTGGGGATCATGTGACCTCTGGAATCCCGAGCGCCGATGCCATACCCAACCCCCTTTACTTTTTCAGGCATTTCTATCTCTCCTCTCTCTATGGTGTTCTAATTGCCCACTTTCCCTTGTGCTTTACTCTCTCTCTCCTTTGTTTAGAGCATCAGTTTCTGTAGTCCACTTATACCCTTATTTTTTCCAGTGTTTCACTAACTCTCTGATGTAATGAGGATGTATGGTCTAGAGGGATCAGTAATGCATTGTACTGTATAGAGGCGTCAGGGATGTAGCGTAGGGAATAGAGGCGTCAGGGATGTGGCGTAGGCAGAGGCGTCACCAGGTGTGGTGACACCCGGTGTGCACCCCTGATGTACTGCCGCGATCGCGGCAAAAAAGGGGGCGTGGCCTTACAGCTAGGGGGCGTGGCTTCGCGGGGATACCGGGATCGTCACTCTGGGGGCGTGCCCAGCATCTCCGGAGATGCTGGGCTTCCCCCAGAGACGGTCTCAGTGTGCTGTCGGCTCCTCTGCTATGACAGGAGCCGGGTGCTGTAACGGAATTTCACACTGCAGCACCTGGCTCCTGTCACTGCGGAGGAGCTGACATTTGGTGTCACCCCCTCCAGGTGTCACACCCGGGTGCGGGCCGCACCCGCCTTGTGACGCCACTGGGCGTAGGGAATAGAGGCGTCAGGGATGTGGCGTAGGGAATAGAGGCGTCAGGGATGTGGCGTAGGAAATAGAGGCGTCAGGGATGTGGCGTAGGAAATAGAGGCGTCAGGGATGTGGCGTAGGGAATAGAGGCGTCAGGGATGTGGCGTAGGGAATAGAGGCGTCAGCGATGTGGCGTAGGGAATAGAGGCATCAGGGATGTGGCGTAGGGAATAGAGGTGTCAGGGATGTAGCGTAGGGAATATAGGCATCAGGGATGTACTAGCAGGTATATAGAGGTCAGTGTACTGTAAAGAGGGGTCAGTAATGCAGTGATGGTTATAGAAAGGTCAGTGATGTAGTGTAGGGTATAGAGGGGTCAGTTATGTAGTGTGGGGTAAAGAGGGGTCAGTAAAGATACTAAGCTGAAGTACTTAGAACACTTCTTGAATTAAGACACAACCTGCAAGAAAAAGTATGCAATATGGGTGAAAAGGCAAATGTCAGAGGTCTGATACAAGTGACCAGCTCCATACCTTGCACCACATAGCGTTATGTTAAACTGGGATATGTTCTTTTTTGGTGTGTGTGTGTGTGTGTGTGTGTGTGTGTGTGTGTGTGTGTGCCAAAGGCTGCCTGCCTGATTGCTCCTCCCCCATCCGGCTCCCAAGCACCTCTGCTGCCCAGTGATCCAGGAGCCTGCTGCTAGGAAGAAGTGGCCGAGCTTCAGCAAGCGAGTCTGGAAACTGGCGGAGGAAGTCATGATAACCAGATAATGGGGAGTGGAGAGCCAGTTCCAAGGTAATACTTTATACAGCTGGTTGAGATCCTGGTCGGTGGATATGGATTCCAAGAAAACCCTGGAGGTGCTTCCTTTCAAGGGAGACACTCTCTTTGGAGAAGACCTCAATAAGATTGTAGCTGATCTGGCTACTGCTAAAACAACTTGCCTACCTAGTATGACTCCTACCACGCAGAAGGCTAAAAGTACTTTTCCTTGGCCCTTTCATCCTCCAGGTAAAGCGTACCCATGGTCAGGCATACCCAAAGCAAGCTCATACTTCCAGACCTGCCAAGCCCAGACTGAAGCAAGCCTGGGCTGCCCGTCAGCCTGCTTCCAAAACGGACAAGCCTGCCGCATGACGGGGCGGGCCTCCCTCTGGGGGATCCCAGGGTGGGGGGCCCGACTTCTAGGTTTGGCATAGAAAGGTATAATTCTAAGATAGAGAATTCTATTTGGAGCTCACCTTGTACTTTGTGAAGAAATAATCAGCATTGTGGCTGAGCAGATACATGTAGTGTGTGGCTGCAAACTGCATGGATCTGCTGCGTTGCAATGCTGATACTTTGAAAAAAAAAAGTACCAATAGCTTCATATAATGTTCACAATTTTTATGCAGGATCAAATAGCTCAATGGGTAGGGTGTTTGATTAGAATTCAACAGGTTATAGGTTTTAATCCTGGGTATTGTAGTTTGAGATGTGTTATTTAATAAAGCATGTTATTCTGACTGCCGGCATCCTATCACCTGGGATATCATACTAAATAAATGGAGTTGATCAATTTTTTTTTTTTTTTATTAAACTAGGGACAATTTCCAGATACTTTTATTTATAACTGAGATTGCCCCCTGGAACTTCACATCAGTTGACAACTATGCATGAGTGGGCAGTGCTTGCCCTGGATCTGCCCATCCATTTGTGTGCCATCATAAAAGAAAGCATAACTGACAGTTATCCTGGGCGTACACTACACAATTATCTGTCAGGCTATCTATCCAGTCTGGATGGATGGAATAAAAATCTGGTAATGTATAGGAGCAAATGTCGATTAACCATTTGCTCCCAAACACTAGAAAAGTGGTCAAAAATGGTCATTACACAAATTGGTTAAACCCAAAATTTAACCAATTTGTTTAGGGGACCATTTTTGTCCATTTTCTAGTGTTTGAGAGTAAATCGTTGATGGTCATTAGCTCACATAGATAACCGGATTTCTATTCCAATCAGCCAGTGTTGGAGAGATGGTCTGCCAGATTACATAATGCATACCAGAGCCATAACTAGACTTTTTAGTGCCCTGTGACAGAGAATTATATGCCCCCCCCCCCCCCCACTATTTTTGCAATATGGACAAAAGGCGCATGCCTCGTGGGGAAGGGGCATAACAAGATTGGTCTCAGAGAAAGCACATGAGATATGAAGATATATCTAGTATACTTGACACTCAATGGTTTGTGGTATTGCCGGGGGGCCCTCCTTAAATGCATATACAGTCACACATGGCTTGCTTGTGCAAATGGCATATCAGCAGTCAGCACTAACTGGTGACATGCCATTTGTACAAGTAAGCCATGTGTGACTAATATATAAACACACTTTATTAAATAACACCTCAAACTACCATACCCAGGATTCAAACCTATAACCTGTTGAATTCTAATCAAACACCCTACCCATTGAGCTACTTGATCCTGCATAAAAATTGTGAACATTATATGAAGCTATTGGTACTTTGCAAAAAAATATTATTAGCATTGCAACTCAGCAGATCAATGCAGTGTGCAGCCACACACTCCATATATCTGCTCAGCCACAATGCTGATTATTTCTTCACAAAGTACAAGGTGAGCTCCAAATAGAATTCTCTAGCTTAGATTATACCTTTCTATGCAAGTGTAAATAGCTCAATTGTTTGACTGCAATGCCACAGGAAATGGTTTGGATCCAAGACAGTGTGACTGAATAATAAAGAAACCTTAAGATGAGTTCATGAATGTTGTATAAGTATTAGTGAGAGAAGGGGTCAGGAGCATGCTAGGCTGCAAAAAAATAAGGTAGGCTGCAAGTGAAAGTAATGATCTCCTATATATTTTCCCAGATCTGTCACTCTGTGTGGCTAACTCTGGGGGAAGTCACAGCAATGGGCGGAGACGGCATCTGCAGGACGATACACCAGTGCCAGCAGCAGACCGTAACAAAGTGACAGATTAGGGAGAATATATAGGAGGTAGGGAGGTGGCCATGGTACATGGCTGACCAAGGGACACTAGCTCATGTACCCCTTTACCACTGAGGCTAGCCACCAAGGATGGACCTGTCACCAGTGCACATGCAATAACCTCTTCTGCTGCCCTCTTTGCAACTCAGATTGCCCAGTGCTCCCCTTCGCTAACAGTCCACAAAGTTTCCCCATCTCACGATCTGCCTCCTCACCGCCACTTTCATCTCTACAGCACACGCGCATATCATACAAGATCCCATCATGCGTACGTAGGTCTGAAATGCCAGAGGGAGGTTGGGGGGAGATTGGCATGCGCCAGCAACACCACACAGCTCACTGTGACCACAGTGGAGAGGCGCTGCAACAGGACAATACACCAACCTCGGAGCAAGGAACTGCGTCGGTCAGGAGGAGAACTATTTCAATAGCATAAAAAGGTTAGTGCGTCCCACCCTATGGACACCAGACTCATCAAGTCACTGTTGCCAGAGTCTCATACAATGACTCTGAACCTCTAAGCACACTATTTGACTGTCCACACCCTGCTGTGCCTATTACCCATCTCCTCCACCACCCTCAACACTGACCCACACATCATTCACCCACAAAGATACAATAAAGGTAGTTTGGATAAATTAGCTAAATGAAATGGATTTAACCAATTTATCTAAATGACCATTTTTGGATGTTTTCCAGTGTTTGTGAGCAAATGGTCAATTGTCATTTGCTGCCACATATTAGCATAATTTTGTTTCAACTAGAAAAAAAAAATTGGACAGATAATCTAAGTGTGGATCCAGTTTAAAGGTCCGTATTCACGGCCCAATTTTGGGGAGAGATGTGTGCTGAGCGAACTGCTCAGCACACATCTCTCCCCCCGCTCAGCACAGCGTGATGTGTACTGAGCGTACGGGGGGTGGGGGGGGCGCTCATTTCACCCCCTGTGTAGGGCATTCTGTGTGTATCCAGCTTAACAGGTGTGAGCATCATACAACTACTGACTTGCGAGTAACTATACAGCAGCTCCATACCTTGTGACTTGAAGAAACACCAGTTAACCCCGGGAATGCTGCAGTCAAAGCAACAATTCCTCTTCTTACATTCCGCTGCACTTATTGTGGGGTAGCCGCAATCCCTTCTGCTGTACGGTTCCACATTACATTGTTTCTTGTCACTTCCTGTTGATGCAGTAAGGAAACATCCAGGAATTACAGCAGCTTAGTTTTTTTTTTTTTTAACTGGTGCAATTTAGCTAAAACAGCTAACAGGAAATTTCCACTTAAATGGTATTTTCTAATCTTATCTGACCATGACTAAGAATAAAGGATACACAAGATAAACTCTTATAGCTATGGACCTTATCCATGTTTAAGCTCCATCAAATCTGTAATCAATAGCACTACATGCTCCCACTCTACCACTGTACTGTATACTCTATAGAGATGAGCGGGTTCGGTTTCTCTGAATCCGAACCCGCCCGAACTTCATGGTTTTTTTCACGGGTTCGAGCAGACTCGGATCCTCCCGCCTTGCTCGGTTAACCCGAGCGCGCCCGAACGTCATCATGACGCTGTCGGATTCTCGCGAGACTCGGATTCTATATAAGGAGCCGCGCGTCGCCGCCATTTTCACACGTGCATTGAGATTGATAGTGAGAGGACGTGGCTGGCGTCCTCTCCATTTAGATTATAAGAGAGAGAGATTTACTGGAGCTTAGGACTAGGAGGAGTACTGTAGAAGTGTAGAGAGTGCAGAGAGTTTACTAGTGAGTGACCACCAGACAGTGCAGTTTATTTAATATATCCGTTCTCTGCCTGAAAAAAGCGATACACACAGTGACTCAGTCACATACCATATCTGTGTGCACTGCTCAGGCTCAGCCCAGTGTGCTGCATCATCTATATATATTATATGTCTGACTGCTCAGCTCACACAGCTTATAATTGTGGGGGAGACTGGGGAGCACTGCAGTGCCAGTTATAGGTTATAGCAGGAGCCAGGAGTACATAATATTATATAGTGAGTGACCACCAGACAGTGCAGTTTATTTAATATATCCGTTCTCTGCCTGAAAAAAGCGATACACACAGTGACTCAGTCACATACCATATCTGTGTGCACTGCTCAGGCTCAGCCCAGTGTGCTGCATCATCTATATATATTATATATCTGTCTGACTGCTCAGCTCACACAGCTTATAATTGTGGGGGAGACTGGGGAGCACTGCAGTGCCAGTTATAGGTTATAGCAGGAGCCAGGAGTACATAATATTATATTAAAATTAAACAGTGCACACTTTTGCTGCAGGAGTGCCACTGCCAGTGTGACTGACCAGTGACCTGACCACACTGACCACCAGTATAGTTAGTAGTATACTTATATTGTGATTGCCTGAAAAAGTTAAACACTCGTCGTGTGACTTCACTTGTGTGTTGTTTTTTTTTTTTATTCTATAAAAATAAAACTCATTCTGCTGACAGACAGTGTCCAGCAGGTCCGTCATTATATAATATATAATATATACCTGTCCGGCTGCAGTAGTGATATATATATATTTTTTATATCATTTATCATCCAGTCGCAGCAGACACAGTACGGTAGTTCACGGCTGTGGCTACCTCTGTGTCTGCACTCGGCAGGCAGTCCGTCCATAATTGTATACCACCTAACCGTGGTTTTTTTTTCTTCTTTATACATACATACTACTACGACATCTCTTTATCAACCAGTCTATATTAGCAGCAGACACAGTACAGTACGGTAGTTAACGGCTGTGGCTACCTCTGTGTCTGCACTCGGCAGGCAGTCCGTCCATAATTGTATACCACCTAACCTTTTTCTTTGCATCATGTGCTGATTGGGGAGAGTTTTTTGGAAGGGACATCCTGCGTGACACTGCAGTGCCACTCCTAAATGGGCCCGGTGTTTGTGTCGGCCACTAGGGTCGCTAATCTTACTCACACAGTCAGCTACCTCATTGCGCCTCTTTTTTTCTTTGCGTCATGTGCTGTTTGGGGAGGGTTTTTTGGAAGGGACATCCTGCGTGACACTGCAGTGCCACTCCTAGATGGGCCCGGTGTTTGTGTCGGCCACTAGGGTCGCTAATCTTACTCACACAGCTACCTCATTGCGCCTCTTTTTTTCTTTGCGTCATGTGCTGTTTGGGGAGGGTTTTTTGGAAGGGACATCCTGCGTGACACTGCAGTGCCACTCCTAGATGGGCCCGGTGTTTGTGTCGGCCACTAGGGTCGCTAATCTTACTCACACAGCTACCTCATTGCGCCTCTTTTTTTCTTTGCGTCATGTGCTGTTTGGGGAGGGTTTTTTGGAAGGGCCATCCTGCGTGACACTGCAGTGCCACTCCTAGATGGGCCCGGTGTTTGTGTCGGCCACTAGGGTCGCTAATCTTACTCACACAGCTACCTCATTGCGCCTCTTTTTTTCTTTGCGTCATGTGCTGTTTGGGGAGGGTTTTTTGGAAGGGACATCCTGCGTGACCCTGCAGTGCCACTCCTAGATGGGCCCGGTGTTTGTGTCGGCCACTAGGGTCGCTTATCTTACTCACACAGCGACCTCGGTGCAAATTTTAGGACTAAAAATAATATTGTGAGGTGTGAGGTATTCAGAATAGACTGAAAATGAGTGTAAATTATGGTTTTTGAGGTTAATAATACTTTGGGATCAAAATGACCCCCAAATTCTATGATTTAAGCTGTTTTTTAGTGTTTTTTGAAAAAAACACCCGAATCCAAAACACACCCGAATCCGACAAAAAAAATTCGGTGAGGTTTTGCCAAAACGCGTTCGAACCCAAAACACGGCCGCGGAACCGAACCCAAAACCAAAACACAAAACCCGAAAAATTTCAGGCGCTCATCTCTAATACTCTACCTGTGTTTTTAAGGTAAAAACACCATTTAACCCCAGTGACACTTGAATTAAAGCAGCAGCCTCTATAATAGCATTCTTTAGCATTAATCCCAGGAAATCTGCAATCTTCACGCTCTTTGATAGCCACGCTACATTGCTGTTTACTTGGATGGAGCAGAGAGCACAACATCAGGACATAGGAAATATTACAATGCATGACAAGAAAGGTGTGAGCTCTACAGCAAGGCCTCTAACCCTTTGCCAGTGCCAAATACATAGGGCTTAACTCAGATCTGATCACAGCAGCAAATTTATTAGCTAAAACCATGTACACTGCAGGGGGGGGGGGTGTATAATATGTGCAGAGAGAGTTAGATTTTGGTGCGGTGTGTTCAAACTGAAATCTAAATTGCAGTGTAAAAACAAAACAGCCAGTATTTACCCTGCACACAAACAATATAACCCACCTAAATCTCTCTGCAAATGTTATATCTGCCCCCCCCCCCCCCCCCATCCCTGCAGTGCACATGGTTTTGCCCACTAGCTAACAAATTTGCTGCATCTGGGAATTACAGCATCTTAATATTTCTTTTTACAGAAGGTTCAGCAAATTAAATTATTTAGTGAAATACTGTAATCATAACAGTTACAGGGATATTGTAGGTAGATTTATTGTCAGTGGATAAATGTAAAAATTAAACCCTTAGGCATAGTTCCCAAATGCTGTCATTGCAATCCAGATTTTAAGGATATCATGCTTGAGCACAGGTGACTTAATTAGAACTTCGGTCAATGTGAATTAACCATTGGACTCAACCATGGTTATCCTTAAAACCCAGGGGTCTATTTAAGATCGATCTTAATCGATGTTGGGCTTCCAGGTTGAAAAAAAAACACACATTTACTAACATTTTAAAATTTATATAAAAAATCATCTGTTCGTAAATGCAGTGCACATGGTTTTGCCCAACTGCTAACAAAAATCCTGCTGCGATCAACTCAGAATTACCCCCCATGGCCCTCATTCCGAGTTGTTCGCTCGCAAGCTGCTTTTAGCAGCATTGCACACGCTAAGCCGCCGCCTACTGGGAGTGAATCTTAGCATCTTAAAATTGCGAACGAAAGATTTGCAATATTGCGATAAGACATCTCTGTGCAGTTTCTGAGTAGCTCGAGACTTACTCTGCCAGTGCGATCAGTTCAGTGCTTGTCGTTCCTGGTTTGACGTCACAAACACACCCAGCGTTCGCCCAGACACTCCTCCGTTTCTCCAGCCATTACCGCGTTTTTCCCAGAAACGGTAGCATTTTTTCCCACACGCCCCTAAAACGGTCTGTTTCCGCCCAGAAACACCCACTTCCTGTCAATCACATTACGATCACCAGAACGATGAAAAAACCGTGAGTAATATTCCTAACTGCATAGCAAATTTACTTGGCGCAGTCGCAGTGCGAACATTGCGCATGCGCATTAAGCGGAAAATCGCTGCGATGCGAAGAAAATTACAGAGCGAACAACTCGGAATGACCACCTATGTGCACTGCAGGGAAGGCAGATTTAACATGTGCAGAGAGAGTTAGATTTGGGTGTGGTGTGTTCAATCTGCAATCTAATTTGCAGTGTAAAAATAAAGCAGTCAGTATTTACCCTGCACAGAAACAAAATAACTCACCCAAATCTAACTCTTTCTGCACATGTTATATCTGCCTCCCCTGCAGTACACATGGTTTTGCCCAACTGCTAACAAAATTCCTGCTGCGATCAACTTGGAATTACCCCCATCGAATTACCCCCATTTTCACACTGCTCGTGTATATAAGACATAGGGCCTAATTCAGTTTGGATCGTAATACGCGTTCCAACCGCAAAAACTATGAAGAGGATGGGGGCATATACGCAGGGTCCATCCTGTGCGTGTGCCTACATTTTCTCCGGGTGCCCCGCAGAAAATGCGAATGCCTCTGCCTGTCAATCAGTAGAGGGCGTACCTTCGCAGGTATATCGCGATCATGAGCCATGTCTCCCATTTTTGTCATTATAGGTGCTCTGTGAGCTGCTGGCCATGCCCCAGCCCCTCTGTCTCCCGTGCATAGACATTGAGGCTTATTCAGACCAGATCGCTTCAATTTATTTTCACCCAGCGGGCAATCAGGTCTGCACTGCACATGCGTATGCGCCACAATGCGTAAGTGCGACGGTCCGGAGATCACAAGAAGATTGACAAGAAGAGGGTGTTTGTGTGGGTGGCAACTGAATGTTTCTAGGGAGTGTCCGGAAAAACACTGGAGGGACCCGGCGTTTTGTGGGAGGATTTGTGACGTCACCTCAATGGCTGAGTAAGTGCTGAGCTGTGC
The DNA here is from genome assembly GCF_028390025.1 of Pseudophryne corroboree. Taxonomy (NCBI): domain Eukaryota; kingdom Metazoa; phylum Chordata; class Amphibia; order Anura; family Myobatrachidae; genus Pseudophryne; species Pseudophryne corroboree. Next base: position 179,053,303 of record NC_086451.1, read on the forward strand.
TGCTCTTGTGCACATGTGATCACACACCTGCACAGCAAATTTTCCCTTCCGCTGTAGGCGGCAACTACCTGATTACAGGGATGCAAAAAACACACCCTAGCGATCAGGTCTGAATTACCCACAATGTGCATATTTGCAGAGCAACAAGCTACAGGGAGCCTTCCACCCCCCCCCCCCCTTCCCCATGACTATGGGACACTGCGGCTCCCACAGCGGGGGGGGGTTGTTTGGGTTAGCTGGATATTCCCAAAAAAAGTGACTGTCCTGCAAAAATTGATATAGTTGGGAGGTATGTTCAAATACATTTATTGTTTTGCATGCAGGGTAAATACTGGCTTCTTTGACATTTAGCCACAGATGCTGCACAGCTGAATTACAGTATTACACTGCAATTAACAGTTATGCTAGGACATTCCCCCTCCCAAATCTACCTCTCTCTGCATGTTACATCTGTCCCACAGTGGCGTGCGGTGAGGTCAGTGGCTAGTGAGGCACTACAGCCATAATTTCCGCCGAATCCTGCCGATGACCCTTAGCCAATGCCCGCTACTGCCTCTGAGCCGATACCCGCTGCCACCGCCAATGGCTTACAAACTCTCCCACAATCAACTGACCCAGCCCTCCACCACTAATTTCTATCTCAGTCCGATGCCGCCAATGCCCGCTGCCTGCCTGCTCATTGTTCTTGTTATGTATTATACATTTTTAAAGAAAAAAAAAATGAGTGTTTGGGACTGGGAAGGGTGAGGGAGGAGGACATGAATGCAATTTTGTTGTCCAGGGCTTCCATTAACTTAAAGGAGAAGGGTCTGAATGGGTTAAAAAAAAATGCGTGAGGTCCCCCCTCCTTAGTATAACCAGCCTCGGGCTCTTTGAGCCGGTCCTGGTTATTTAAATACTGGGGGAAAAATTGGACAGGGGTTCCCCGTATTTAGACAACCAGCACCGGGCTCTTAGAATGGTCCAGGTTCCAAAAATACGTGGGACAAAAGATGTAGGGGTCCCCCATATTTTTAAAACCAGCACCGGGCTCCACTAGCCAGAGAGATAATGCCACAGCCGGGGGACACTTTTATGTAGGTCCCTGCGGCCCTGGCATTACCCCTCCAACTAGTCACCCCTGGCCGGGGTTCCCTGGAGGAGTGGGGACCCCTTAAATCAAGAGGTTCTCCCCTCGAGGCACCCAAGGGCCAGAGGTGAAGCCCGAGGCTGTCCCCAGCACCCCTGGGTGGTGGGTGCCGGGCTGATAGCCATGTGTGTAAAAAAAGAATATTGTTTTTTTTGTTGTGGAACTACAAGGCCCAGCAAGCCTCCCCCGCTTGCTGGTACTTGGAGAACCTCAAGTACCAGCAGGCGGGGAAATAACGGGCTTGCTGGTACCTGTAGTTCTACAACAACAAAAAATACCCAAATAAAAACGCAAACACACACAGCGTGACAGTAAAATTATTGAGACAGGCTGTAGCATGTGGGTGCATGTAACCCTATAAAAGTGATGGATTGGGTGACTATTACAATACCCACTGTTGCTGTCTGAAAAATTATGGATTTATAGATTGCTCTGCCGAGACATGTTTTTTTCTAAAATGCACCACAGGTATGGATGGATAGTATACTTGACGACACAGAGGTAGGTAGAGCAGTGGCCTACTGTACCGTACTGCTATATATTATATTATTTATTATTATTATTATCCTTTATTTATATGGCGCCACAAGGGTTCCGCAGTGCCCAATTACAGAGTACATAAACAAATAATCAAACAGGAAAACAGCAACTTACAGTTGACGACAATATAGGACAAGTACAGGGTAAATAAACATAGCTACATCAGCAGATGACACAGGAATAAGTATCAGGTGGCAGAAGACTGCTGGATTTGGTGCAGCTGAAGATTATTAAAGTAAGAAAAGAGTAAGCACATGAGGGAAGAGGGCCCTGCTCGTGAGAGCTTACATTCTAAAAGGGAGGGGTAGACAGACAGGGGTGAGACAGATGGGGTACATAGAGAGCGTGGAACAGAGGTTTAGGATGAGATTTGGCTGGGTTTGGTGAAGAAGTGGGTCTTGAGAGCCCGTTTGAAGTTTTGTAGAGAGGTGGAGAGTCTGAGGGGGAGAGGTAGGGAATTCCAGAGAAGTGGTGCAGCACGTGAAAAATCTTGGAGGTAGGAGTGGGAGGAAGTAATCCGTAGGCAGGAGTCGGTGTGCATTAGCAGAGCGAAGAGGACGGGTGGGAGTGTAAAGCGAGATAAGATCAGAGATGTAGATGGGAGAGGAGTGGGTGAGGGCTTTGTAAGCAAGTGTGAGAAGCTTGAAATGGATTCTGAAAGGGAAGGGGAGCCAGTGAAGGACTAGTAAGAGAGGAGAGGTGGACGTAGTGCGTTTGGTGAGGAAAATGAGCCGGGAAGCAGCATTGAGGATAGATTGGAGTGGAGAGAGGTATTTGTCAGGAATGCCAGTCAGGAAGAGATTACAGCAGTCCAGTCTGGAGATGACCAGTGAGTGGATAAGAGTCTTAGTAGCATCCTGGGTCAGAAAGGGTCTGATCCTGGAAATATTTTTTAGATGAAAACGGCAGGTTTGTGAGAGGTGCTGAATGTGTGGTTTGAAGGAGAGGGAGGAGTCAAGGATTACTCCAAGACAGCGCACTTGGGGGGTAGAGGAGATAGTAGTGCCATCAATAGATAATGAGATTGTAGGAGGTGAGGTTATGCGGGAGGGAGGGAAGATGATCAGATCGGTCTTAGACATGTTAAGTTTATGAAAGAGCTGGGACATCCAGGAAGAGATAGCAGAGAGACAGTTGGAGATACGAGTGAGGAGAGTAGGGGAGAGGTCTGGAGAGGAAAGATAGATTTGAGTGTCATCAGCATAGAGATGATATTGGAAACCAAAAGAACTAATGAGCTTACTTAGTGAGGACGTTTAGAGAGAGAAGAGAAGAGGACCAAGGACAGAACCTTGGGGTACCCCTACAGTTAGTGGAAGTGAGGGGGAGGTGGAGTCATGAGAGGAGACAGAGAATGAACGGTCAGAAAGGTAGGACGACAACCAAGAGAGGGCTGTGTTACGCAGACCAATGGAGTGAAGGATTTGCAGTAGGAGAGGATGGTCCACAGTGTCAAAAGCAGCAGAGAGATCAAGTAGAATAAGTAGAGAGTAGTGTCCCTTAGATTTAGCAGCATGGAGGTCATTGCATACTTTTGTAAGGGCAGTTTCAGTGGAGTGGAGAGGACGGAAGCCAGACTGGAATGGGTCAAGCAGTGAGTGTGAGGAAAGAAAGGAAGTAAGGCGGTTGTAGACAATACGCTCAAGGAGTTTGGAGGCAAAAGGGAGGAGAGAGATGGGTCGGTAGTTGGAGAGAGTGTTTGGATCAAGGGTAGGTTTTTTAAGAATAGGAGAGATGAGAGCGTGCTTGAAGGCAGAGGGGACAGTGCCTGATGAGAGGGAGAGATTGAGAAGGTGGGAAAGATGGGAAAAAGCAGAAGAAGAGAGGTGGCAAAGGAGGCAGGAGGGGATTGGGTCAAGTGGGGAGGTGGTGAGGGGACAGGAACGAATGAGGGCCATGACTTCCTCTCCAGATGCATGGGAGAAAGATGACAGAGTTGGTGCGAGGGATGGGGAGGGTTCGTAAGGGTTGGGAGAAGGCTGGTTACTGATAGTCTGGTGTGATGTGATGTCCTGACGTATGGAGTCAATTTTGGATGTGAAGTAAGTGGCAAAGTCAAGAGCAGAGAGTGAGGAAGGGAGACGAGGTGGAGGTGGGCAGAGGAGTGAGTTGAGAGTGGCAAAGAGGCGCCGGGGGTTGGAAGACTGGGAGGAGATGAGGTTCTTGAAGTATGACTGTTTAGCAAGAGAAAGGGCAGCACTGAAGGATGAGAGCATAAGTTTGAAATGGAGGAAGTCTGCATTAGAGCGTGATTTCCTCCAGTGTCGCTCAGCCGTACGTGAGCATTTTTGCAGATATCTGGTGCATTTGGTGTGCCAGGGTTGAGGTGTTAATTTGTGAGGGTGAATAGTGGTTGGTGGAGCAACAGAGTCAAGAGCAGAAGTAAGGGAAGCATTGTATGTGGAAGTGGCTTGTTCAGGGCATGAGAGAGAGAGACTAGGAGAGAGAAGTGAGTCAAACAGGGAGGAAAGGAATGTGGTGTCAATAGCTTCAATGTTACGCTTAGTGATGGTAGCCTTAGGAGGTAGAGATGGGGAAGTCGAGAGAGATAGGTTGAAGGAGAGCAGGTGGTGGTCAGAGAGGGGAAATGGGGAGTTGGAAAAATCAGAAATATCACAGCGGTGAGTGAAGACCAGATCCAGTGAGCTCCCATTCACATGGGAGGGTGAGGAGGTCCACTGGGAGAGACCAAGTGAAGAGGTGAGGTTAAGGAGTTTAGAGGCAGGGGATTGTGTGGGGATGTCAATAGGGATGTTGAAATCGCCTAGGATAATGGTGGGAATGTCAGAAGAGAGGAAGTGAGGAAGCCAGGAAGCAAAGTTGTCGATGAATTTGGAAGCAGTGCCAGGGGGGCGGTAAATGACAGCTACTCTAAGATGGACTGGTTGGAAGAGGCATATGGCGTGGACCTCAAATGTAGAGAATATAAGGGATGGTTCTGGTGGTATGAGTTGGTAGGAGTAACTAGAAGGTAAAAGGACCCCAACACCACCCCCATGGCGACCCCCAGGTCGGGGTGTGTGTGTGAATGTAAGGCCCCCAGCAGAGAGAGCAGCAGCAGAAGTAGTGTCAGAGAGGGCGTAATCCAAGTTTCAGTAATGGCTAGTAGGTGTAGGGAGTTGGAAATGAAAAGGTCATGAGTGGGGACCAGTTTGTTATAAACAGATCTGGCATTCCAGAGGGCACAGGATAGGGGGTATGAGTTTGTGGGAGAGATGTGAATTAGATTTTCAGGGTTGCTGTAGCGATGAGGTGGGATTAACTTTGAGGGCAGGGATGATGAGAGAGTAGTGATGGTACGGGTGCCTGAGCTAGGAGGGGAAACTGCAGGAGGTGGGCAGGGAGGGAGGTCAGTGTGATGTGGATGGGGGTGTGGGGAGGTGACAGGGAAGGGAGAGAGGGAGCAGGGCTGCGTTGTGGGGTAGCAGGACCATGGGGCAGAGGTGAATGAAAGTGGGGTAACAGGAAAGGTGGGGGAAGGAAACAGAGGGATGGAGGGGAGACAGAGGAGGGGAGAGAGGAGAAGGTGGAGGAGACTAGGGGGGAAGGCTAAAGATACATTATTAGGTAGACACTGAGTGATGTGGGGAGTATAAGAAAACCTTGACATAGTGTTAAGTAGGTAAATAGGTTGAGGGAAAGTGGAAGTAGGAGAGGAGACTGTAAGGCAATCCGAGCAGAAGAATTGCAGAAATGCAGGTGAGAAAAGCAGTGTAGGCTCAAGGGGTGTAGATTTAGTATGAAATGAGTCAAAAGCGTAGATAAAGTGGGTGCAGAAAAGTATTTGGAGTGTAAGAAATGAAAGGATTGTGAGAGGTTTAAGAAGCAATGGTAATTATGTTAGATGTTTTAAGTGTTTGCAGGTAAAATTGCATTGGTGCAGCTGTGCTTAAAAAACAAAATTACAATAATACAGATACAGGCATTTGTAGGTGAAATGGATGGTTTATGAAATGTCCAAGTAAGGTAGTTCTGTGCTATGTAATCAGATGCAACAATCAGGAGGTGAGTGATCTGAGGAGTAAGTGACTCACATTTGTTATTAGTTCTTCAGTTTTCTTTGTTTTGTTAGATTGGTGTGCTTCTGTTTTCCTTCTTTTTCACTTCGATTGAACGCTGATTAAACACTGCTGTTATGTGTCAATTTTATCACGCTTTGATAAAAATGCACGCTTAGATCAATAAATGCACAGCCGAATGGCTTTGCACAGCCTACACCATTGGACTTAAGTAGAAGACTATTACAAGTGAAACCAATAATTGAAATCTGTAACCACACCCCACCCCCTCAAATGCCAGGCAATAAATTACCGTAAAAACAACAACCAGGCATTCCACAAAGATTAAACTGGGTCTATATCATTCAAAACTTTAAAAAAGTACTTCAAAATCACATACTATGCAATAATGTTTCAATTTGCATTACCCAGCAGAATTAGCTTTGCATATATAGATATAGTGCAGCAGAATATATTGGTGGTTGTAGTCAATTGTAATTACTCAGCAGAATTAGCTTTGCATATATAGATATAGTGCAGCAGAATATATTGGTGGTTGTAGTCAATTGTAATTACCCAGCAGAATTAGCTTTGCAAATATAGATATAGTGCAGCAGAATATATTGGTGGTTGTAGTCAGTTGTAATTACCCAGCAGAATTAGCTTTGCATATATATAGTGCAGCAGAATATATTGGTGGTTGTAGTCAATTGTAATTACCCAGCAGCAGCTCTACTGCACTCAACATCACCAGTGCTCACAATATATATAATGCTATATACTATGCCATAGTGGTGCTTACTATATAACACCTCCTACTGCGTTCCCCCTGGCAATTAGCATGACACCCAGAGAGTGAAACCCCTGGCAATGAGCATGACACCCAGCACGTGAAACTCTTGGCATTGAGCAGTTTTTGTAAAAGTAATTAGAAGCTTTACTGTAGGGCATAGTGTATCACAGATATTGTGGTGAGTGACATAATATGTTCCAAAGGGCATTAATGTGTGGGGCTTAACATGGTGGAAATTACTGTACTTTTTTCCCTGTGGTGGCCGAGGTCTGTTGGTGCAGGGTCAAGAACTGGGGTGTAAGGTAGTCTTTGCCTGCAAGGCTACGCCCATTTTATGGAGACCATACCCATTTTTGCGAGGTCACGCCCCCCCATCCCGTCCGGAGCGCTCACGCAAATATAGTTTTTTTTATATATATATATATGGGGGAGGGGCACAATTTTTAATGCCAATGGTGGCGGGGGGCACGCATTTGAAGCCAAATTGTTTAGAAACACCCCTGCAAGAAAATATCTGCAAATCCAATGTTACCATAAGTGTGGCATATACCTGCGCTTGCTCGCGGGGTGAGAACATCTTCCTAATTGAATTCAGCGATATGAATAGAGGTTGTGCAGCAGCCACAGAAAGGGTTAATCTCTGCAGCTTGTCACTAAATTACATTGTTGCAATTTTAGCTGGGAGCTGCAATAATTACTCTAATACATAACACAGCCAACACTTCTATATTCACACAATATACTGCATGGTGAATATAGAAGTGGTGCTTACTAAACAGCACCTCCTACTGCATTCCACATCACCGCTGGTCACACTCATATCAGGCCCATAATGCTGTATACCAGGCCTGGCCAACCTGTGGCTCTCCAGCTGTTGTAATACTACAAGTCCCATCATGCCTTGCCCCAGATTTGCTATTAGGGAATGCTAAAACGGTGGTAGGGCATGCTGGGATGTGTAGTTTCACAACATCTGGAGAGCCACAGGTTGGCCAGGCCTGCTGTATACTATGCCATAGTGGTGCTTACTATATAACACCAGGTGCTGTGCAGTGGTCAAAACAAACTAACTGGTCCCATGCTGTTGTTGAACTAAAGGCCTATACACACGATGAGATTCGGTCTATGCTAATAGGTTTAAAAAGGTTACATAAAAGCTACTTTATGTATTTATTCATTAAAGTTTTTAAGTTGTATTTTACAACCATACAATGATATGATATATAATGTATCGTATAATCATTACATAATGTTGATGGCATTGAATTGTCTCTGCCTTGACTAGTGGCAGCAGCTTCAGCACTAGGTGGAAGTGGATCTTGATCTTTCCCTATTTTACCCTCCACCTTTTTGTTCTCCATTTTTTAATGTGTGGAATTATATGCCAGTAATATATCTGGAATTAGACGGTGGTAATGTCTGGAATTAGATACCACTAGATAGATACCAGATATCACTGCATACCCTCCAACATTTTACACACAAAAAGCGGTACAAATTAGAAAAAGGGGCGTGGTCACAGGTAAAGGGGGCGTGGTCACGCCCCTTTTCCTATACTTTCAATGGAAGTTTGGAGAGCCAAAAATAGGTACAGACCATGAAAAAAAGGTACTGTACCTATTAAAAAGGTACAGTTGGAGGGTATGTCACTGTGACTGGAATGATGACATATGCACAGTGACAGGACACTACCACAGCACCCTACAGCAGCCATATGCGGCACAAGACACTGGAGTATTAGTAATGTACTGTAGTATACTGAGCACCACAAGACAATGAGCAGTGATACGGAGCACTGATGAGATTACTAGAACTGACACTGAGCAGCCAGATGCAGCACTGGACTATTAGTAATGTTCTGTAGTATACTGAGCACCACAATGCAGCACAAAACAATGAGCAGTGATACTGAGCACTGATGAGGATACTAGAACTGACACTGAGCAGCAAGATGCAGCACTGGACTATTAGTAATGTACTCTAGTATACTGAGCACCACAATGCAGCACAAGACAATGAGCAGTGATACTGAGCACTGATGAGGATACTACTGAGAACTGACACTGAGCAGGAGAGACACACTACAATTTCATCTTGCGCCTCTTTTTTTATTTATCTTTGCATCATGTGCTGTTTGGGGCTATTTTTTTAAGTGCCATCCTGTCTGACACTGCAGTGCCACTCCTAGATGGGCCAGGTGTTTGTGCTGCCCACTTGGGTCGCTTAGCTTAGTCATCCAGGGACCTTGGTGCAAATTTTAGGACTAAAAATAATATTGGGAGGTGTGAGGTGTTCAGAATAGACTGGAAAGGAGTAGAAATTATGGTTATTGAGCTTAATACTATAGGATCAAAATTACCCCCAAATTCTATTATTTTAGCTGTTTGAGGTTTTAAAAAAAAATCACCCGAATCCAAAACCCGAAAGGGTGGTTTTGCCAAAACGCGTCCGTATCCAAAACACAACTGCGGATCCGAAACCAAAACCAAAACATGAAACACGAAAAATGCCCGCTGCACATCTCTAGTTAGGGGAGAAGCATGTAGCCTTGTAGACTATGCACAGCTATATCTAGAAAAATATACGATCTAATCTTTAACCAACCAATGCAAGAAAGTATTTAATGTGAAAATACGAAACACTAGACTAATTGGAGGTGCGCCCTAAAGCAAATTACAATTTTAGGATTAGGGGGTTCGGAAAGACCTCTAGTGTATACACTACTATATACATTTTAAGATAGGAAGGTACAAATTACATATTCACATTGCATCTATGGGCTGGATTCAAATGTCCCTTTCCTCCCTCAATCGTGCCCGTCAGCAGCTATTCTAATGTTGCTGCCAACGGGTGCGACATGTTTATTTCAGCTCGCTACCCCCAGGGGAAACAAGCTGAAATGTGTGCAAAGAGACCCATTTGGGCAACCAAACGGTGTCTTTTCACGATCGCGCCCATTACTTTATTCAGGTTTAGGTGCTTTGTGCACCTAAACCAGAGTGTAATGGGCGCAATAATTGAGGGCATTTGAATTTCCCTTATATGTGTGTGTGTGATATACACACAGACACACATACTGTATTTCTTTATATAATGGACACCTCAGTTTCTATTCATTCATGTCCTGCCCCTTACTCTGTCAGACCCCTTCCCCTCTACTTTTCTGACCCCAAACGCCACTCATTCTTGTTGAGTGCTGGTGGGCCCATTCAGAATTTTGCTATGGGGCCCACAAAGGTCTAGTTACGCCACTGGGCAGGGTTATAGAGGAGGCGGTGCAAGGCATCCTGGGAACAGTCAAAGCTTTAGCCTGTTGGTGCCTTGGATCAACATCCAACTCTACACCCCTATGTTAGTGTAGTGCCTTTTGGGGTTAAGGTTTTACAGAAAGTTACAGGTTTTTTTTAATTTAGTAAAATATGCCCCATTTTAAAGATAGGGCATTTAAATTTGTTGCACCTGTGCAGTACATAGCAGCCTGCAGGGCATGTACAGTGGCTTCATTTGGGTGCACATACATTGCCGGCTCCTGGACGCAAACTGAAATTATTGTGTGTAAGTGGAATTAGCGGTGTTTATGTCATACAGGGGGGTGGGGGAGGTTTGTGGTTGGCGGGGGGCACGCTGTGCGATTATTATCCTGCATCTATACATACATGCGCTAACACCTGGACATACACTGATGTACCCACACCTAATATCCATACATACACGCCCTGACACCTGGACATACACCAACATTCCCACACCTGCATCTATACATACACATGCTGACACCTGGACATACACCAACATACAAGCACCTGCATCTATATATACACGCGCTGACAAATGGACATACACCGACGTACCCACACTTGCATCTATACATACATGCACTGACATCTGGACATACAAGCACCTGCATCTATACATACACGCGCTGACACCTGAACCTACACTGACGTTCCCACACCTGCATCTATACATACACATTCTGACACCTGGACACACACAGACGTACCCACACCTGCATCTATACATACACGCGTTGACACCTGGACGTACACTGACGTACACACACCTACATCTATATATGCATGGATGCAAATGTGGGTACGTCTGTATACGTCCAGTTGTTAGCATGTGTATGTATAGATGTTAGGTGTGGGTACATCAGTGTATGTCCAGGTGTCAGCACATGTATGTATAGATTCACATGTGGGTACGTTGGTGTACGTTTAGGGGTCAGCGTGTTTATGTATAGATGTTGGTGTGTGTATGTCAGTGTACGTACAGATATAGGTGTGTGTATGTATGTATGTATGTATATGTATAGAGGAAGGTGTGATACATACATATAACACATACATGATAGATACATACATATATCACACACACGATAGATAGATAGATAGATAGATAGAACACATACATACAAGATAGATACATACATACATACATACATGATAGATACATATATACACACACATACGATAGATAGATAGAACACATACATACAAGATAGATACATACATACATACATGATAGATACATATATACACACACATACGATAGATAGATAGAACACATACATACAAGATAGATACATACATACATACATGATAGATACATATATACACACACATACGATAGATAGATAGATAGATATCTATCTATCTATCTATCTATCACAAACATATATGATTCATACATATATCACACACACATACATGATACATACATGAGAAAGACCTGGGATGGTGATGAGGCCCGGGCCCCCTGCTGATGTTGCGTTGAGGAAGGCAGTGTTCCAGGGCGGATGCCAGTCGGGGAGAGCGCCGCGCAGCCCGGGAAAAATACTGCTGAGGAGCTACATCTGGAAGAGCCCCAGGGAGGGAGAGTGTCACATGCCCCATCCTGCGCGGCACACTCTGCAGGCCTGCACATGGGAAGGGAGGTCTCTGGCCACACATACTCACCCTGCTGCTGAAGCCCCGCTGCTGTCCCTATCAGCGCTCTCCAGCGGGGAGCGGGGCCAGGATGAACCTCAACCTGTGAGAACTATCTTCATGATCAAGAGATCTCATATGCAAGATAAGTATGTGTTGGGAAAGGGCTGGGGAGGGCTGCTGCTCGGGCACACCCTCGTCAAGTTAAGGAGATTTAACTGAGGAAGCACAAGGGAACTCTCGTCTGGGGACAACAACTGCAGGGAGACCACATCTTTTCAGATGAACATGGGAGGGCGGAAGGCTGCCTAATACTGAAGCACCCTCAGACATTAAACCATATGCAACAACTATTGCAAGCATTCCTGGGGGAAGGTCTGCAGCAGACGGATTTGCATTCGGTGATGTCATCCAAGCAGTGGGCCAAAGTTGGCTGGAACCCTCATCTGTATATGAAAAGAGAAAAGGGGCATGCGGGGCATGGCGGTCTTTTGCGGCGCTTGGATAACCCCAAGTTTGCATTAAACACCCCCACCCTCCTTCGGTGTGGGGCTCATGTTGGCCATGCCCAAGCCCCTGAAGCATTCAAGCTGATTTCTTGCAGCAGCTGGGCACTGTAACAGCTTCAGAGCTGCTCTACAAGACAAGTAAAAGGGTGTGGGCCCTGCAGCACCACCGGTAGTTTGCATACACACATATATAGGACAGCATCTCTTATATGCCCCAGGGTCAATAAAATAGTATCCTTGTCTAGGCTATCCATCCCCTCAGATAAGGCATTTGTCCATGCCGCTACAGCACTACACACCCAGGTCGACGCAATTGCCGGTCTGAGTAAGGTACCTGAATGTGTATAAATGGACTTCAGGGTAATCTCCTGTTTGCGGTCAGCACACTCTTTGAGGGTAGCCGTATCCTGGGACGGGAGGGCTACCTTCTTGGATAAGCGTGTTAATGCTTTGTCCACCCTAGGGGAGGATTCCCATCGTAACCTATCCGTTGATGGGAAAGGATACGCCATAAGAATCCTTTTGGAAATCTGCAGTCTTTTATCTGGAGATTTCCAAGCTTTTTCACATAACTCGTTCAGCTCGTGTGAGGGGGGAAAGGTTACCTCAGGCTTCTTTCCCTTGTACATATGTACCCTCTTGTCAGCGACAGGGGGTTACTCTGTTATGTGCAAAACATTTTTTATTGCCATAATCATAAATCGAATGGATTTTGCCAATTTTGGCTGTAACTTTGCATCATCGTAATCGACACTGGAGTCAGAATCCGTGTCGGTATCTGTGTCAACAAACTGGGATAGTGGGCGCTTATGAGACTCTGACAGTCCCTGCAACATAGGATCAGGCATGGGTTGAGACCCTGACTGTCCCAAAGCTTCTGCCTTGTCTAATCTTTTGTGCAATGAGTTTACACTAGCATTTAAAACATTCCACATATCCATCCAATCAGCTGTCGGCGGAGACACCATATTCATTTGCTCCCGCTCCTCTCTAATATAGCCTTCTTCCTCAGACATGTCGACACACGTGTACCGACACACCACACACACAGGGAATGCTTTTTCTGAAGACAGTTTCCCCACAAGGCCCTTTGGAGAGACAGAGAGGGAGTATGCCAGCACACACCCCAGCGCTATATAACCCAGGAATAAAACAGTAACTTAATGATTGCCCAGTAGTGCTGTTGTATGTAATTTGCAAATTATGTGCCCCCCCCCCTCTTTTCAACCCTCTTGTCTAACGTGGTATAAGCAGGGTAGAGTCCGGGGAGCTTCCTCTCAGCGGTGCTGTGGAGAAAAAATGGCGCTGGTGAGTGCTGAGGGAGAAGCCCCGCCCCCTTGGAGGCGGGCTTCTGTCCCGCTTAAACTGTAAAATTGGTGGGGGCTCATACATATATACAGTGCCCAGCTGTATATATGTTATATTTTTGCGAAAGAGGTTTATATTGCTGCCCAGGGCGCCCCCCCTGCGCCCTGCACCCTTACAGTGACCGGAGTATGTGAGGTGTATGGGAGCAAAGGCACACAGCTGCAGTGCTGTGCGTTACCTCAGTGAAGATCATGAAGTCTTCTGCCGCCTCTGAAGTCTTCTTTTCTTCTCATACTCACCCGGCTTCTATCTTCCGGCTCTGCGAGGGGGACGGAGGCGCGGCTCTGGGACGGACGGCGAGGGTGAGATCCTGCGTACCAATCCCTCTGGAGCTAATGGTGTCCAGTAGCCTAAGAAGCAGGACCTTGCAACTCAGAGAGTAGGGCTGCTTCTCTCCCCTCAGTCCCTCGATGAGGGAGTCTGTTGCCAGCAGTGCTCCCTGAAAATTAAAAACCTAACAAAATACTTTCTGTCAGAAAGCTCAGGAGAGCTCCTGAAAAGCACCCAGTCTCCACTGGGCACAGTATCAAACTGAGGTCTGGAGGAGGGGCATAGAGGGAGGAGCCAGTGCACCCCCAGAACTAAAGTCTTTCTTAAAGTGCCCATGTCTACTGTGGAGCCAGTCTATCCCCATGGTCCTTACAGAGTCCCCAGCATCCTCTAGGACTTTAGAGAAAATAGGATTTTAATACCTACTGGTAAATCCTTTTCTCTTAGTCCGTAGAGGATGCTGGGCACCCGTCCCAGTGCGTACTGTGTCTGCAGTTATTAAATGGCCCTTAACTCCAGAACATTTATGTGGAGACAACTTTCCTGACTTGACCATCTTCCTTGGATGTTTTCCCCCTGTGTGACTGCTCCCCAGCCTCGGAGGGTTGCATCCGTGGTCCCTAGGATCCCGTCCTGGATCCCAAACCATCGCCCCTCTAGGTGGTGAGAACTGTGCAGCCACCAATGGAGTGAGATTCTGGTCTTGGAAGACAGGATTATCCTCCGGTGCATGTGTAGGTGGGATCCGGACCACTTGTCCAACAGGTCCCACTGGAACACTCTGGCATGGAGCCTGCCAAACTGAATGGCCTCGTAGGCCGCAACCATCTTCCCCAGCAACCGAATGCATTGATGGATTAACACTCTTGCTGGTTTCAGAATTTGTTTGACCAGACTCTGGATCTCCAGAGCCATTCCACTAGAAGAAAACCTCTTCTGTGTCCAGTATCACTCCCAAAAACAACAACCGCGTCATTAGGACCAACTGCGATTTTGGCAAGTTTAGGAGCCAACCATGTTGTTAAAGAACTGTCAGGGAGAGTAGATGTTTTGCACCAACTGGTACCTGGGTCTCGTCTTTATCAGGAGATCATCCAAGTACGGGATAATTGTGACTCCTTGCTTGCGAAGGAGAACCATCATTTCCGCCATCACCCTGGTGAAAATCCTCGGAGCCGTGGACAGACCAAACGGCAACGTCTGAAATTGGTAATGACAATCCTGAATTGCAAACCTCAGGTAGCTTGATGCAGTGGCTAAATGGGAACATGTAAGTAGGCATCCTTTATGTCTACCAAAACCAGGAAATCTCCTTTATCCCTCGGACTGCAGATCACTACCCTGAGAGATTCCATCTTGAAATTGAATTTCTTTAGGTAGAAATTAAGGGATTTCAGATTTAAGATTGGTCTGACTGAGCCGTCCGGCTTCGGGACCACTAAGAGGCTTGAATAAAAACCTTCTCCCTGCTGACTAAGGCTGATTTGAACAATCGGTGAGGGGGAACTTCTTGAAACCCCAGTTTGTACCCTTGGGACACTATTTGTAAAACCCACGAGTCCAGGTCCGAATGAATCCAGAACTGACTGAAGAGTTTTAGACGTGCCCCCCAGTGGCGGAACTAGCGAGCAGTGGGCCCATGTGCGACAAAATGGCTTGGGCCCCCCCCCCATCCCTTCCCATCCAAGTCCACCCCCTCACCCCTGGAGAGGATCTGGTGAGGGGGGCCTGCTCAGGGAAGTGGATACCTAGCAACAGTGCCGTAACTAGACATTTTAGCAGTGTGTGCAAGAAACGGCATTGGAGCCCCACCCCTGCATGCAAAACAGGGGCAGTGCGCGCCGTAGGCGCGCGCAAAAAAACATAGTGGCGTGGCTTCGTGGTTAAGGGGTGTGGCCACAAAATAATACCAATTCATAAAACGGTGCACAGTAGTCTCCATTATTCAAATTACGCCGCACAGTAGCACCACTACACCAGGTAGAGACCCTTTTACACCTTACGGCGGACAGATTCCTCTTTTTACACATTACAGCAGACAGCGTCCTCTTTTTACACATTACAGCAGACAGCGTCCCCTTTTTACACATTACGGCAGACAGCATCCCCCTTTTTTACACAACGGCAGACAGCGTGCCCTTGTTACACATAGCGGCAGACAGCGTACATTTTTTTCACATAACGGCAGACAGCCTGCCCTTGTTAAACATAGCGGCAGACAGCGTACACTTTTTACACATAACGGCAGACAGCCTGCCCTTGTTAAACATAGCGGCAGACAGCGTACACTTTTTTCACATAACAGCAGTCAGCCTGCCCTTGTTACACATAATGGAAGACATCGTACACTTTTTACACATTACAGCAGACAGCTTGCCCTTGTTACACATTACAGCAGACAGCTTGCCCTTGTTACACATTATGGCAGACAGCGTGCCCTTGTTACACATTACGGCAGACAGCATCCCCCTTGTTACACATTATGGCAGGCAGATTCCCCCTTGTTACACATTACGGCAAGCAGATTCCCCCTTTTTACACATTGCGGCAAGCAGCTTCCCCCTTTTTACACATTGCGGCAAGCAGCTTCCCCCTTTTTACACATTGCGGCAGGCAGATTCCCCCTTTTTACACATTGCGGCAGGCAGTCCCCCTTTTTACACATAGCTGCAGGCAGATTCCCCCTTTTTACACATAGCGGCAGGCAGATTCCCCCTTTTTACACATTGCGGCAGGCAGTCCCCCTTTTTACACATAGCTGCAGGCAGATTCCCCCTTTTAACACATAGCTGCAGGCAGATTTCCCCCTTTTACACATAGCTGCAGGCAGATTCCCCCTTTTTACACATAGCGGCAGGCAGATTCCCCCTTTATACACATAGCGGCAGGCAGATTCCCCCTTTTTACACATAGCGGCAGGCAGATTCCCCCTTTTTACACATAGCGGCAGGCAGTCCCAACAAAGAAAGAAAGAGAAGAAAGAAAGAAAGAAAGAAAGAAAGAAAGAAAGAAAGAAAGAAAGAAAGAAAGAAAGAAAGAAAGAAAGAAAGAAAGAAAGAAAGAAAGAAAGAAAGAAGAATTATACTTACCCTCTCCGCTGGCTCAGGCTCCTCGTGCAGCTTGACGATTCCCGGGCAGTAGAGAAGGAGGAGGAGGGAGGTGGAGGAGGGAGCCGCAGCAGCGCTGTGTTATTGGTGGAGGCGCTGCTGCTGCTGCCCCTCTGCTTCACCATAGGCTGTTCTCGGAAGACAGCCTATAGTGAAGCAGAGGGGCAGCAGCAGCAGCGCCTCCACCAGTAACAAAGCGCTGCTGCGGCTCCTTCCTTCACCTCCCTCCTCCTCCTCCTCCCCCCCGTGCCGCTGCTCCTCTCATCTCCAAGCGACCCTCCTCCCTCTTCGTGTGTTACAGAGGCGGCAGCGTGTCTGGTGCTGCGGCTGCTGCCCGTAGTGCCCTGGCCTGATCTGTTCGTTACGACGGGCGGCGGGAGTCGCAGGACGCAGGCCCGACGGGAGCGCTGGTGTGCGGCTGCGGCATGATACAATGAGTCATTGTGACTCATTGTAATGCCGGCGGCTGTGGGCCCTTGAGTGCGGCGGGGCCCCAGTGCAATGCACTGCCTGCCCTGCCAGTAGTTCCGCCCCTGGTGCCCCCCACTGGTGTGGGCTCCTGCAAGAGAGCCCCAGCGTCATGCAGTGGATTTGGCAGAAGCAGAGGACTCTGCTCCTGCGATCTTGAAGAGGCTTCTTGGAGTCAGCATCAGCATTCCCTTGGTGAATCCACAATGCCCTCCTATCCGAGACTGCCATGAAATTGGCCCGTGAGCACTTGTGCCCGGTGTAGGATTTTTAAATATGTGTAGTTTACTGTATGCAAGGGTTTAAAACCTTTTAGGAACTGAGATCTAAGGTGTATTACATGTAGTTTAAAAAAAACAAAAAAGGTTTATTTTATGGCAGTAGTTTCCAAACTGGGGTTCTTGCACTGGTAGCAAAGTTTGGTGGTCCAGGACCAATTAAAATTATTTATACTTTATTAAATTGGCAAAACCATTCCCTCACAACATAACTGAACCTGAGGATGACATGCTATAAACACAATTTACTTAATTTTATATTTTTTTCTGAATTTCTCAATAAAAAAAACTTTGGCCTAGGGGTGCCGTGAAACAAATTTTGATACTATTTATTTATATAGTGCTCTTTCTCCAACAGGACTCAAGGCGCTTGAGATATGGCTTCTGGAACTGAACACAGGATTCTAAATGTGGCTGTACCAAGGTCCTATGCAGTGGCATTACAGATTGAGTATCCCTTATCCAAAATGCTTGGGACCAGAGGAATTTTGGATATCGGATTTTTCTGTATTTTGGAATAATTGCATACCATAACGAGATATTATGGTGATGGGACCTAAATCTAAGCACAGAATGCATTTATGTTTCATATATACCATATACACACAGCCTGAAGGTCATTTTAGCCAATATTTTTTATAACTTTGTGCATTAAACAAAGTGTGTGTACATTCACAGAATTCATTTATGTGTCATATACACCTTATACACACAGTCTGAAGTTCATTTAATACAATATTTTTAATAACTTTGAGTATTAAACAAAGTTTGTGTACACTGAGCCATCAAAAAACAAAGGTTTCACTATCTCAGTCTCACTCAAAAAAGTCCGTATTTCGGAATATTCCGTATTTCGGAATATTTGGATATGGGATACTCAACCTGTATTACTTTTTTCTGCTACTGGTTCTTTACCTATGCAAACAAGCATCTGACTTGCCTTTCCTATTGCTTTGTTACATTGCTCACCTGAAATAGTAATACTTAGATAGCTTTCCTCTTGCCATTATAATGCCCTTAATATTATAGTTAGCCTTTGTATTTTTGAGACGTGTATGATTTTGCATTTTTTGGCATTAAATGTTGCCATGTTCTTGACCATTCCTCTAGTCCTGGGGCGGAACTGCCAGAGACAACGGAGTCAGTTGCCGCCGGGCTCCAGCCCTAAAGGGGCTTCCTCCATTGCCCTCCGGCTGTTACATGCCCTTCCTACTAAATAGACAAAGGCGCTACCAGCAGGGTCTCGCAGTTTGTACATTCCATGCCGTAACACCCTTCTTTCCACCTTTTTCAAGACCCAGCCCAGCAGCCTCGCCGCTGCCACCACCGCTAGCTGCAGCACTGCAAGCGGTGGGGTGCCCCTGCTTCTTCTCACACCACAGATAGCTGGGCAGCACTGCAACTGCCTGCCTGATTGCTCCGCCCCCTTCTGGCTCCCAAGCACCTCTGCTGCCCAGTGATCCAGGAGCCTGCTGCTAGGAAGAAGTGGCCGAGCTTCAGCAAGCGAGTCTGGACACTGGCGGAGGAAGCCATGATAACCAGATAATGGGGAGTGGAGAGCCAGTTCCAAGGTAATACTTTATACAGCTGGTTGAGATCCTGGTCGGTGGATATGGATTCCAAGAGAACCCTGGAGGTGCTTCCTTTCAAGGGAGACACTCTCTTTGGAGAAGACCTCAATAAGATTGTAGCTGATCTGGCTACTGCTAAAACAGCTTGCCTACCTAGTATGACTCCTACCACGCAGAAGGCTAAAAGTACTTTCCCTTGGCCCTTTCATCCTCAAGGTAAAGCGTACCCAAGGTCAGGCATACCCAAAGCAAGCTCATGCTTCCAGACCTGCCAAGCCCAGACTGAAGCAAGCCTGGGCTGCCCATCAGCCTGCTTCCAAAACGGACAAGCCTGCCGCATGACGGTGCAGGCCTCCCTCTGGGGGATCCCAGGGTGGGGGGCCCGACTTCTAGGTTTGGCATAATTCTAAGCTAGAGAATTCTGTTTGGAGCTCACCTTGTACTTTGTGAAGAAATAATCAGCATTGTGGCTGAGCAGATACATGTAGTGTGTGGCTGCAAACTGCATGGATCTGCTGCGTTGTAATGCTGATACTTTTTTTTTCAAAGTACCAATAGCTTCATATAATGTTCACAATTTTTATGCAGGATCAAATAGCTCAATAGGTAGGGTGTTTGATTAGAATTCAACAGGTTATAGGTTTGAATCCTGGGTATGGTAGTTTGAGATGTGTTATTTAATAAAGTATGTTGTTCTAACTGCCGGCATCCTATCACCTGGGATATCATACTAAATAAATGGAGTTGATCAATTTTTTTTAATTTTTTTTTTAAACTAGGGACAATTTCCAGATACTTTTCTTTATAACTGAGATTGCCCACTGGAACTTCACATCAGTTGACAACTATGCATGAGTGGGCAGTGCTTGCTCTGGATCTGCCCACCCATTTATGTGCCGTCATAAAAGAAAGCACAACTGACAGTTATCCTGGGCGTACACTACACAATTATCTGTCAGGCTATCTATCCAGTCTGGATGGATGGAATGAAAATCTGGTAATGTATAGGAGCAAATGTCAATTAACCATTTGCTCCCAAACACTAGAAAAGTGGTCAAAAATGGTCATTACACAAATTGGTTAAACCCAAAATTTAACCAATTTGTTTAGGGGACCATTTTTGTCCATTTTCTAGTGCTTGAGAGTAAATCGTTGATGGTCATTTGCTCACATAGATAACCGGATTTCTATTCCAACCAGCCAGTGTTGGAGATATGGTCTGCCAGAATGCATAATGCATACCAGAGCCATAACTAGACTTTTTGGTGCCCTGTGACAGATAATTATATGCCCCCCCCCCCCCCCCCTCCTCCTCCCCATTTTTGCAATATGGACAAAAGGCGCATGCCTTGTGGGGAAGGGGCATAACAAGATTGGTCTCAGAGAAAGCACATGAGATATGAAGATATATCTAGTATACTTGACACTCAATGGTTTGTGGTATTGCCGGGGTGCCCTCCTTAAATGCATATATAGTCACACATGGCGTGTTTGTGCAAATGGCATATCAGCAGTCAGCACTAACTGGTGACATGCCATTTGTACAAGTAAACCATGTGTGACTAATATATAAACATACTTTATTAAATAACACCTCAAACTATCATACCCAGGATTCAAACCTATAACCTGTTGAATTCTAATCAAATACCCTACCCATTGAGCTACTTGATCCTGCATCTATTCTAACCTCCAAAAACAGATTCAGTTGCATTTTCCAGCGTGTTTTGTTTGCGCCTTTGCAAATGTCTTACATCGACAAACTTATTTAGTACTATTTTGCAAATAGGGTTACATTGTCGCAACATTGTGTTCCCTAATTGCTTGATTTTTTTAAATGCAACAATTGATAAAGACACCTGATAATTGCTCTGTGGAGTCTTATTTTGTGTCTACTTCTTATCTACATTTAATTCCCTACCTCTAATCAAGGCATTTTTAAATGCTGGGGGCTGCCAGGACGTGAGGCCTACTTAGACTTTAGATCTGAATTTGAATGTACTTGTGAACTAACTTAATTTCCTACTTCTAAATTCATTCCTAAATTCACTACTTATATTAATCCTGTAGTTGGGCATTTTGAGCCTTCAATTGTGGGCATTGTTTTGTGTCCAGACCAGCAGCTGGTGGTGTGCATTTTGCTGGAAAGGCATCGAAGACCTCCGATATGCTGCATCTCCTGATGTGTGTCTCCCTCAAGTGGCTGTCAGCAAATGCATGCTAGACACCCCATTCCAAGCTGATTGTGACATCACGGAACATGCATCATAGAACAGGCATGCTAGAATATGGGTCTTCAACCTGCGACCCTCCAGCTGCTGTGGAACTACATATACCAGCATGCCCTGCCTCAGTTTTAGCATACCTTAATAGCAAAACTGTGGCAGGGCATGCTGGGATGTGTAGTTTCACAGCAGCTGGAGGGCCACAGGATGAAGACCCATGTGCTAGAGCCAAGCCGCAGGTACATTGAATGCTAGCAAGCTGAATGTTTAAATCATTTTTGTTCCGCAGCATTCCAATGCGGAAGATTCCATGGAACCAGAGATTATTCCATTGAGAAGGACATGCTGCCTGGATGACTGCACTGTGCAAATTAAATCACGGAGGCAGTTGGCTTGTGGGTGGCTCTGGTGACTGGGTGGTTGGGTGGGCGGTGTGTCGGAGGTGGAGCACATGCAAATGAATGTGTATCATCCAGCTAGTGAGAGTGAAAACTCATGCAGGAGTGTGCCTGCTTGTCAGTGGGTTATGCACCTTGCCAGGCGTCAAATCTACATGGAGCAGCTGGAGGGGACAAGAGCAGGTTTGCAAAATATAGATAGAAGAGCATATATGCTGGCGCATTCTCCATGATTGTGTCAGCTTATGTTTTGGTGCACTGCACTTTCCTTCACTAAGTTTTAGCCATTTTGGTTAAACGCAAGTGTAGTTGCTTCTCGCCCTTTTGGCTGTGATCTTGTATCGTGGTTGAAGAGTCTTCTGGAGGGATTGTTTTCTTCATTGGCGAGAGACTGAAGATATTCCAGGATGGAAGGCTTGGGAACACTATCCGTTTTTCAGTTGTGGAAGAGTTGAAAGACCGGATTGGACTACATTCTATAGTAAAGGATATCTTTGTATTTATTAATCCTCCCTTTATATGTGTCTGTCTTTCAATAAAGCTTCGGGCTTGTGATTCCTTCACCCTCTTACACTCCACACCCATAGCCTTATTAACTGTTGTATTATTGTATTGTTTAAATGTATAGTGCAGTTCATGATTTATAGTGTAGGCTGGCCTGTGCTGTAGTTCTTGAACTGTACTATACCGACAGCATTTGTATTGTGTTTTGGCTGTGCTGCAACACGGTACTTATGTGTGTAATGTTTATGTATGTTTTTTTGCTTCTTTATGTCAATAAAGACTGCTTTTTCAATCCAATATCTGAAAACAATCAATGTTTATCTTTGATGGCAATAGAAGTGGTATGATATTTGCTGCTTTTGAAAGGCAATATCTGATATGTCCCCTATCTGGGAACCATATATTAAATGGCTTTTCAGAAAAGGGAGATGGGAGAAGAGCTTTCAGTACTTGTAGGACCAATGCTCATTTCCTATTCTAGCCTCCAAAAACAGATTCAGTTGCATTTTCCAGCGTGTTTTGGATGCGCCTTTGCAAATGTCTTACATCGACAAACTTATTTAGTACTATTTTGCAAATAGGGTTACATTGTTGCAACATTGTGTTCCCTAATTGCTTGATTTTTAAATGCAACAATTGATAAAGACACCTGATAACTGCTCTGTGGAGTCTTATTTTGTGTCTACTTCTTATCTACATTTAATTCTCTACCTCTAATCAAGGCATTTTTAAATGCTGGGGGCTGCCAGGACGTGAGGCCTACCTAGACTTTAGATCTGAATTTGAATGTACAAAGGGAGATGGTAGAAGAGCTTTCAGTACTTGTAGGACCGATGCACATTTCCTATTCTAGCCTCCAAAAACAGATTCAGTTGCATTTTCCAGCGTGTTTTGGATGCGCCTTTGCAAATGTCTTACATCGACAAACTTATTTAGTACTATTTTGCAAATAGGGTTACATTGTTGCAACATTGTGTTCCCTAATTGCTTGATTTTTTAAATGCAACAATTGATAAAGACACCTGATAACTGCTCTGTGGAGTCTTATTTTGTGTCTACTTTTTATCTACATTTAATTCTCTACCTCTAATCAAGGCATTTTTAAGTGCTGGGGGCTGCCAGGACGTGAGGCCTACCTAGACTTTAGATCTGAATTTGAATGTACTTGTGAACTAACTTAATTTCCTACTTCTAAATTCATTCCTAAATTCACTACTTACATGAATCCTGTAGTTGGGCATTTTGGGACTTCGATTGTGGGCATTGTTTTGTGTCCAGACCAGCAGCAGGTTGTGTGCATTTGCTGGAAAGGCATCGAAGACCTCCGATATGCTGCATCTCCTGATGTGTGTCTCCCTCAAGTGGCTGTCAGCAAATGCCTGCTAGACACCCCATTCCAAGCTGATTGTGACATCACGGTACATGCATCATAGAACAGGCATGCTAGAACATGGGTCTTCAACCTGCGACCCTCCAGCTGCTGTGGAACTACACATCCCAGCATGCCCTGCCTCAGTTTTAGCATACCTTAATAGCAAAACTGTGGCAGGGCATGCTGGGATGTGTAGTTTCACAGCAGCTGGAGGGCCACAGGATGAAGACCCATGTGCTAAAGCCAAGCCGCAGGTACATTGAATGCTAGCAAGCTGAATATTTAAATCCTTTTTATTCCGCAGCATTCCAATGTGGAAGATTCCATGGAACCAGAGATCCTTCCATTGAGAAGGACATGCTGCCTGGATGACTACACTGTGCAAATTAAATCACGGAGCCAGTTGGCTTGTGGGTGGCTCTGGTCACTGGGTGGTTGGGTGGGTGGTGTGTCAGAGGTGGAGCACATGCAAATGATTGTGTATCATCCAGCTAGTGAGAGAGAAAACTCATGCAGGAGTGTGCCTGCTTGTCAGTGGGTTATGCACCTTTCCAGACGTCAAATCTACATGGAGCAGCTGGAGAGGACAAGAGCAGGTTTGCAAAATATAGACAGAAGAGCTCTCCAGCCTAGTTTGCTGTCTGTTTCCACTTCTCTTTTCTTGAGCCGCTCCCTTCTATGCCCTTGCGCACTATCCTGACTTCTCCCATCTGCTTACTTTGTGCCTTCCAACGCACAATGCGAACTACAGGTAGTGCTGCAGGGCCCACACCCTTTTACTTGCCATACAGAGCAGCTCTGGAGCTGTTACAGTGCCCAGCTTCTGCAAGAAATCAGCTTGAATGCTTCAGGGGCTGGGGCATAGCCAACATGAGCCCCACACCGAAGGAGGGTGGAGGTGTTTAATGCGAACTAGGGGTCATCCAAGCGCCGCAAAAGGCCGCCATGCCCTGCACGCCCCTTTTCTCTTTTCATATGCAGACGAGGGTTGAAGCCAACTTTGACCCACTGCTTGGATGACATCACCATATGCAAATCCATCTGCTGCAGGCCTTCCCCCAGGAATGCTTGCACTAGTTGTTGCATTTGGTTTGTTGTTTGGGGGTGCTTCAGTATTAGACAGCCTTCTGCCCTCCCATGTTCATCTGAAAATATGTGTTCTCCCTGCAGTTGTTGTCCCCAGATGAGAGTTCCCTTGTGCTGCCTCAGTTGAATCTTCTTAACTTGACAGAGATGTGCCTGAGCAGCGGCCCTCCCCAGCCCTATCCCAAATCATACTTATTTTGCATAGGAGATACCATGGTCATGAAGATTGTTCTCCCAGGGTGAGGTTCATTCATTGCATTCTGGGTATGCTGACCCCTGTGATTTCCCCAAATGTGGGAAACTTGACTGCATTATTTGTGGTAGTGGGGGACTGTGTTTGTGCTTTCCTCTGGTCAGCTCTGGTAAAAGTCAGATTTCTTTGTCTCAGATCTTCCTCTAGCCTTGTTCTTCTTTCGAGAGTTCCCTTGTGCTGCCTCAGTTGGATCTCCTTCACTTGACAGGGGGGTGCCCAAGCAGCGACCCTCCCCAGCTCTAGCCCAACTCCTACTTACCTGCCAGGTGAGATACTATGATCATGAAGGTGCTTCTCCCAGGGCAAGGCTCACCCATTGCACTCTGGGTGTGCTGCCCCTGTGATTTCCCCAAATGTGGGAAACTTGACTGCATAATTTGTGTTTCCACTGGTCGGCTTTCATATAATTCAGATCTCTTTGTCTCAGGTCTCTCTCCAGCCTAGTTTGCAGTCTGTTTCCACTTCTTTTTTTTTGAGCCCCTCCCTTCTATACCCTTGTGCACTATCCTGATTTATCCTCCTGTCTGCTTACTTTGTGCCTTCCAATGCACAATGCAAACTACAGGTAGTGCTGCAGGGCCCACAAACTTTTACTTGCATTACAGAGCAGCTCTGGAGCTGTTACAGTGCCAAGCTGCTGCAAGAAATCAGCTTGAATGCTTCAGGGGCTGGGGCATTGCCAACATGAGCCCCACACCGAAGGAGGGTGGGGGTGTTTAATGCGAACTAAGGGTCATCCAAGCGCCGCAAAAGGCCGCCATTCCCTGCATACCCCTTTTCTCTTTTCATATGCAGATGAGGGTTCCAGCCAACTTTGGCCCACTGCTTGGATGACATCACTGTATGCAAATCCGTCTTCTGCAGACCTTCCCCCAGGAATGCTTGTACTAGTTGTTGCATTTGGTTTGTTGTTTGGGGGTGCTTCAGTATTAGGCAGCCTTCTGCCCTCCCATGTTCATCTGAAAATATGTGTTCTCCCTGCAGTTGTTGTCCCCAGATGAGAGTTCCCTTGTGCTGCCTCAGTTGAATCTCCTTAACTTGACAGAGATGTGCCTGAGCAGCGGCCCTCCCCAGCCCTATCCCAAATCATACTTATTTTGCATAGGAGATATCATGGTAATGAAGACTGTTATCCCAGGGTGAGGTTCATTCATTGCATTCTGGGTATGCTGACCCCTGTGATTTCCCCAAATGTGGGAAACTCGACTTCATTATTTGTGGTAGTGGGGGACTGTGTTTGTGCTTTCCTCTGGTCAGCTCTGGTAAAAGTCAGATTTATTTGTCTCAGATCTTCCTCTAGCTTTGTTCTTCTTTCGAGAGTTCTCTTGTGCTGACTCAGTTGGATCTCCTTCACTTGACAGGGAAGTGCCCGAGCAGCGACCCTACCCAGCTCTAGCCCAACTCCTACTTACCTGCCAGGTGAGATACTATGATCATGAAGGTGCTTCTCCCAGGGCAAGGCTCACCCATTGCACTCTGGGTGTGCTGCTCTTGCGATTTCCCCAAATGTGGGAAACTTGACTGCATAATTTGTGTTTCCCCTGGTCGGCTCTCGTATAATTCAGATCTCTTTGTCTCAGGTCTCTCTCCAGCCTAGTTTGCTGTCTGTTTCCACTTCTCTTTTCTTGAGCCGCTCCCTTCTATGCCCTTGCGCACTATCCTGACTTCTCCCGTCTGCTTACTTTGTGCCTTCCACCGCACAATGCAAACTACAGGTAGTGCTGCAGGGCCCACGCCCTTTTACATGCTTTACAGAGCAGCTCTGGAGCTGTTACAGTGCCCAGCTGCTGCAAGAAATCAGCTTGAATGCTTCAGGGGCTGGGGCATAGCCAACATGAGCCCCACACCGAAGGAGGGTGGAGGTGTTTAATGTGAATTAGGGGTCATCCAAGCGCCGCAAAAGGCCGCCATGCCCTGCACATCCCTTTTTTCTTTTCATATGCAGACGAGGGTTGAAGCCAACTTTGACCCACTGCTTGGATGACATCACCATATGCAAATCCATCTGCTGCAGGCCTTCCCCCAGGAATGCTTGCACTAGTTGTTGCATTTGGTTTGTTGTTTGGGGGTGCTTCAGTATTAGGCAGCCTTCTGCCCTCCCATGTTCATCTGAAAATATGTGTTCTCCCTGCAGTTGTTGTCCCCAGATGAGAGTTCCCTTGTGCTGCCTCAGTTGAATCTCCTTTACTTGACAGAGATGTGCCTGAGCAGCGGCCCTCCCCAGCTCTATCCCAAATCATACTTATTTTGCATAGGAGATACCATGGTCATGAAGATTGTTCTCCCAGGTTGAGGTTCATTCATTGCATTCTGGGTATGCTGACCCCTGTGATTTCCCCAAATGTGGGAAACTTGACTGCATTATTTGTGGTAGTGGGGGACTGTGTTTGTGCTTTCCTCTGGTCAGCTCTGGTAAAAGTCAGATTTCTTTGTCTCAGATCTTCCTCTAGCCTTGTTCTTCTTTCGAGAGTTCCCTTGTGCTGCCTCAGTTGGATCTCCTTCACTTGACAGGGGGGTGCCCGAGCTGCGACCCTCCCCAGCTCTAGCCCAACTCCTACTTACCTGCCAGGTGAGATACTATGATCATGTAGGTGCTTCTCCCAGGGCAAGGCTCACCCATTGCACTCTGGGTGTGCTGCCCCTGTGATTTCCCCAAATGTGGGAAACTTGACTGCATATTTTGTGTTTCCCCTGGTCGGCTCTCGTATAATTCAGGTCTCTTTGTCTCAGGTCTCTCTCCAGCCTAGTTTGCTGTCTGTTTCCACTTCTCTTTTCTTGAGCCGCTCACTTCTATGCCCTTGCGCACTATTCTGACCTCTCCTGTCTGCTTACTTTGTGCCTTCCAACGCACAATGCAAACTACAGGTAGTGCTGCAGGGCCCACACCCTTTTACATGCTTTACAGAGCAGCTCTGGAGCTGTTACAGTGCCCAGCTGCTGCAAGAAATCAGCTTGAATGCTTCAGGGGCTGGGGCATAGCCATCATGAGCCCCACACCGAAGGAGGGTGGAGGTGTTTAATGCGAACTAGGGGTCATCCAAGCACTGCAAAAGGCCGCCATGCCCTGCATGCCAATTTTATCTTTTCATATGCAGACGAGGGTTGAAGCCAACTTTGACCCACTGCTTGGATGACATCACCA
Source organism: Pseudophryne corroboree (assembly GCF_028390025.1). Taxonomy (NCBI): domain Eukaryota; kingdom Metazoa; phylum Chordata; class Amphibia; order Anura; family Myobatrachidae; genus Pseudophryne; species Pseudophryne corroboree. Next base: position 179,081,245 of record NC_086451.1, read on the forward strand.
TATGCAAATCCATCTGCTGCAGGCCTTCCCCCAGGAATGCTTGCACTAGTTTTTGCATTTGGTTTGTTGTTTGGGGGTGCTTCAGTATTAAGCAGCCTTCTGCCCTCCCATGTTCATCTGAAAATATGTGTTCTCCCTGCAGTTGTTGTCCCCAGATGAGAGTTCCCTTGTGCTGCCTCAGTTGAATCTCCTTTACTTGACAGAGATGTGCCTGAGCAGCGGCCCTCCCCAGCCCTATCCCAAATCATACTTATTGTGCATAGGCGATACCATGGTCATGAAGATTGTTCTCTCAGGGTGAGGTTCATTCATTGCATTCTGGGTATGCTGACCCCTGTGATTTCCCTAAATGTGGGAAACTCGACTGCATTATTTGTGGTAGTGCTTTCCTCTGGTCAGCTCTTGTAAAAGTCAGATTTCTTTGTCTCAAATTTTCCTCTAGCCTTGTTCTTCTTTCGAGAGTTCCCTTGTGCTGCCTCAGTTGGATCTCCTTCACTTGACAGGGGGGTGCCCGAGCAGCGACCCTCCCCAGCTCTAGCCCAACTCCTACTTACCTGCCAGGTGAGATACTATGATCATGAAGTTGCTTCTCCCTGGGCAAGGATCACCCATTGCACTCTGGGTGTGCTGCCCCTGTGATTTCCCCAAATGTGGGAAACTTGACTGCGTAATTTGTGTTTCCCCTGGTCGGCTCTCATATAATTCAGATCTCTTTGTCTCAGGTCTCTCTCCAGCCTAGTTTACTGTCTGTTTCCACTTCTTTTTTCTTGAGCCCCTCCCTTCTATACCCTTGTGCACTATCCTGACTTCTCCTCCCGTCTGCTTACTTTGTGCCTTACAATGCACAATGCAAACTACAGGTAGTGCAGCAGGGCCCACACCCTTTTACTTGCCTTACAGAGCAGCTCTGGAGCTGTTACAGTGCCCAGCTGCTGCAAGAAATCAGCTTGAATGCTTCAGGGGCTGGGGCATGGCCAACATGAGCCCCACACAGAAGGAGGGTGGGGGTATTTAATGCGAACTAGGGGTCATCCAAGCGCCGCAAAAGGCCGCCATGCCCTGCACATCCCTTTTTTCTTTTCATATGCAGATGAGGGTTCCAGCCAACTTTGGCCCACTGCTTGGATGACATCACCGTATGCAAATCCGTCTTCTGCAGACCTTCCCCCAGGAATGCTTGTACTAGTTGTTGCATTTGGTTTGTTGTTTGGGGGTGCTTCAGTATTAGGCAGCCTTCTGCCCTCCCATGTTCATCTGAAAATATGTGTTCTCCCTGCAGTTGTTGTCCCCAGATGAGAGTTCCCTTGTGCTGCCTCAGTTGAATCTCCTTTACTTGACAGAGATGTGCCTGAGCAGCGGCCCTCCCCAGCCCTATCCCAAATCATACTTATTTTGCATAGGAGATACCATGGTCATGAAGATTGTTCTCCCAGGGTGAGGTTCATTCATTGCATTCTGGGTATGCTGACCCCTGTGATTTCCCCAAATGTGGGAAACTTGACTGCATTATTTGTGGTAGTGAGTGACTGTGTTTGTGCTTTCCTCTGGTCAGCTCTGGTAAAAGTCAGATTTCTTTGTCTCAGATCTTCCTCTAGCCTTGTTCTTCTTTCGAGAGTTTCCTTGTGCTGCCTCAGTTGGATCTCCTTCACTTGAGAAGGGGGTGCCCGAGCAGCGACCCTCCCCAGCTCTAGCCCAACTCCTACTTACCTGCCAGGTGAGATACTATGATCATGAAGGTGCTTCTCCCAGGGCAAGGCTCACCCATTGCACTCTGGGTGTGCTGCTCCTGCGATTTCCCCAAATGTGGGAAACTTGACTGCATAATTTGTGTTCCCCTGGTCGGCTCTCGTATAATTCAGATCTCTTTGTCTCAGGTCTCTCTCCAGCCTAGTTTGCTGTCTGTTTCCACTTCTCTTTTCTTGAGCCCCTCCCTTCTATGCCCTTGCGCACTATCCTGACTTCTCCCGTCTGCTTACTTTTTGCCTTCCAACGCACAATGCGAACTACAGGTAGTGCTGCAGGTCCCACACCCTTTTATTTGCCTTACAGAGCAGCTCTGGAGCTGTTACAGTGCCCAGCTGCTGCAAGAAATCAGCTTGAATGCTTCAGGGGCTGGGGCATAGCCAACATGAGCCCCACACCGAAGGAGGGTGGAGGTGTTTAATGCGAGCTAGGGGTCATCCAAGCGCCGCAAAAGGCTGCCATGCCCTGCACGCCCCTTTTCTCTTTTCATATGCAGACGAGGGTTGAAGCCAACTTTGACCCACTGCTTGGATGACATCACCATATGCAAATCCATCTGCTGCAGGCCTTCCCCCAGGAATGCTTGCACTAGTTGTTGCATTTTGTTTGTTGTTTGGGGGGTGCTTCAGTATTAGGTAGCCTTCTGCCCTCCCATGTTCATCTGAAAATATGTGTTCTCCCTGCAGTTGTTGTCCCCAGATGAGAGTTCCCTTGTGCTGCCTCAGTTGAATCTCCTTTACTTGACAGAGATGTGCATGAGCAGCGGCCCTCCCCAGCCCTATCCCAAATCATACTTATTTTGCATAGGAGATACCATGGTCATGAAGATTGTTCTCCCAGGGTGAGGTTCATTCATTGCATTCTGGGTATGCTGACCCCTGTGATTTCCACAAATGTGGGAAACTCGACTGCATTATTTGTGGTAGTGGGGGGCTGTGTTTGTGCTTTCCTCTGGACAGCTCTGGTAAAAGTCAGATTTCTTTGTCTCAGATCTTCCTCTAGCCTTGTTCTTCTTTCGAGAGTTCCCTTGTGCTGCCTCAGTTGGATCTCCTTCACTTGACAGGGGGCTGCCCGAGCAGCGACCCTCCCTAGCTCTAGCACATGTAAGTTTGTTTTTATTTTACTACATTGTGGTTTGTGGCTCTATACCATGTAATGCATGTCTTTTAACAGTAGTCAAGTCTTCCAATGTGCTTGTTAGTGAAACCCAATACATAGCTTTATTTTATTTTGTTTCTTCAAATATTGAATGCATATGTCTTATAACTTTTTTTTTCAATATATAAACATTTTTATTATAAGATTTTCAATGACACAAGTACATCCAAGTTGCAGATTATGGGTTGTGAAGGACAAATCAACCATATAAACAATTTAAGCAATTTAAATTGCATGCAGGTAGTAGAATATCAAACTCCTTGGATGAGAGTTGGTCGTAATAAACTAGGATAGAAAAGAATAAAGTAGAAAATAAGATTTTAAACCTACCGGTAAATCTTTTTCTCGTAGTCCGTAGAGGGTGTTGGGGACTCCGAAAGGACCATGGGGATAGACGGGCTCCGCAGGAGACATGGGCACTTTAAGAAAGACTTTAGTTCTGGGTGTGCACTGGCTCCTCCCTCTATGCGCCTCTATGCCACAGTTAGAGAAACTGTGCCCAGAGGAGACTGACAGTATGAGGAAAGGATTTTGTTAATCCAGGGCAAGATTTTTTGTTAATTAAAGTAATCCAAAACTGGGATTGATATGTTGGCTCTTTTATTTTTACTTACAGTACAATAACTTTTACCATTTTAATTTGTTTTAATAGTATATTGACAGTATTGTTTTCTTTCAAAAATCCACTTAATTTTCTTTACCCTATTATTAAAATGGTAATTGACAAAAAAGGGCCAAGGGAAAGTACTTTTAGCCTTCTGCGTGGTAGGAGTCATACTAGGTAGGCAAGTTGTTTTAGCAGTAGCCAGATCAGCTACAATCTTATTGAGGTCTTCTCCAAAGAGAGTGTCTCCCTTGAAAGGAAGCACCTCCAGGGTTTTCTTGGAATCCATATCCACCGACCAGGATCTCAACCAGCTGTATAAAGTATTACCTTGGAACTGGTGATATGCCATTTGCACAAGCAAGCCATGTGTGACTGTATATGCATTTAAGGAGGGCCCCCCGGCAATACCACAAACCATTGAGTGTCAAGTATACTAGATATATCTTCATATTTCATGTGCTTTCTCTGAGACCAATCTTGTTATGCCCCTTCCCCACGAGGCATGCGCCTTTTGTCCATATTGCAAAAATAGTGGGGGGGGGGGGGCATATAATTCTCTGTCACAGGGCACTAAAAAGTCTAGTTATGGCTCTGGTATGCATTATGTAATCTGGCAGACCTTCTCTCCAACACTGGCTGATTGGAATAGAAATCCGGTTATCTATTAGCATTGCAACTCAGCAGATCAATGCAGTGTGCAGCCACACACTCCATATATCTGCTCAGCCACAATGCTGATTATTTCTTCACAAAGTACAAGGTGAGCTCCAAATAGAATTCTCTAGCTTAGATTATACCTTTCTATGCAAGGGTAAATAGCTCAATTGTTTGACTGCAATGCCACAGGAAATGGTTTGGATCCAAGACAGTGTGACTGAATAATAAAGAAACCTTAAGATGAGTTCATGAATGTTGTATAAGTATTAGTGAGAGAAGGGGTCAGGAGCATGCTAGGCTGCAAAAAATAAGGTAGGCTGCAAGTGAAAGTAATGATCTCCTATATATTTTCCTAGATCTGTCACTCTGTGTGGCTAACTCTGGGGGAAGTCACAGCAATGGGCGGAGACGGCATCTGCAGGACGATACACCAGTGCCAGAAGCAGACCGTAACAAAGTGACAGATTAGGGAGAATATATAGGAGGTAGGGAGGTGGCCATGGTACATGGCTGACCAAGGGACACTAGCTCATGTACCCCTTTACCACTGAGGCTAGCCACCAAGGATGGACCTGTCACCAGTGCACATGCAATAACCTCTTCTGCTGCCCTCTTTGCAACTCAGATTGCCCAGTGCTCCCCTTCGCTAACAGTCCACAAAGTTTCCCCATCTCACGATCTGCCTCCTCACCGCCACTTTCATCTCTACAGCACACGCGCATATCATACAAGATCCCATCATGCGTACGTAGGTCTGAAATGCCAGAGGGAGGTTGGGGGGAGATTGGCATGCGCCAGCAACACCACACAGCTCACTGTGACCACAGTGGAGAGGCGCTGCAACAGGACAATACACCAACCTCGGAGCAAGGAACTGCGTCGGTCAGGAGGAGAACTATTTCAATAGCATAAAAAGGTTAGTGCGTCCCACCCTATGAACACCAGACTCATCAAGTCACTGTTGCCAGAGTCTCATACAATGACTCTGAACCTCTAAGCACACTATTTGACTGTCCACACCCTGCTGTGCCTATTACCCATCTCCTCCACCACCCTCAACACTGACCCAAACATCATTCACCCACAAAGATACAATAAAGGTAGTTTGGATAAATTAGCTAAATGAAATGGATTTAACCAATTTATCTAATTGACCATTTTTGGATGTTTTCCAGTGTTTGTGAGCAAATGGTCAATTGTCATTTGCTGCCACATATTAGCATAATTTTGTTTCAACTAGAAAAAAAAAATTGGACAGATAATCTAAGTGTAGATCCAGTTTAAAGGTCCGTATTCACGGCCCAATTTTGGGGAGTGATGTGTACTGAGCGTACGGGGGGTGGGGGGCGCTCATTTCACCCCCTGTGTAGGGCATTCTGTGTGTATCCAGCTTAACAGGTGTGAGCATCATACAACTACTGACTTGCGAGTAACTATACAGCAGCTCCATACCTTGTGACTTGAAGAAACACCAGTTAACCCTGGGAATGCTGCAGTCAAAGCAACAATTCCTCTTCTTACATTCCGCTGCACTTATTGTGGGGTAGCCGCAATCCCTTCTGCTGTACGGTTCCACATTACATTGTTTCTTGTCACTTCCTGTTGATGCAGTAAGGAAACATCCAGGAATTACAGCAGCTTAGTTTTTTTTTTTTTTTTTAACTGGTGCAATTTAGCTAAAACAGCTAACAGGAAATTTCCACTTAAATTGTATTTTCTAATCTTATCTGACCATGACTAAGAATAAAGGATACACAAGATAAACTCTTATAGATATGGACCTTATCCATGTTTAAGCTCCATCAAATCTGTAATCAATAGCACTACATGCTCCCACTCTACCACTGTACTGTATACTCTACCTGTGTTTTTAAGGTAAAAACACCATTTAACCCCAGTGACACTTGAATTAAAGCAGCAGCCTCTATAATAGCATTCTTTAGCATTAATCCCAGGAAATCTGCAATCTTCACGCTCTTTGATAGCCACGCTACATTGCTGTTTACTTGGATGGAGCAGAGAGCACAACATCAGGACATAGGAAATATTACAATGCATGATAAGAAAGGTGTGAGCTCTACAGCAAGGCCTCTAACCCTTTGCCAGTGCCAAATACATAGGGCTTAACTCAGATCTGATCACAGCAGCAAATTTATTAGCTAAAACCATGTACACTGCAGGGGGGGGGGGGGGTGTATAATATGTGCAGAGAGAGTTAGATTTTGGTGCGGTGTGTTCAAACTGAAATCTAAATTGCAGTGTAAAAACAAAACAGCCAGTATTTACCCTGCACACAAACAATATAACCCACCTAAATCTCTCTGCAAATGTTATATCTGCCCCCCCCCCCCCATCCCTGCAGTGCACATGGTTTTGCCCACTAGCTAACAAATTTGCTGCATCTGGGAATTACAGCATCTTAATATTTCTTTTTACAGAAGGTTCAGCAAATTAAATTATTTAGTGAAATACTGTAATCATAACAGTTACAGGGATATTGTAGGTAGAGATGAGCGGGTTCGGTTTCTCTGAATCCGAACCCGCCAGAACTTCATGTTTTTTTTCACGGGTCCGAGCGACTCGGATCTTCCCGCCTTGCTCGGTTAACCCGAGCGCGCCCGAACGTCATCATGACGCTGTCGGATTCTCGCGAGGCTCGGATTCTATCGCGAGACCCGGATTCTATATAAGGAGCCGCGCGTCGCCGCCATTTTCACACGTGCATTGAGATTGATAGGGAGAGGACGTGGCTGGCGTCCTCTCCATTTAGATTATAAGAGACTGAGAGAGATTTACTGGAGCTGACTAGGAGGAGTACTGTTACTGTAGAAGTGTAGAGACTGAGTGGAGAGAGTTTACTAGTGAGGACAGTGCAGTTTACTTTATAATCCGTTCTCTGCCTGAAAAAAGCGATACACAGCACACAGTGACTCAGTCACATACCATATCTGTGTGCACTGCTCAGGCTCAGGCCAGTGTGCTGCATCATCTATTATCTATATATAATATTATATATATCTGTCTGACTGCTCAGCTCACACAGCTTATAATTGTGGGGGAGACTGGGGAGCACTACTGCAGTGCCAGTTATAGGTTATAGCAGGAGCCAGGAGTACATAATATATTATATAGTGAGTGACCACCAGACACACAGTGCAGTTTATTTAATATATCCGTTCTCTGCCTGAAAAAAGCGATACACACAGTGACTCAGTCAGTCACATACCATATCTGTGTGCACTGCTCAGGCTCAGGCCAGTGTGCTGCATCATCTATATATATTATATATCTGTCTGACTGCTCAGCTCACACAGCTTATAATTGTGGGGGAGACTGGGGAGCACTACTGCAGTGCCAGTTATAGGTTATAGCAGGAGCCAGGAGTACATAATATTATATTAAAATTAAACAGTGCACACTTTTGCTGCAGGAGTGCCACTGCCAGTGTGACTAGTGACCAGTGACCTGACCACCAGTATATATAATATTAGTAGTATACTATCTCTTTATCAACCAGTCTATATTAGCAGCAGACACAGTACAGTGCGGTAGTTCACGGCTGTGGCTACCTCTGTGTCGGCACTCGGCAGCCCGTCAAGAATTGTATATACCACCTAACCGTGGTTTTTTTTTCTTTCTTTATACATACATACTAGTTACGAGTATACTATCTCTTTATCAACCAGTCTATATATTAGCAGCAGACACAGTACAGTGCGGTAGTTCACGGCTGTGGCTACCTCTGTGTCGGCACTCGGCAGCCCGTCCATAATTGTATATACCACCTAACCGTGTTTTTTTTTTCTTTCTTTATACATACATACTAGTTACGAGTATACTATCTCTTTATCAACCAGTCTATATTAGCAGCAGACACAGTACAGTGCGGTAGTTCACGGCTGTGGCTACCTCTGTGTCGGCACTCGGCAGCCCGTCCATAATTGTATATACCACCTAACCGTGTTTTTTTTTTCTTTCTTTATACATACATACTAGTTACGAGTATACTATCTCTTTATCAACCAGTCTATATATTAGCAGCAGACACAGTACAGTGCGGTAGTTCACGGCTGTGGCTACCTCTGTGTCGGCACTCGGCAGCCCGTCCATAATTGTATATACCACCTAACCGTGTTTTTTTTTTCTTTCTTTATACATACATACTAGTTACGAGTATACTATCTCTTTATCAACCAGTCTATATTAGCAGCAGACACAGTACAGTGCGGTAGTTCACGGCTGTGGCTACCTCTGTGTCGGCACTCGGCAGCCCGTCCATAATTGTATATACCACCTAACCGTGGTTTTTTTTTCTTTCTTTATACATACATACTAGTTACGAGTATACTATCTCTTTATCAACCAGTCTATATATTAGCAGCAGACACAGTACAGTGCGGTAGTTCACGGCTGTGGCTACCTCTGTGTCGGCACTCGGCAGCCCGTCCATAATTGTATATACCACCTAACCGTGGTTTTTTTTTCTTTCTTTATACACACATACTAGTTACGAGTATACTATCTCTTTATCAACCAGTCTATATTAGCAGCAGACACAGTACAGTGCGGTAGTTCACGGCTGTGGCTACCTCTGTGTCGGCACTCGGCAGCCCGTCCATAATTGTATATACCACCTAACCGTGGGTTTTTTTTCTTTCTTTATACATACATACTAGTTACGAGTATACTATCTCTTTATCAACCAGTCTATATATTAGCAGCAGACACAGTACAGTGCGGTAGTTCACGGCTGTGGCTACCTCTGTGTCGGCACTCGGCAGCCCGTCCATAATTGTATATACCACCTAACCGTGGTTTTTTTTTCTTTCTTTATACATACATACTAGTTACGAGTATACTATCTCTTTATCAACCAGTCTATATTAGCAGCAGACACAGTACAGTGCGGTAGTTCACGGCTGTGGCTACCTCTGTGTCGGCACTCGGCAGCCCGTCCATAATTGTATATACCACCTAACCGTGGTTTTTTTTTCTTTCTTTATACATACATACTAGTTACGAGTATACTATCTCTTTATCAACCAGTCTATATATTAGCAGCAGACACAGTACAGTGCGGTAGTTCACGGCTGTGGCTACCTCTGTGTCGGCACTCGGCAGCCCGTCCATAATTGTATATACCACCTAACCGTGTTTTTTTTTTCTTTCTTTATACATACATACTAGTTACGAGTATACTATCTCTTTATCAACCAGTCTATATATTAGCAGCAGACACAGTACAGTGCGGTAGTTCACGGCTGTGGCTACCTCTGTGTCGGCACTCGGCAGCCCGTCCATAATTGTATATACCACCTAACCGTGGTTTTTTTTTCTTTCTTTATACATACATACTAGTTACGAGTATACTATCTCTTTATCAACCAGTCTATATATTAGCAGCAGACACAGTACAGTGCGGTAGTTCACGGCTGTGGCTACCTCTGTGTCGGCACTCGGCAGCCCGTCCATAATTGTATATACCACCTAACCGTGGTTTTTTTTTCTTTCTTTATACATACATACTAGTTACGAGTATACTATCTCTTTATCAACCAGTCTATATATTAGCAGCAGACACAGTACAGTGCGGTAGTTCACGGCTGTGGCTACCTCTGTGTCGGCACTCGGCAGCCCGTCCATAATTGTATATACCACCTAACCGTGGTTTTTTTTTCTTTCTTTATACATACATACTAGTTATGAGTATACTATCTCTTTATCAACCAGTCTATATATTAGCAGCAGACACAGTACAGTGCGGTAGTTCACGGCTGTGGCTACCTCTGTGTCGGCACTCGGCAGCCCGTCCATAATTGTATATACCACCTAACCGTGGTTTTTTTTTCTTTCTTTATACATACATACTAGTTACGAGTATACTATCTCTTTATCAACCAGTCTATATATTAGCAGCAGACACAGTACAGTGCGGTAGTTCACGGCTGTGGCTACCTCTGTGTCGGCACTCGGCAGCCCGTCCATAATTGTATATACCACCTAACCGTGGTTTTTTTTTCTTTCTTTATACATACATACTAGTTACGAGTATACTATCTCTTTATCAACCAGTCTATATATTAGCAGCAGACACAGTACAGTGCGGTAGTTCACGGCTGTGGCTACCTCTGTGTCGGCACTCGGCCGCCCGACTAGTATCCAATCCATCCATCTCCATTGTTTACCTGAGGTGCCTTTTAGTTGTGCCTATTAAAATATGGAGAACAAAAATGTTGAGGTTCCAAAATTAGGGAAAGATCAAGATCCACTTCCACCTCGTGCTGAAGCTGCTGCCACTAGTCATGGCCGAGACGATGAAATGCCAGCAACGTCGTCTGCCAAGGCCGATGCCCAATGTCATAGTACAGAGCATGTCAAATCCAAAACACCAAATATCAGTAAAAAAAGGACTCCAAAACCTAAAATAAAATTGTCGGAGGAGAAGCGTAAACTTGCCAATATGCCATTTACCACACGGAGTGGCAAGGAACGGCTGAGGCCCTGGCCTATGTTCATGGCTAGTGGTTCAGCTTCACATGAGGATGGAAGCACTCAGCCTCTCGCTAGAAAAATGAAAAGACTCAAGCTGGCAAAAGCAGCACAGCAAAGAACTGTGCATTCTTCGAAATCCCAAATCCACAAGGAGAGTCCAATTGTGTCGGTTGCGATGCCTGACCTTCCCAACACTGGACGTGAAGAGCATGCGCCTTCCACCATTTGCACGCCCCCTGCAAGTGCTGGAAGGAGCACCCGCAGTCCAGTTCCTGATAGTCAGATTGAAGATGTCAGTGTTGAAGTACACCAGGATGAGGAGGATATGGGTGTTGCTGGCGCTGGGGAGGAAATTGACCAGGAGGATTCTGATGGTGAGGTGGTTTGTTTAAGTCAGGCACCCGGGGAGACACCTGTTGTCCGTGGGAGGAATATGGCCGTTGACATGCCAGGTGAAAATACCAAAAAAATCAGCTCTTCGGTGTGGAGGTATTTCACCAGAAATGCGGACAACAGGTGTCAAGCCGTGTGTTCCCTTTGTCAAGCTGTAATAAGTAGGGGTAAGGACGTTAACCACGTCGGAACATCCTCCCTTATACGTCACCTGCAGCGCATTCATAATAAGTCAGTGACAAGTTCAAAAACTTTGGGTGACAGCGGAAGCAGTCCACTGACCAGTAAATCCCTTCCTCTTGTAACCAAGCTCACGCAAACCACCCCACCAACTCCCTCAGTGTCAATTTCCTCCTTCCCCAGGAATGCCAATAGTCCTGCAGGCCATGTCACTGGCAATTCTGACGAGTCCTCTCCTGCCTGGGATTCCTCCGATGCATCCTTGCGTGTAACGCCTACTGCTGCTGGCGCTGCTGTTGTTGCCACTGGGAGTCGATGGTCATCCCAGAGGGGAAGTCGTAAGCCCACTTGTACTACTTCCAGTAAGCAATTGACTGTTCAACAGTCCTTTGCGAGGAAGATGAAATATCACAGCAGTCATCCTACTGCAAAGCGGATAACTGAGGCCTTGACAACTATGTTGGTGTTAGACGTGCGTCCGGTATCCACCGTTAGTTCACAGGGAACTAGACAATTTATTGAGGCAGTGTGCCCCCGTTACCAAATACCATCTAGGTTCCACTTCTCTAGGCAGGCGATACCGAGAATGTACACGGACGTCAGAAAAAGACTCACCAGTGTCCTAAAAAATGCAGTTGTACCCAATGTCCACTTAACCACGGACATGTGGACAAGTGGAGCAGGGCAGGGTCAGGACTATATGACTGTGACAGCCCACTGGGTAGATGTATGGACTCCCGCCGCAAGAACAGCAGCGGCGGCACCAGTAGCAGCATCTCGCAAACGCCAACTCTTTCCTAGGCAGGCTACGCTTTGTATCACCGCTTTCCAGAATACGCACACAGCTGAAAACCTCTTACGGCAACTGAGGAAGATCATCGCGGAATGGCTTACCCCAATTGGACTCTCCTGTGGATTTGTGGCATCGGACAACGCCAGCAATATTGTGTGTGCATTAAATATGGGCAAATTCCAGCACGTCCCATGTTTTGCACATACCTTGAATTTGGTGGTGCAGAATTTTTAAAAAAACGACAGGGGCGTGCAAGAGATGCTGTCGGTGGCCAGAAAAATTGCGGGACACTTTCGGCGTACAGGCACCACGTACAGAAGACTGGAGCACCACCAAAAACTACTGAACCTGCCCTGCCATCATCTGAAGCAAGAAGTGGTAACGAGGTGGAATTCAACCCTCTATATGCTTCAGAGGTTGGAGGAGCAGCAAAAGGCCATTCAAGCCTATACAATTGAGCACGATATAGGAGGTGGAATGCACCTGTCTCAAGTGCAGTGGAGAATGATTTCAACGTTGTGCAAGGTTCTGATGCCCTTTGAACTTGCCACACGTGAAGTCAGTTCAGACACTGCCAGCCTGAGTCAGGTCATTCCCCTCATCAGGCTTTTGCAGAAGAAGCTGGAGGCATTGAAGAAGGAGCTAAAAGGGAGCGATTCCGCTAGGCATGTGGGACTTGTGGATGCAGCCCTTAATTCGCTTAACAAGGATTCACGGGTGGTCAATCTGTTGAAATCAGAGCACTACATTTTGGCCACCGTGCTCGATCCTAGATTTAAAGCCTACCTTGGATCTCTCTTTCCGGCAGACACAAGTCTGCTGGGGTGCAAAGACCTGCTGGTGACAAAATTGTCAAGTCAAGCGGAACGCGACCTGTCAACATCTCCTCCTTCACATTCTCCCGCAACTGGGGGTGCGAGGAAAAGGCTCAGAATTCCGAGCCCACCCGCTGGCGGTGATGCAGGGCAGTCTGGAGCGACTGCTGATGCTGACATCTGGTCCGGACTGAAGGACCTGACAACGATTACGGACATGTCGTCTACTGTCACTGCATATGATTCTCTCAACATTGATAGAATGGTGGAGGATTATATGAGTGACCGCATCCAAGTAGGCACGTCACACAGTCCGTACTTATACTGGCAGGAAAAAGAGGCAATTTGGAGGCCCTTGCACAAACTGGCTTTATTCTACCTAAGTTGCCCTCCCACAAGTGTGTACTCCGAAAGAGTGTTTAGTGCCGCCGCTCACCTTGTCAGCAATCGGCGTACGAGGTTACATCCAGAAAATGTGGAGAAGATGATGTTCATTAAAATGAATTATAATCAATTCCTCCGCGGAGACATTGACCAGCAGCAATTGCCTCCACAAAGTACACAGGGAGCTGAGATGGTGGATTCCAGTGGGGACGAATTGATAATCTGTGAGGAGGGGGATGTACACGGTGATATATCGGAGGGTGAAGATGAGGTGGACATCTTGCCTCTGTAGAGCCAGTTTGTGCAAGGAGAGATTAATTGCTTCTTTTTTGGGGGGGGTCCAAACCAACCCGTCATATCAGTCACAGTCGTGTGGCAGACCCTGTCACTGAAATGATGGGTTGGTTAAAGTGTGCATGTCCTGTTTTGTTTATACAACATAAGGGTGGGTGGGAGGGCCCAAGGACAATTCCATCTTGCACCTCTTTTTTCTTTTCTTTTTCTTTGCATCATGTGCTGATTGGGGAGGGTTTTTTGGAAGGGACATCCTGCGTGACACTGCAGTGCCACTCCTAGATGGGCCCGGTGTTTGTGTCGGCCACTAGGGTCGCTAATCTTACTCACACAGTCAGCTACCTCATTGCGCCTCTTTTTTTCTTTGCGTCATGTGCTGTTTGGGGAGGGTTTTTTGGAAGGGACATCCTGCGTGACACTGCAGTGCCACTCCTAGATGGGCCCGGTGTTTGTGTCGGCCACTAGGGTCGCTAATCTTACTCACACAGCTACCTCATTGCGCCTCTTTTTTTCTTTGCGTCATGTGCTGTTTGGGGAGGGTTTTTTGGAAGGGACATCCTGCGTGACACTGCAGTGCCACTCCTAGATGGGCCCGGTGTTTGTGTCGGCCACTAGGGTCGCTAATCTTACTCACACAGCTACCTCATTGCGCCTCTTTTTTTCTTTGCGTCATGTGCTGTTTGGGGAGGGTTTTTTGGAAGGGCCATCCTGCGTGACACTGCAGTGCCACTCCTAGATGGGCCCGGTGTTTGTGTCGGCCACTAGGGTCGCTAATCTTACTCACACAGCTACCTCATTGCGCCTCTTTTTTTCTTTGCGTCATGTGCTGTTTGGGGAGGGTTTTTTGGAAGGGACATCCTGCGTGACACTGCAGTGCCACTCCTAGATGGGCCCGGTGTTTGTGTCGGCCACTAGGGTCGCTTATCTTACTAACACAGCGACCTCGGTGCAAATTTTAGGACTAAAAATAATATTGTGAGGTGTGAGGTATTCAGAATAGACTGAAAATGAGTGTAAATTATGGTTTTTGAGGTTAATAATACTTTGGGATCAAAATGACCCCCAAATTCTATGATTTAAGCTGTTTTTTAGTGTTTTTTGAAAAAAACACCCGAATCCAAAACACACCCGAATCCGACCAAAAAAATTCGGTGAGGTTTTGCCAAAACGCGTTCGAACCCAAAACACGGCCGCGGAACCGAACCCAAAACCAAAACACAAAACCCGAAAAATTTCAGGCGCTCATCTCTAATTGTAGGTAGATTTATTGTCAGTGGATAAATGTAAAAATTAAACCCTTAGGCATAGTTCCCAAATGCTGTCATTGCAATCCAGATTTTAAGGATATCATGCTTGAGCACAGGTGACTTAATTAGAACTTCGGTCAATGTGAATTAACCATTGGACTCAGCCATGGTTATCCTTAAAACCCAGGGGTCTATTTAAGATCGATCTTAAATAAGCTGAAGGCTGCATAAGCCTGAAGCAATATAAGAGTCCTATTTTTTGTGATTGGTTGTTGGTGACTAAGCAGTTGCTAGGCAGATCAGTGTGTTCTTGGGTATTTTTCCTATAGGATTATAGGGCTGTCCATCAAGAGGGTAGGGGTTGGTCTTGGAATAATATATAAGCCATGGTCATATGACTCAGCTTCCTCTTGCCATTTTGGAATGTACTGAGGTGCAGGTGTGTGTTAAGTCTGGGTTGCTGTATGTATTACTTTCTGCACACTGTTGGTATTTTATTGGTACTTGTTTATTCCCACTGTAGTTGTATTGCACTTGCTATTCCCCCCCTCCCCTTTTTTCCTGCTCTCCCCCCATCCCGGGCTGTGCTTTAGATTATTCCCAGCGTTAGGTTACATCCCGCCCACGTAGATCTGCTCCCCCCCGCCACCTAGCCGAGGCCGCGGGCCCGCTTACCTCAGCGGATTATCGCTGGCCTCGGGTTCGGTTGGTCCCTGCTGCTGGCGCCCTGCCTGCGCCGCCCGCCGGACTGCTGCCTTTTATCGCTGATGGTGGCCGATTCCTCCGTCACGGCTGCAGCGTCCGGCATCCCTTAGCTTCAGCCTGAAAGCGTCCATGGCCTGCTGCGCCTCACGGAGCGCGGCTGTATCGGACCGCTGCGGCCACGCTTCTCCCCCTGCTGCTCGTCCGTGCGAGGGACACGGTACCCCTACTGCAGCGGTCGAGGATGTTTGGTTTGGCCGCGCTCCTGGCTGGGGTCTCCCCTGCCCCTGGATCCCGCTCTGGACGGCGGGTCCCTGGGGGTTTGCTATGCTGCGGTCCGCGCCTCTCCTCAGTCGTGCCGGTCTAGTGGAGGACGGGCGCCCCTGCGGCTGCGGGTGTGGTACGGGCGGGGGTGGTTTTCCCAGCGCCCGCGATGCTGCGGGGTCCCCTTTCCGGGCGCGTCGCTTTCCCCTCACCGCCGGCGGCTCCGGCGCCCACGTGGGCCTGGCGGCTCTGGGTTGTATGCGGGGGGGTGACGGGCATTGGCTTGTGCGGGCTGGAGCGGCGCGTGGGAAGCAGCCGCTCCCTGCCCTCATGGTGGACGGTGCATGGGTTGGGGTTTACAGCTCCCCTATGCGGGGGGGGGGGGGCATGCTATGATGGCCGAGGGCGGGTAAGGGGGGCCAGACGCTCTGGGTTTGGTGGACGGGTGTCCACGTTTTTTCCTCCCGGGCCCGCGGGGTGTTGGCGACTTCGTGTCGGGGTCACCTGCCGCGGTCCCACCTGGGGGCCCCTGCTCCCTGGGGCTGCGTGGTTCGTTTCCCCCTCCCACCATGTGACACGGTTCACGGGCCTGCCTGTTGCCCCTTTCACAATTTGCGCCATGTGCGGCGGTTCCGGGTCCGGAGCATTTACCCGGGGGTTGCTTCAAGGGGCCTCGGGTCAGCCACCCCTCCTCCCCCCGGCCTTTACGGATCATAGTTCGTTAATCCTCAGCGGCCGCGTACCCACGTGCACGGTTTTTGGCCTCCTGGCTACCGGGCTACACCATTGGTCATCCCGTTAGCCGGGCTTCCCCTCCTGCCGGGTGTTCCTTCCTCCCATCTAGGTGTTTTCCCCCCTCCTCAGCCCACTGTCCATGGGTCGCAGCGTTACTTTGCCCCTGCTTATGCCTCCTGTTTGCTGTCTTTATGCGCGGGCCCTGCCGGCGCTTGTTGTCCCCTCTGTTTTGTCCGCACAGGTGCCTGCGAGTCCAGGGAGCCTGTGGATTCATCGTGGAGGGATCGTTGACAAAGTAGGGATGCGGCTGCAACGACAGTGGATGATGCAACGACAGGGTCGGTGGCGTTGGAGCCGGCTGATGATATGCCACGTCATCCAGACACGGTGAGCATGCTGTTGTTTATTATTACTTTGCAGTTCTTGTACTTTCTTGTAGCGTTTTACTCTGGTTATCCTGGGCGCCCGCGTTAGTTGGCTAGGCTCATGGCGCTGCACGTGGCGTTAGGCTTCTCGGAAAGGCAAGGCGTCGGCGGTTACCGTTTTCCCCGCCCCTTCGGTTCGCGGAGAAAGCGGACGGTGGGGGGAGATTGGGTAGACGGCTTTCCATAATTTTCAGTTGTGGTTACGATTTTCTCGGGGTGATTACGACGTGAAGTCCATCGGGTTCGGGGGTGTGACGTCAATTTCTTGGGTTTATGTTTGGGGGTCGCGCGGCGGGCCGGACCGCACAGTGGGGTCCCAGACCGCAGGTGCCTTGCAGTTTGGCGTTGCTGTTTTTTGCGCTCCTTGGTAGAAAAGGGGGGTGTCGCTTATGGCAGGGGCTAGTACACCATAGGTCCACTCCCGTGTTCGTCACTCCTGCGAATTTGCTAGGCCTGTCTCCCGTATAATGACGGTGCCCCAGCCGGGAACGGGTGTTTGGAGGTCCGCGCACGCTTTCCTGCATCAGGTCCGGCGGAGGGTGGTCGCCGACCCGGCTTAGGGCTCGTGCGAGCCCTATGACGTTTTTGTTTTTTCATCTCTTCCCGGCTTGTGCTTCTTCCCTGGGGGGTTATGGCCAGGGACCCCGGGCGGGGGCCGCCTTAGCCTACATTTGTCGTATCCTCGAGGGGTTTTTTCTTTGCACGCTATGCTGACAGGTCTATTTCCGATACCTCGCGCGGGGTGAGATTAGTCTTTCAGCGACTCTGCGTTTTTGTTCCAGGAATATGGGCCGGGTACCTCAATTTTGGTAACTTATACGTTGGGTAGTGTTTGCGCTGCTTCCCCTGCGTCCCTATCACCTCTAATTTTTCGGGCCTCGGATAGGGGCCTGTTATGCTGACAGGTTGGTGCCCCCGAATTTTTTCTGGCTCATGTGCCTTTTTTGGAGGAATTCTGCACTTTCTTGCGTTGAGGCACACGGTCCGGATCCGGCCCTTTCGGGGTTTCTCGCTACAGGGACTATTTTCTCTTCATGGGTCTGGGAGGCATTTTGGTTTGCAGGTATCCTGCAGTAGGTTGCCAGGTTTTTGTCAGGATCCTGGAATATCCCGTTGCCCCTGTATACGGCTAGGGCCTTACCGGTTGCCTGAGGTTTCAGGGGTTTGCGCTGGGCACAAATGCGGGTTGCTGTCGCCTCCCCGCTGACAAGGTACCGACTCTGTTGGGGTTTTTATTAACGACGGCTGGGGTCGACGTGAAGTCGGTTTAAGCGGGTGCGGTTGTTAGCTCCTCCCCGTTGGCGAGCAGGTTTATCCTCATGGGTGGCATAGGTTTCAAGGATACTACGGGCCCCTGCGGGGTCGACCAGGTAGCATACCGCGGTTTCCCTTCCCGTGGGATCAGAGATGTTTGGGTGGAATTGGTCTTCATTCCTATAGTTTTTTTTTACGGGGAGGTGGTTGTGGTCTCCTCCTCCTGGTCCCCTATGGTCCCCCTAGGCTTTGCGGCTGTTGCGACAGCTGCGTGGCTGCTGGCGGTGCATTTTTTGCCATCCCGCTCCGGAGTCGGATTGGTTTGGCGGATGCTTTGTCTCTTTGCAGTTTGATGAGTGCCGCGAGTGTGTTCCGGGGTAGCGTCATAAGGTTTCCTCATGCCCGTCTTCTGGCGGGTGGATTGTCCGGGTGGGTTGGCTACTCGGACTGGTCATGCGTTGGCTCTTTCCTAGTTTGGGGCGTCTGCTACGTCCCGGTGTTTTTTCAGTAGGTTGAATACAGCGGGTGTGTCCCTGGTAGACGGTTTGCTGGTTTTCCTGTTCGAGCGTTATTTGGGAGGGAGGGCCTAGGCGGCCAGGTATCCTGCCTTTGCGGGCATTTCCTTCCGTTCTAGACTGCGCAGGCTGGTGGACCCCTCCTGGTCTGTCGTTAGCACTTTGGGGTGGGGGCTAGGGTGCGCCCCGCGCCTGCGGACACACGTAGGCCTGTTACGTGGCAAATTTTGGCAGAGTGCTGGGTGTGCTGCCTCCTGTCGCCAAGTTGGTGTGGGAGGCGGCCCCGGTTTAGATTAGCCTTTGCTTTGGCTTCATTCTGGTTTTGCGGGTGAGCGAAGGGTGGCGAGCAGCAGGCAGTTTCGGAATGCCGGGACCTTTATCTGTAACGCGGGTTGCAGGGTGGTCGGTTGCGCGGCAGGATGGTGTGATCCACATCGGATCAAGCAGCTGGGGGTCGCTGGGTGTCCTTGGAGGCCCAGGAGGTTGTGAGTGTCGGCCCGCTGCGCCTGGCGCAGGAGTATGGATGGGCCTCCGAAGGGGCGACCAGTTGCTGATACAGGCGCTCGCTGGTTATCTCACTAAGGTACAGGGTTGCTGCGGTGTTTTGGGCTGCTGTTCAGGTGCTGGCCCGTTGGCGGTATACTGCTTGGGTCCTATTCCTTACGGATGGGGGAGGCTGCAGTTTGGCAGCCACAGGGGCCTCCACAGCAGCTATTCAGGAGCTGAGCCATTGGGGGTATACTTCTTAGATCCTATTCCTTGCGGTTTGGGGTGGCTACCTTGCGGCAGCCTCAGGGTCATCCTCGGCAACTGTTGAGGAGCAGAGCTTTTGGGGGTGTGCTTATATTAGGTCCTATCCCCGGCGAGCTGGGGAGGCGGACCACGCGCAGCCACAGGGTTCTCCACGACAGTGGTTTCAGGAGCAGGGTCGCTGGGGGGATGCTTGTCGCAGGTCCTATTTCCTGGCCGATTGGGGTGGCTGCTATGCAGCGGCCGCGGGGTCCCCCTCGGCAGCGGTTCCAGTGTTGGGATGTTTGGAGGTATACTTTTTAGGTCCTGTTCCTTGCAGAGGAAGGAGTCTGCCAGGCGGCAACCACAGGGTCCTCCCCGGCGGTTGTTCAGGAACTAGGGAGTTGGAGGTTTACTCCTTATAGGTCCTGTTCCGTTGGATTGGGGTGGCTGCTGGGCGGCAGTCACAGGGTCTCCCGCGGCAGCGGTCCAGGATCTGGGGCGTTGGGGGTGTACTTCTTAGGCCTATTCCTTGCGGATGGGGGTGGCGACCATGCGGCAGCCATGGGGTCCACCGCGGCAGCTATTCAGGGGTCTGCTGGAGGTATATTTGTTTTTTAGATCCATTCCTTGTGGAGGGGGGGTGACTGCCGTGCGGCAGACATAGGGTCCCCCTCGGGAGCTATTCAAGGGGTGTTTCATTGGGGATATACTTCTTAGGTCCTATTCCATAGGGATGGGGGTGGCTACCATGCGGAAGCCACAGGTTCCTCCATGGCAGCGATGCAGGACGTGGTCCGTTGGAGGTATACTTTTGGGTCCTATTCCTTGCGGATGGGGGTGGCTACCGTGCGGCAGCCACAGGGTCCTCCACGGCAGCTATTCAGGAGGTGCTCCGTGGAGGGAGGCTTACTATAAGCCTTCTGCATGTGGATAATGTTTAGTTGTGCCTGTTGTGCTAACCCAAAAACTTGTTTACCCGTCGGTTTTTGAACAAGTAGCGTTCAGGAATCGAGGGTGTGAAGTGAATTTTTTAATTTTCCTCCGAGGGGGCCTAATTACAATTGGCTCAACACAGGTCCACGGGAGGTTTTTTGAGTTTTCTCCTTCACTTGGGTTAGTTCTGCTATCTGTCACTTGGTTTTCTATGTGATGTCGGTCATTGATGATTTCAGGGTGTTTTTCTTTTGCAGCCGTCAAAGGTTGAATGGGAATGGCTGGTTTGGCCACTCTTACATTTTGGGCGGCAGGGCATTACTTGGCGCATAGGACAGCTGATGTTTTGGGTTACGGCTTTTAGGTGGTCAGGCATCCTCTGCTGGTACTGCGTCAGCCGCAGTTTTGGCAAGGGGGGAAGGCGTTTCGTCTTCTCCGGCTGAAATTTTGCAGGTTTTGTCTTACCTGGGGTTCTGGTCCTTTTAGTTAGCTTTCTCCTTTCCTGGTTTCTATTGGTTTGGATGGCGGGGCGGTTTGTTAAACCTCTGTGGCGGGAAGTCGCTACCAACCAGCGGTCAGATGGGCATAAGTGGTCATTGTGGGGCACCCTCTTTAGAAGGACGGCAGGTGTGTCCTTCTCTTGCGGTTGGACATTTAGACGTTCCCCTGCGGGAACCGAACGTTTGCCAGAGAAAAGAGGGGTGAGGCCTGCACAATGCGGGTTATGCAGGTAGGAGGCGGGGTTTGGTGTACTCCCCTCCTTGGTGGTTGGATTTCATCCAACGGACCGGAGCTGGTGTCTGGTAGCGACTGGTCCTTTTGCCATCCTCCAATATAAAATCAATTCAATTACAATTATAGTTTAAAGAACAGGTCAGCGATCAATAAATATCGTCTGGCCTTTAACTACAGCTAACCGTGTCCGTGTCGTTATTTTAGTGTGTCGTTATTTTAGTGATAAGCTAGCTTAAAGAAGTGTTTATGTCAGTGATTTTCAACCTTTTTTTACTTGCGGCACACCGAACAATATTTTCAATTTGCCAAGGCACACCATCAGTTCCCCACAGAAAAAAACTAAAAACACACATTGCCATCACAGTAAACAAAGAATCCACACATACATTGGCCTACACAGGAAAAACAATCACATTATTCCCCACATAAATCATGTTACTCCCTACATAAATCGCATTGCTCCCCACATAAATCAATCACATTGCTCCCCACATAAATCATGTTGCTTACACATAAATCAATAACATTTCTCCCCACATAAATCCTATTGCTCCCCACATGAATTATTCACATTGTTCCCCCCATAAATCCTATTGCTCCCCACAGGAGAAATAACATAACAAATATTAGCCCCTACCGATTAGCTGTAATCCTCCCTGTCCCTCAGTGGCGGGGATTATTCATAGTGGAGTGCTGCGAATACTGAGCAGCGTGTGGTCGGGCAGGTGTGGATGTGGGTGGGCAAGAAAAGCTGTGGATGCAAGCGGGAACTGTAAGATGTGTATACAGGCGGGTGGGCTGGCTGGGTGGTGAGACGCTGCGGCCGTGACCTATGATATCACACAGCCGCGTCATCAAGGCACTGGTCACGGCCAGAGCATGACTGATCCTCTAAGAAGAGCCCGGGCCAACAGTTCACTCTGAAGGTGCAGGAAGCTGCTCTGGCTCTGCGGCACACCTTGCAACTGGTCGCGGCACACTAGTGTGCCACGGCACACTGGTTGAAAAAGCCTGGTTTATGTCAATCGCAATAAAATTATGGGCGCCTTAATCGATGTTGGGCTTCCAGGTTGAAAAAAAAACACACATTTACTAACATTTTAAAATTTGTATAAAAAATCATCTGTTCGTAAATGCAGTGCACATGGTTTTGCCCAACTGCTAACAAAAATCCTGCTGCGATCAACTCAGAATTACCCCCCATGGCCCTCATTCCGAGTTGTTCGCTCGCAAGCTGCTTTTAGCAGCATTGCACACGCTAAGCCGCCGCCTACTGGGAGTGAATCTTAGCATCTTAAAATTGCGAACGAAAGATTTGCAATATTGCGATAAGACATCTCTGTGCAGTTTCTGAGTAGCTCGAGACTTACTCTGCCAGTGCGATCAGTTCAGTGCTTGTCGTTCCTGGTTTGACGTCACAAACACACCCAGCGTTCGCCCAGACACTCCTCCGTTTCTCCAGCCATTACCGCGTTTTTCCCAGAAACGGTAGCATTTTTTCCCACACGCCCCTAAAACGGTCTGTTTCCGCCCAGAAACACCCACTTCCTGTCAATCACAATACGATCACCAGAACGATGAAAAAACCGTGAGTAATATTCCTAACTGCATAGCAAATTTACTTGGCGCAGTCGCAGTGCGAACATTGCGCATGCGCATTAAGCGGAAAATCGATGCGATGCGAAGAAAATTACCGAGCGAACAACTCGGAATGACCACCTATGTGCACTGCAGGGAAGGCAGATTTAACATGTGCAGAGAGAGTTAGATTTGGGTGTGGTGTGTTCAATCTGCAATCTAATTTGCAGTGTAAAAATAAAGCAGTCAGTATTTACCCTGCACAGAAACAAAATAACTCACCCAAATCTAACTCTTTCTGCACATGTTATATCTGCCTCCCCTGCAGTACACATGGTTTTGCCCAACTGCTAACAAAATTCCTGCTGCGATCAACTTGGAATTACCCCCATTGAATTACCCCCATTTTCACACTGCTCGTGTATATAAGACATAGTTTGGATCGTAACACGCGTTCCAACCGCAAAAACTATGAAGAGGATGGGGGCATATACGCAGGGTCCATCCTGTGCGTGTGCCTACATTTTCTCCGGGTGCCCCGCAGAAAATGCGAATGCCTCTGCCTGTCAATCAGTAGAGGGCGTACCTTCGCAGGTATATCGCGATCATGAGCCATGTCTCCCATTTTTGTCATTATAGGTGCTCTGTGAGCTGCTGGCCATGCCCCAGCCCCTCTGTCTCCCGTGAATAGACATTGAGGCTTATTCAGACCAGATCGCTTCAATTTATTTTCACCCAGCGGGCAATCAGGTCTGCACTGCACATGCGTATGCGCCACAATGCGTAAGTGCGACGGTCCGGAGATCACAAGAAGATTGACAAGAAGAGGGTGTTTGTGTGGGTGGCAACTGAATGTTTCTAGGGAGTGTCCGGAAAAACACTGGAGGGACCCGGCGTTTTGTGGGAGGATTTGTGACGTCACCTCAATGGCTGAGTAAGTGCTGAGCTGTGCAGCTCTTGTGCACATGTGATCACACACCTGCACAGCAAATTTTCCCTTCCGCTGTAGGCGGCAACTACCTGATTACAGGGATGCAAAAAACACACCCTAGCGATCAGGTCTGAATTACCCGCAATGTGCATATTTGCAGAGCAACAAGCTACAGGGAGCCTTCCACCCCCCCCCCCCCCCCTTCCCCATGACTATGGGACACTGCGGCCCCCATAGGGGGGGGGGGGTTGTTTGGGTTAGCTGGACATTCCCAAAAAAAGTGTCCTGCAAAAATTGGTATAGTTGGGAGGTATGTTCAAATACATTTATTGTTTTGCATGCAGGGTAAATACTGGCTTCTTTGACATTTAGCCACAAATGCTGCACAGCTGAATTACAGTATTACACTGCAATTAACAGTTATGCTAGGACATTCCTTCTCCCAAAATCTACCTCTCTCTGCATGTTACATCTGTCCCACAGTGGCGTGCGGTGAGGTCAGTGGCTAGTGAGGCACTACAGCCATAATTTCCGCCGAATCCTGCCGATGACCCTTAGCCAATGCCCGCTACTGCCTCTGAGCCGATACCGAAACAGACAAAATCAGCTGCGCAAAGTATCAGGGAAAGGACAGTACAATTTTAGGAGAACCGATGTATGTATATAAATTGATTTATTAATGAAAAAGCATAAAATAGCAGTAAAAGATGACATTAAATTGTTGGATATAAAAGGCACACCTTGACTCAGTTTATCCGTTTAAACAGACACCAAATTGTGTCAGTTCTCTATATAGAAGTCCACAAAAGGAAATAAAGTCCAGCTGTTTGTTGGAAAGCAATAGATGGTAGTAGCCGTAAGGTTAATATTGGAAGTGAATGATCAGTGCAGTAGACATCCCATAATAAATTGAGGGAGTGATCCAGTGTTATTTATTGTTCAATTACCTCTCCTTAGGTGGGCTGGTCCAAAGCCGAGCGTCCTCGGCGATGTGTCCTGCAATGCCCACTGTGCGAATGCCGCAGGGGAGAGGGAGCCGTGGATTCACTGTAAAGTATAAGCCGTGTCTGCACACCTGCCGAGGTATCCGATTTGAAAGCATCAGCGGGTTTGTTCTCCCCGCAAGCCGTCCTTCATCTCCACAGAGATCCCAGAATAGCCGCGGATCTGAATTCTTGAGCCGCCCGTATCAACATACGGCTCCCCGTCAGCCGGATAAACCAGGACACGGCTTATACTTTACAGTGAATCCACGGCTCCCTCTCCCCTGCGGCATTCGCACAGTGGGCATTGCAGGACACATCGCCGAGGACGCTCGGCTTTGGACCAGCCCACCTAAGGAGAGGTAATTGAACAAGAAATAACACTGGATCACTCCCTCAATTTATTATGGGATGTCTACTGCACTGATCATTCACTTCCAATATTAACCTTACGGCTACTACCATCTATTGCTTTCCAACAAACAGCTGGACTTTATTTCCTTTTGTGGACTTCTATATAGAGAACTGACACAATTTGGTGTCTGTTTAAACGGATAAACTGAGTCAAGGTGTGCCTTTTATATCCAACAATTTAATGTCATCTTTTACTGCTATTTTATGCTTTTTCATTAATAAATCAATTTATACAGAGCCGGATTAAGGGGGGTGCCAAGGGGACACAGTACCCCAGGCCCCCCTTATATTGGGGGCCCCCTGCGTGCCATCAAGCACTGGACGTTTACATGATTTTTTTTATTTTTGTTTTATAAAGGTCTGCCGTTGGTGGCAGTGGTGCAGAACCTCTCCCCCCCCAACCCTTACCCGCACAGATCAAACTTGTTTTCCAGAGATGGAGACAGTCCTGTCTCCATCTCTGCACTGGCCGGTCACACCTGCAGTCATAATCAGAGCCGCCGGGCAAACACGCACGGCTGCTCCTCACAGAGAGCTCTGATCAGCAGAGCTCTCTGCAGCGCTGGATACATTGCAGGCAGCAGAGGGAGCTATTGAGTATTTGCAGCAGGAGCACCGCTCACATGGACTCGTGCAGTGACAATCTCCTCCAGCTCCTCTTCTCTCTTGGTATGGTTAGTGCTTAATGGTGTGTGTGTTTGTTTACTTTGTATGTATGTATGCATGCTGTGTGTGTTGTATTTAAGTATGCTACAGTATATATGTGTGTTTGTATGTATGTATGTATGTATGTATGTACAGTATGCTGTTTGTAATATGTGTATGTATGCTATGTGTATGTGTTGTGTATATGTACAGTATGTATGGTGTGTGTGTGTGTGTGTGAATGTATTTGTAGCCATGCTGTGTGTGTGGTGTGTATGTACAGTATGTATGGTGTATGTATGTTGAGTGTATGTATGCTATGTGTGTGTTTGTAGGTATGCTGTGCGTGTATTAGGTTTTCGTCTTGAGGTAGGTTATACAGACCTGTACTATTGTAACCAGCAGCTTGCATGTCCTTAGATGCTAGAAGAAGCATTCCCCAGCATCATACTATACCACCTACCATGTGACAGTGTAATATTATTTTTGTTTTTCTACATTGGATAAATGTGATTTCTATATTATTGTTCAGTAATATTTACTGTACTGCCTCTAACAGCTCCCTGTTTATATGTGTGAGATATATATATATATATATATATATATATATAAACCCCCACCCCTATATACACTATATATAGCACTTAGGGGGCCCCATGGTATTAAGTACCCCGGGCCCCGTGGAGCCTTAATCCGGCCCTGAATTTATATACATACATCCGTTCTCCTAAAATTGTACTGTCCTTTCCCTGATACTTTGCGCAGCTGATTTTGTCTGTTTCTATATTCTCCAACCAAACACCCACATAGTGTTTTTCAGCCGCGCATGTATCAGGGTAATTTGATTATTAGCCTCCTGCAATTGAGGCGCTGTAGAAGCAGTCTTCGGTTTTTTCTCTTCTGAGCCGATACCCGCTGCCACCGCCAATGGCTTACAAACTCTCCCACAATCAACTGACCCAGCCCTCCACCACTAATTTCTATCTCAGTCCGATGCCGCCAATGCCCGCTGCCTGCCTGCTCATTGTTCTTGTTATGTATTATACATTTTTAAAGAAAAAAAAAATGAGTGTTTGGGACTGGGAAGGGTGAGGGAGGAGGACATGAATGCAATTTTGTTGTCCAGGGCTTCCATTAACTTAAAGGAGAAGGGTCTGGATGGGTTAAAAAAAAATGCGTGAGGTCCCCCCTCCTTAGTATAACCAGCCTCGGGCTCTTTGAGCCGGTCCTGGTTATTTAAATACTGGGGGGAAAATTGGACAGGGGTTCCCCGTATTTAGACAACCAGCACCGGGCTCTTAGAACGGTCCAGGTTCCAAAAATACGTGGGACAAAAGATGTAGGGGTCCCCCATATTTTTAAAACCAGCACCGGGCTCCACTAGCCAGAGAGATAATGCCACAGCCGGGGGACACTTTTATGTAGGTCTCTGCGGCCCTGGCATTACCCCTCCAACTAGTCACCCCTGGCCGGGGTTCCCTGGAGGAGTGGGGACCCCTTAAATCAAGAGGTTCCTCCCCTCGAGGCACCCAAGGGCCAGAGGTGAAGCCCGAGGCTGTCCCCAGCACCCCTGGGTGGTGGGTGCCGGGCTGATAGCCATGTGTGTAAAAAAAGAATATTGTTTTTTTTGTTGTGGAACTACAAGGCCCAGCAAGCCTCCCCCGCTTGATGGTACTTGGAGAACCTCAAGTACCAGCAGGCGGGGGGAAATAACGGGCTTGCTGGTACCTGTAGTTCTACAACAACAAAAAATACCCAAATAAAAACACAAACACACACAGCGTGACAGTAAAATTATTGAGACAGGCTGTAGCATGTGGGTGCATGTAACCCTATAAAAGTGATGGATTGGGTGACTATTACAATACCCACTGTTGCTGTCTGAAAAATTATGGATTTATAGATTGCTCTGCCGAGACATGTTTTTTTCTAAAATGCACCACAGGTATGGATGGATAGTATACTTGACGACACAGAGGTAGGTAGAGCAGTGGCCTACTGTACCGTACTGCTATATATTATATTATTTATTATTATTATTATCCTTTATTTATATGGCGCCACAAGGGTTCCGCAGTGCCCAATTACAGAGTACATAAACAAATAATCAAACAGGAAAACAGCAACTTACAGTTGACGACAATATAGGACAAGTACAGGGTAAATAAACATAGCTACATCAGCAGATGACACTGGAATAAGTATAAGGTGGCAGAAGACTGCTGGATTTGGTGCAGCTGAAGATTATTAAAGTAAGAAAAGAGTAAGCACATGAGGGAAGAGGGCCCTGCTCGTGAGAGCTTTACATTCTAAAAGGGAGGGGTAGACAGACAGGGGTGAGACAGATGGGGTACATAGAGAGCGTGGAACAGAGGTTTAGGATGAGATTTGGCTGGGTTTGGTGAAGAAGTGGGTCTTGAGAGCCCGTTTGAAGTTTTGTAGAGAGGTGGAGAGTCTGCGGGGGAGAGGTAGGGAATTCCAGAGAAGTGGTGCAGCACGTGAAAAATCTTGGAGGTAGGAGTGGGAGGAAGTAATTCGTAGGCAGGAGTCGGTGTGCATTAGCAGAGCGAAGAGGACGGGTGGGAGTGTAAAGCGAGATAAGATCAGAGATGTAGATGGGAGAGGAGTGGGTGAGGGCTTTGTAAGCAAGTGTGAGAAGCTTGAAATGGATTCTGAAAGGGAAGGGGAGCCAGTGAAGGACTAGTAAGAGAGGAGAGGTGGACGTAGTGCGTTTGGTGAGGAAAATGAGCCGGGAAGCAGCATTGAAGATAGATTGGAGTGGAGAGAGGTATTTGTCAGGAATGCCAGTCAGGAAGAGATTACAGCAGTCCAGTCTGGAGATGACCAGTGAGTGGATAAGAGTCTTAGTAGCATCCTGGGTCAGAAAGGGTCTGATCCTGGAAATATTTTTTAGATGAAAACGGCAGGTTTGTGAGAGGTGCTGAATGTGTGGTTTGAAGGAGAGGGAGGAGTCAAGGATTACTCCAAGACAGCGCACTTGGGGGGTAGAGGAGATAGTAGTGCCATCAATAGATAATGAGATTGTAGGAGGTGAGGTTATGCGGGAGGGAGGGAAGATGATCAGCTCGGTCTTAGACATGTTAAGTTTAAGAAAGAGCTGGGACATCCAGGAAGAGATAGCAGAGAGACAGTTGGAGATACGAGTGAGGAGAGTAGGGGAGAGGTCTGGAGAGGAAAGATAGATTTGAGTGTCATCAGCATAGAGATGATATTGGAAACCAAAAGAACTAATGAGCTTACTTAGTGAGGACGTATAGAGAGAGAAGAGAAGAGGACCAAGGACAGAACCTTGGGGTACCCCTACAGTTAGTGGAAGTGAGGGGGAGGTGGAGTCATGAGAGGAGACAGAGAATGAACGGTCAGAAAGGTAGGACGACAACCAAGAGAGGGCTGTGTTACGCAGACCAATGGAGTGAAGGATTTGCAGTAGGAGAGGATGGTCCACAGTGTCAAAAGCAGCAGAGAGATCAAGTAGAATAAGTAGAGAGTAGTGTCCCTTAGATTTAGCAGCATGGAGGTCATTGCATACTTTTGTAAGGGCAGTTTCAGTGGAGTGGAGAGGACGGAAGCCAGACTGGAATGGGTCAAGCAGTGAGTGTGAGGAAAGAAAGGAAGTAAGGCGGTTGTAGACAATACGCTCAAGGAGTTTAGAGGCAAAAGGGAGGAGAGAGATGGGTCGGTAGTTGGAGAGAGTGTTTGGATCAAGGGTAGGTTTTTTAAGAATAGGAGAGATGAGAGCGTGCTTGAAGGCAGAGGGGACAGTGCCTGATGAGAGGGAGAGATTGAGAAGGTGGGAAAGATGGGAAAAAGCAGAAGAAGAGAGGTGGCAAAGGAGGCGGGAGGGGATTGGGTCAAGTGGGGAGGTGGTGAGGGGACAGGAACGAATGAGGGCCATGACTTCCTCTCCAGATGCATGGGAGAAAGATGACAGAGTTGGTGCGAGGGATGGGGAGGGTTCGTAAGGGTTGGGAGAAGGCTGGTTACTGATAGTCTGGTGTGATGTGATGTCCTGACGTATGGAGTCAATTTTGGATGTGAAGTAAGTGGCAAAGTCAAGAGCAGAGAGTGAGGAAGGGAGACGAGGTGGAGGTGGGCAGAGGAGTGAGTTGAGAGTGGCAAAGAGGCGCCGGGGGTTGGAAGACTGGGAGGAGATGAGGTTCTTGAAGTATGACTGTTTAGCAAGAGAAAGGGCAGCACTGAAGGATGAGAGCATAAGTTTGAAATGGAGGAAGTCTGCCTTAGAGCGTGATTTCCTCCAGTGTCGCTTAGCCGTACGTAAGCATTTTTGCAGATATCTGGTGCATTTGGTGTGCCAGGGTTGAGGTGTTAATTTGTGAGGGTGAATAGTGGTTGGTGGAGCAACAGAGTCAAGAGCAGAAGTAAGGGAAGCATTGTATGTGGAAGTGGCTTGTTCAGGGCATGAGAGAGAGAGAATAGGAGAGAGAAGTGAGTCAAACAGGGAGGAAAGGAATGTGGTGTCAATAGCTTCAATGTTACGCTTAGTGATGGTAGCCTTAGGAGGTAGAGATGGGGAAGTCGAGAGAGATAGGTTGAAGGAGAGCAGGTGGTGGTCAGAGAGGGGAAATGGGGAGTTGGAAAATCAGAAATATCACAGCGGTGAGTGAAGACCAGATCCAGTGAGCTCCCATTCACATGGGAGGGTGAGGAGGTCCACTGGGAGAGACCAAGTGAAGAGGTGAGGTTAAGGAGTTTAGAGGCAGGGGATTGTGTGGGGATGTCAATAGGGATGTTGAAATCGCCTAGGATAATGGTGGGAATGTCAGAAGAGAGGAAGTGAGGAAGCAAGGAAGCAAAGTTGTCGTTGAATTTGGAAGCAGTGCCAGGGGGGCGGTAAATGACAGCTACTCTAAGATGGACTGGTTGGAAGAGGCATATGGCGTGGACCTCAAATGTAGAGAATATAAGGGATGGTTCTGGTGGTATGAGTTGGTAGGAGTAACTAGAAGGTAAAAGGACCCCAACACCACCCCCATGGCGACCCCCAGGTCGGGGTGTGTGTGTGAATGTAAGGCCTCCAGCAGAGAGAGCAGCAGCAGAAGTAGTGTCAGAGGGCGTAATCCAAGTTTCAGTAATGGCTAGTAGGTGTAGGGAGTTGGAAATGAAAAGG
Source organism: Pseudophryne corroboree (assembly GCF_028390025.1). Lineage (NCBI taxonomy): Eukaryota > Metazoa > Chordata > Amphibia > Anura > Myobatrachidae > Pseudophryne > Pseudophryne corroboree. Next base: position 179,112,003 of record NC_086451.1, read on the forward strand.
TCATGAGTGGGGACCAGTTTGTTATAAACAGATCTGGCATTCCAGAGGGCACAGGATAGGGGGTATGAGTTTGTGGGAGAGATGTGAATTAGATTTTCAGGGTTGCTGTAGCGATGAGGTGGGATTAAGTTTGAGGGCAGGGATGATGAGAGAGTAGTGATGGTACGGGTGCCTGAGCTAGGAGGGGAAACTGCAGGAGGTGGGCAGGGAGGGAGGTCAGTGTGATGTGGATGGGGGTGTGGGGAGGTGACAGGGAAGGGAGAGAGGGAGCAGGGCTGAGTTGTGGGGTAGCAGGACCATGGGGCAGAGGTGAATGAAAGTGGGGTAACAGGAAAGGTGGGGGAAGGAAACAGTGGGATGGAGGGGAGACAGAGGAGGGGAGAGAGGAGGAGGTGGAGGAGACTAGGGGGGAAGGCTAAAGATACATTATTAGGTAGACACTGAGTGATGTGGGGAGTATAAGAAAACCTTGACATAGTGTTAAGTAGGTAAATAGGTTGTCAAAGTCAGAAAAATATCACGATGCACACTGCCATATTTGCACCTCATATGTGTCCCTGCTGCGCATGCGTGCGCTCTCCCGTGCGTGCGCATACTCGCTGTTGCGGGCACCCGCAGGCGCACGGTGTGCGCATTTACGGTAGAGATTGTATGCGTCTAGCGGGCGACTCGTTCATAACATATTTTAACTATATAATGTATTTTGTAGATTATGGTCCCTTTGATAGATTCTGAAAGTTTGGTTAATGTAGCATGTTCATGGACAGAGAAATCCCTCTTTGTTTGATACGAAGGGTCAGACAGGAGTAATACAGTGGTGTTTAGTATCCATCGGAAGAGTATTTAATTAGCAATATTCCGGTGTTGGTTTGAAACAGATTAATCGCTCGTGCGAATAGTTATGGACATAAGAAGTTTATGTCCATTTACTATTATTTGCACTTACTTATCCATGCGGCGGGAAACCTAGTTTCCCACCCACCTGAGCAGTTGGAAATCGTCACAGCCCACCTGTATGAATCAACCTATGACCTTTTGTTATAATGCGAAGAGGAATTCCTGTGTCCAATGAACAATGAGATTGTAGGGACCATTGAATTGTATTGTGTTTGGGGCATAAATAGACAAGCCGATCACATCCAGCTCACTCTTCAACGGTTCTCATTGCTGATAATCGGGAGCTGGATGTCCAGAGGCGCATGCGATCGTTCCCCTTTGTGCGTAAGTTTTCTCTGCAATCATATTGTCTTTCTTGTTATTGTGAGCCATATCTCTCTCTCTCTTCTCCTCTTTCTCTCGTATTCTCTTAAACGTAATAGTATTGTATTGTATTTCCTGTGTAGTTACCTGGTTAGTTAGTCTGTGTTATATTGTAGTGTATGACTTGTACTGTATTATTCTTTTTGCAAGTATAAACATTCATATAAGGCGTTAGACCCTAAGCCCGGTAGTTGTGTATTTATTATAGTGTTAAGTATTCACAGAGCGTCGGTGACGCTCAAACAGCTTTTAAGTTAATAAGGTTACACTGTGTTGCATCTACACCCTATCTCTACACTAAGGTTTTACTGCATATTACATTGTTTATGGTTTAGAGATAAAGGTTTAACATTGTGAGCGTCTGCGCCGCTGGTGATCTCCTCGTGGTCCCGAGCGTCCGCTACGCTATAGCGAACCATTACGTTAGTCAGCAGCCAATAGCGTGCCTGCCTGTGATCTCTTGGCCGTGAGCGAACGTGACGCTTGAGCGTCTCGACCTCGGCTAAGCGATTGCTACGCAACGTGCGTACCCTTACGGTACTCCATACGTCAATAGCGTACAGTGTTCTTAGGCCTCTTAAATGGTTTTAAATAAGATAAATATTTAGCTTTATCAATTGGCGGCTCGTCCGTCCTTCACATATCTCTGCTAGGTAATTTCAGCAGACATTATCCAGCAGCAAAGGGCGGGAGGTCATATTCCTCGTAGTGCTGTTTGGATAAGCGTCTGCTTAGCTTAGTAAAGGGTGCTGAAGGAATCCGGAACCGGAGGTAAGAACAAAACGCTAGTGTCTTTTAAAACTGTTTATTTCTGTCTTGCGTACGCACGCACGCACATATCTGCATTTCTTTTTCATTCGTGTATTTTCATATCACTCTCCTGTTTGCCATTTTATAATTGATAAAACGTGCTAAGAGAGATTTGTCGCTATTTCATAGTTAAAGTGTAAAAGTAATATATAAAGGGATAAAGTGTAAAGCCCACACGCAACTCTACCTAAGGTATAAGGAGAGATTGGTGTGTTGCGCGGTAGACGATCGAGGATCATCTACATTGATAAATGTGTTAGTTGTGTTACGGTGGATATTTGCTTTGCGTACACGTGTCTCTAACAAAGGGTGAGACTCGCGTACGCAACTCAAAGGCCGACGCACGCAGCGTAAATTACGCAACGGAGCGTCCGGGTACGCCCACGTAACTCAAATCACACGGTAGTATTATCGTAACAGGCGAAAAGGTGGCAACGCGATAAATAGCGCAAGTTTATTTTAGTGTCCGAAATTTAGACTAACAGATCCTTCTCCAAATTCACAACACATCTGGTTTAAAGAAAATTTCTGCGCAGAAATAGAAATAGAAACAAAAGTATATATGTGGTGAGTGAGTGTTTTGTATATATAAGTTTATACAATTTCCAGGTTGAACCACAAGAAGTCGAGTTCTCGCAGAGGTACATGCATGTAAGTGTCGTACATGGTGGCGAGGGAGGCATCCTTTGTTAAATATAAAATTTGAGCAGTAGAGTATAGTAGACCAGGAGGTCATACTACAGACCAGGAGGTCCAGGTACAGCAGACTAAGAAGTCTGCCATAAATAAGAGAAAAGGGCACAACCCAGGGGGTTGGTGCAAAACCCATATAGGCCAATAAAGCTCTGGCTGAAGGAATTCGCAGCCGAAATTTTCGATTCCACTGGTCGCTCAGTACATAAGATTAGTTGCTTATGTGCTGAACGATTGTACCGCACGTAATTGTGTGCATTAGTTAGTCTGACCAGTACCATTTGTGTACGAACCCGGTCATAAAACTATTTGTACATTCTGACGTGATTTGTGTAATTTTTTATTTTCTGAAGGGAAGTTCGCTGGTCACTCAGGAATTGTCCAACAACCAATAGTTACTGGAAAGAGTAAGTGTTCTGCGGATATCCCTCGCATGTTCCAGTAAATAGAGGTTCATAGGGGCCCTGGGTCGAGTACGCCAGCGCTAAGGCAGTGTGTAGGTCGTATTGGTCGGCGTGGGCGAGTGAGTGGGGTACTCGGTAAACCGCCACCGTCAGCCTATCGTGAACATTTTGGTTTTTGTAAGGGTTCGCTGAAGACCCTGATTGAAGGTCAGAGGTGGTGAAAGCAACGCCTGCAAGTTATGGGGGCCAATTGTTCAGGAAAGGGGCGATCAACCTCGGTTCGGGTTGATTCAGTAAACCGACCAGTCGGGTCGGCAAGGTACGTAATGTGTGAAAAATATGGTTCACACACAGAGGTTTTATGTGATGAATGGGAGGGAATGACAGTGCATGACGGGGAGAAATTCCCAAGAGTAGGTAGCTTTAGCCCAGAAGTGTTGCAAAATTTAAGGAGGAGGATATGTCTCATTAAATCAACAAAGAGACGAATCCAACATTATGATTATTTGCAGTTATGGCAACAGGAGGGTGAAATACAGAGAGGATTGGCTCTGGCGGCGGGATCTAATCCTATCAAGAAATTGGTAGCCACGGCCCCGCCGCCACCATACATATCAGGAGAGAAATTGGTTGCGGAGAATGACGCATTAGGGTGTAACAAACAAACACTTAGCAACTGTGTAAATGTTAATAAGTTAACAAATGCAAGTATTAACCCGTGCAAGTTGTACCCTGTTTTGAACTTTCCCCAGGAGTGTGATCAAGAGGACGAATCGGCAACAATATCGGCGCTCTCTCTAGCAGCCACCATAGCAGAGACAACAGTAGGCACGGCTCCACCCACGAGATTAGTAACAAAAGCCCCTAGCGGAGGGATAGGTGAGGTCGTATCTACAGGTAAGTACGGCACCATACACTATGCTGAAACCATTTCACCACAGGCTGTAGAACCTACACAGAATGATGTTAGTAGACTTAATCCTGTTAGGGTAATAGCAGTGCCAAATGGGAAAACTGACACGACAGGAATCACACCTGTTAGGAACATTGCCATGTACAGCCCATTTTCCCGAATGGAATTAAGAACCATAGTGTCAGAATTCCCTGACCCTAGGAAAGACTTAGTTGCTAGCCAGAAATACATCAGAGACCTAGGAAACACTTTAGAGCCCAATAACAAAAACTGGCAGATATTGCTGAGGGCATGTTTACCCTCCAATGTCGACGCAGCTCAATTTTTAGCTGACTGTGGATTGGATCAGGATGTACCTCTTACAGATGTGTACAACAAAGATAACGTAAAAAGAATAAGTTTACAGTTAAAGGAGTATTTTCCAGCGGTAGTTAAATGGAACAAGATTTTCTCCATTAAACAGAAAGAGTCAGAAACTGCTGCAGAATATTTTCACAGGGCATTACTAGAAATGGCAAAATACACAGGTATAGAGGACATTAAAACAAACATAAACCATCGAGAAGTAGCAGTATCTGTACTAATGGATGGTTTACAAGAGACATTAAAGACAAGGGTACAGACCACGCAACCATGTTGGCGAGGTCTGTCGGTGGCTACTTTGAGAGAGGCTGCTATTGATCACGACCGGAATATCACCCGACACAGGGAGTCACAAGGTGATAAGTTAATGGCCGTAATTATACAGGCCCTGACCACAAGGCAGCCTTTGTATAAATCACCAAACCCTGTGGGTAAGTCAAATGTGGTAACTTGTTTTTCTTGTCATAGACAGGGACACATGGCACGAGACTGTAGAGTGAAAATTCACAAAACTCATATCAACCCCCTAGACAACGACACGACACACGACATTGGGAGCAGGGTCCGCAGAAACGGAGTTATGAGCCACATGCAGGGGAAACAAAAAGATACCCCCCGAACAGAGACTGGCAAGCCTCTGGCAGTTCCCATTTAACCCCTTCACAAGTAGTTGCTGCCAGCGGGATTCAGGGAGGTCACCATACCCAATAGGGGTGTGGCCATACCTGTAATCTGCAGCCAGTAAAATTGATTGCAAGTCTTGGGAGTGAACCCGAAATTGCAATAAATGTAGCTGGTAAATCATTAAACTTTCTTGTAGATACGGGGGCGGCCAAATCAGTGATAAATTCGACAGTGGGCATGAGAACCACTGGTAAGACAATTCCAGCCATGGGAGTAACGGGAGTAGTCCAGCACTACCCTGTTAGCAAACCAGCCGAGATTACAGTAGGGCCTTTACATACCAAGCATTCCTTTTTGCTGGCTGCATCGGCACCGACTAATCTCCTGGGAAGAGACTTATTGTGTAAAATGGGGTGCGTCATTTATTGTACTCCTGAAGGTGTATTCTTGGACATACCTGAGAATCACGCTCAGGAAGTGCAAGACATGTTAGACTCCCCATCAAAATTAATGTCACATACCATTATGACAAATAGGACTCCATCCCAAGTAGAAGAAATGACATCCCAGATACCAGAGTCACTGTGGACTAAAGATGGACAAGACACTGGATTGATGGCAAACGTAGCTCCAGTAGTTGTGCAAGTAAAAGATGGTAGGATAGCTCCAAAAATCCCACAGTACCCTCTGAAGCCAGAGGTGGAGTTAGGAGTTTACCCAGTAATAGAGCGCTTGCTACAACAGGGCATACTGGTAAGAACATCCAGCACTGCCAATAGTCCCATCTTCCCTGTTAAAAAGAGTGGGGGGAGGGGTTACAGGCTAGTGCAGGATCTAAGGGGGATTAACAAAATAGTTGAGAGTCAGTTCCCCGTAGTGCCAAATCCAGCTGTCATCCTTATGCAAATCCCTCCCACTGCGAAATTTTTCACTGTTATTGACCTCTGCTCCGCTTTCTTTTCGGTACCTCTGCACCCTGACAGCCAATATTTGTTTGCATTTACATACAGAGGAGTCCAATACACATGGACTCGATTACCACCAGGTTATATAGACAGTCCAAGTATATTTTCCCAGGCTTTGCATGATTGTTTACAGTCTTTCCAACCAGAGAGTGGATCAGTATTAATACAGTACGTGGATGATCTACTACTGTGTTCTGATTCATTGGAAGCATCCCTGAAGGATACGAAACAGCTCCTGTTTCATCTTTCAGACACTGGACACAAGGTTTCCAAAGACAAGTTGCAATTATGCCAAACTAAGGTAAAATATTTGGGACACTGTCTAACACAAGGACTGAGACACCTGACCGCTGATAGAATTCAAGCAATTAGAGACATGACTCTGCCACAAACCCAGCAACAGATCAGAACGTTTTTAGAAATGTGTGGGTATTGCCGTAACTGGATCCCAGGATTTTCCATTCTAGCATTACCTTTGCAGGAGATGGTTTCCTCAAACAAGCCTGATCGGATTTCGCACACAGACGAGTCCGAGATGGCATTTGAGAGACTTAAACAGTGCCTAACGCAGGCACCAGCATTAGGTATGCCAGACTATGGGAAACCCTTTGAGCTGTACGGAACAGAAAGTGCTGGTTGCGCGGCAGGCGTCCTAACCCAAAAACACGGTGATGCCAGCAGGCCAGTAGCATACTATAGCGCTCAACTAGATACGGTAGCGCGATCCCTCCCCACATGCTTGCGAAGCGTTGCTGCGATAGCATTGCTAGTAACGAAAAGCGAAGATGTAGTGCTAGGTCACAACCTCACAATTCATACACCACATGCAGTGTCAGCCTTGCTAAATTCTGCCCAAACCAGACACGTCTCATCAGCGCGGTTTACAAGATGGGAATTGGCACTAATGGCCCCCGTAAACATCACCATAAGGAGATGCAGTGCATTAAATCCTGCAACATATCTCCCAGGTGTGCCTGGACAGGCACAAAGGGTGGAGGATGAGAGTGGTGGGGAAGGAGGATTTAATACAAAGGATGACACACATGATTGTATGGAATATTTGACCCAAAATTTTACCGCAAGGCCTGACATCAGTGACAACCCACTGGAAGATGTAGATCTAACTTTCTACACGGACGGTAGTTGTCACAGACAGTCAGACTCGGGAGACTTGTGTACTGGATACGCAGTCGTAGATGACCAAGGCACCATAGAAGCGGAACCGCTAGGCCCACCTCACTCAGCCCAGGTTGCTGAACTGGTCGCCCTAACCAGAGCATGTGAATTGGCTAAGGGCAAATCAGCCAATATCTGCACCGACTCTAGATACGCATTCGGGGTAGTCCATGATTTCGGAGCCCTATGGCGCCTCAGAAATTTCATGACGGCAGCTGGTACACCGGTAGCGCATGCAGCTCACATCAAAAGGCTTCTAACAGCGATACAGGAACCCGACAGAGTGGCTGTTATCAAGTGTAAAGCACACACATATAGCCAGGACCCAGTATCACTTGGTAACAGCCGAGCAGACGAAGCTGCTAAGTTAGCAGCTGGTACCCCCAGACAGACAGACACCACACAACTGATGGTATTTAATACCATCAACACACAGAAGCTGTGTGAAATGCAAAATTTGTGTTCCACACAGGAAAAGGCAGTCTGGAAGGCAAAGGGATATGGCCAGGAGTCCTCAGGACTCTGGACGGATGGACAAGGTAAACCAGTGGCCCCCAGAGCATATCTCCCATGTTTAGCTGAGGCCGCTCACGGGCTGACTCATCTGGGCAAGGAAGGAATGTGCAAGTTGGTAAGAGCATATTGGTGCGCCCCAGGATTTTCATCTCATGCAAGTAAGAGAGCAATGTCATGCCTTACATGCTTGAGAAAGAATATCGGAAAGGCAATACCAACAGAACCATCTCATATCCCACCTACAGGCGGTCCTTTTCAGGTAATACAGATTGACTTTATTCAATTACCCCCTTGTCGAAATTTGAAATATGTACTTGTTTGTATAGATGTGTTCTCAAATTGGGTCGAAGCATTTCCTGCGGCCACAAATACCGCTATGTTCACTGCTAAGAAAATTGTGCAGGAATTTGTATGTAGATATGGTATCCCTAGAATAATTGAAAGTGATAGGGGTACCCATTTTACAGGTGATGTCTTTCAAGGAATGTGTAAGTTGATGGGAATTGATAGCAAGCTGCACACTCCATACCGTCCACAGGCGAGTGCGAAGGTGGAAAGAGTGAACAGCACTATTAAAAATAAACTGAGCAAAGTCATGGCAGAAACAGGATTGACATGGCCAGAAGCTTTACCCATTGTACTATACAGCATCAGAACCACTCCCAGGTCCCCTCTTAATCTGTCTCCCTTTGAAATCTTGTTTGGCCGACAACCGCATGTTATGATTAACCCTCAGGATGATTTGAAGTGTAACAATGAAGTGACTGTAAAGTACCTGGTTAATATGAGTAAACAGCTAAGGAATCAAAATGACAATCTGAAGCTAGTGATTCCTGATTTACCAGATAGTAATTGTCATGACATTGGACCTGGGGATTATGTAATGATACGGAATTTTCTACGCTCAGGTTGCCTTATTGACAGATGGGAAGGACCATACCAAGTCTTATTGACTAGCACTACAGCATTGAAAGTTGCCGAGAGAGAGACTTGGGTTCATTCGTCCCATTGTAAGAAGGTTGCTGATCCAGAGAGGTCCCGTGATAAGGAACAGACGGTAGAGGAAGTTGTATCACTGGAGTGTCTGTTCCAGGAGGACTGAGGCGGCACCTGAGCATCGAGAATCACAAGATCAAAAGCAGTTGTCGATTCCCTGTTCCCTTTTATTGTTTTCCTCCACTTCCCATCCCCTCTCCCTCAAATTATTTTTCCCCCTTCTCATTCTTCTTCGTTTCCTCCTATAAGATGGACTTGCCCCAAGAGACTGTGATCCGGATTTTCCTGTTAACCATGATGTTGACCAGAGCAGTCTGTTCCGGCGAGAGTACCATGGAGGTCGAGAGAGGTTCTGGAATGGGTTCTGATGGCAGAGATGGAGGCGTAGTTTCCCAAGAACAACATAATCAACAAGCAAAGGCGAGTATCAGAAAACGATCCGATAGCATTGACCATAGAAGGAATTGTGAAGGATTGTTAGCTGAAGAAAACTGTATCTGTAGGCTCTGTGACAATGTAGTTGAGGATGGGTGCATCAAGAAATGCCAATCCAGTTTTAATATCCACATGGACCGGCATCCCTTGAGTGACTATCACTCCTTAGTGGGTAGTGTGTTAAATCAAACAGATTGTTGGGTATGCTCTCAAGTACCTCAAGGTCATAGCAAATCAGGACTAGTACCATTTCCTTTAACGATAGGGGAGGTACTTGAGCAAAGTGGTGGGAGGCCGGTGGACAGGAGGTTTAATATCTCCAGTCCTCCTAGTTTGAAGCTCCACCAATATCATGTGGATAGATCCCTAATATGTTTTAACATTTCCAATCCCCGAAAGCCGGGAAATTGGGAAGTGTCATGGAGTAACCAAACCATGACCTTTTCATATAGAGCAGATAGAATGCCGACAGATACAGAGCTTATACGCCACATAGCCAGTAGAGGAAAATCTTTCCGATATAGGTATACCCTAGGAAATAGGATTACGAGAGTTGGAGAGGTATCACCAGGATACTGTGCACATATCGTACAAGCTGATACGTGTACTAGACAGATGGGAGAATTAGGGTTAGGAGATTTCACATGGAAGATGTGTAATATGGTTATGTCCTACTCCGTCCCATATGTTCTCCCCGATGATGCATATTTCATATGCGGGAGGAAGGCGTATAAGTAGTAAAGGGAACCACTTTCCGTCAAACTCATTTTTGACAGGTGGGAACGCCTCTAATTATGCAAACCACGCCCAGATCCTCCCCTAACCCCGCCCAGATCCTCCCCTAACCCCGCCCAGATCCACCCTTAACCACTCCCCTAACCAATCCTCCTGATACGCCCACTTTTCATTCCCTTCTGCTGGTATTTTATATGAAATAATCCTACAAATCAGTTATAAGTGCTTTGTGTATTAACACCGATGATGCAATGTTGTATATTATTTCCAGATGATTTATAAAACAAACGGGCGAGCTAGGAATGCTGTTTATTGGTCTCTAGCGTGATATCTATAAAAGTGTATACTGCTATGTCTGTGAACAAAATATCCGGTGTGTTACAACAGACTGCTAACCGAAAAAATCATATGAAGAATGCGTATTACACTGTATTAAAACCGGGGAGTTATAGCGGCATTGATAAGTTTTATGCATCGAATAAAGAAGTGTTTAAAAGGAGCGATATTAAAGAATGGCTGCAAAAACAAGATACTTATACATTACATAAGCCGGTCAGGAAAAACTATAAAAGGAATATGATCTGCGTATCGGGTATAAATCAACAATGGCAATGCGACTTGGTTTCGCTCATAGACCTTGCAAAGTACAATGATGGATTTAAGTACATACTAACAATCATCGATATTTTCAGTAAGAGGGCGTGGGCTGAAAGCTTAATGACTAAGAATGCTACATCTGTCGCTATTGCTTTTGAAAAAATATTTCAACAGAGTTACGTACCAAAGAATCTACAAACCGACCGCGGTAAAGAGTTTCTAAACAAAACCTTAAAAAAAGTGTTAGAAAAATACGATATACACCATTTTACGACTAATAACGATGTAAAGGCGGCTGTCATAGAACGCTTTAATAGAACTTTAAAAACACGGATGTGGCGTTATTTCACAGCGCATAACACTTACAGGTATATAGATGTTTTACAGGCCTTTATATGCAGCTACAATAACACGTACCACAGAACGATTAAGTGCGCACCGTTTGAAGTGAAGCCCTCTAACGCTTTGAGGATTTTCAAGACTGTGTACGGCGATTACTTTAAATACGGTAAACAAGCGCCACGTTTTAACATCGGTGAACACGTGCGCATATCCAAATATAAGGATATATTTCAGAAAGGGTATGAACAGAATTTTTCTGAGGAAATATTTGTCATACAGGATGTGAACACTAAAGGTGTTAAGCCGCTTTATAAGTTGGCGGATCTCTACGGCGAAACCATTACAGGCAGTTTTTACTCTGAAGAACTACAATGCATTCCCAAAAACCATAATAGAATTTACAAAGTGGAAAAGATTTTAAAAAATAAGACAGTTAGAGGTCGAAAATACGCGTTAGTCAAGTGGCGCGGATACCCTGCAAAATTTAACAGTTGGGTAGCGACAGCTGAGTTAAAAGATATATAAAGCGCATTACCCTCTAAACAAGACGAGCTATGGATGACAAATCGTTTTACATAACTTTACCCAGCAATGCTTCGGCCTACACTTTCCCGCAGAATAAGATATCTAACTATACAACAAAGCTTGCAAAGTCGATACACTTAAGCGGTGAGTGGGAAGTCGCTCTTACAGAGATACAATACCCGCACACATGGAATACTCTGGATATACAGGATTGTAGGTTACAAATAACACAGGACGTTATGCTAACCAATTCAGTTGTGGAATTCACAACAGTGTGCGTTAAACCCGGATTTTATAAAACAATTGATGAGTTGCTGATTGTAATCAATGCAGAAATTGAACATCATAAACTGGATGGCGGTTTAAGGCTAGTGTACAATCCGCTTGAACGTATTGTAACATGCGACAGTAAGCGGTTGTATCATCTTTCAGCGGGTGATAAACTGACGAGTATACTTGGTTTACAGCCTAAAACTAAGATTTCTAAACCGTGCGCAGATATCAAGGGGGGCCAATATACGCTGTATGTGTATACTGACATTATCGAACATCAGAGGGTAGGTGATAGCTACGTACCGCTACTACGCACAGTTGAAATTAAGGGATATAACAATGAAGTGATCACAATACGTTATGAGAAGCCCGATTACGTACCTTTGTGCAAAGCGCATTTTGACACAGTCGCCATAGAGATAAAGGATGACCAGAACAAGAACATATCATTTAAGTTTGGTAAAGTGATCGTGAAACTACATTTCAGACGTCGCAAAAACGATATTTATTAACTAAACAGAATGGTCGCTGTTAAAAATTATGGTGATCCGGAACTCTACGCACAATATTATAATACACAAGCTGGTAATGGATTACCTGGTTTTCACGGCAGTGCGTACATGTACGGCTGCGGTTTAGGCGGTATTTTTCGAAGTCTTTTCAGAAAAGCTGTTCCTCTTTTCCGGAGAGGTTTAGAGTTAGCTAAACCGCATATGAAGACCGCGGCACGTAATATAGCGAAAGATGTTATCGGACAAGCCACATCGGCTGTAATTAGTAAAATACACGAGTCGAACCAAGCAAAACAAGATGGAGCTGGCCTAATATATACAAGAAAAGGTGTGTCTAAAAGAAAACGGAAACATGTAACATCACTTCCGCCTTGGGACATACCCTTTTTAAATAAAAACCAGAGACGACGCAACTCAAAGAAGAAGAGAAAGCCGAAGTGCACCGTTGGTGATATTTTTTAAACATGTCTTTCATACACCACGAGTCCGTTGAATGTGCAAAAACTGAGCTGGATCTTTTTGACGTACCCCCAACACAAACTAGCATAGAGAAAAGTCTATACGTTGAAGTTCAACCTTTAGCGGCTTTATCAGACACAGCACCGCTAGAGTTTTATATAGCGGCCAGCGGTGAGCACTACTATGATCTGAACAACACAATGCTGTACGTGACGTGCAAGATTGTACGAACTGATAACACACCGATACCGCAAGGTGCGCGGGTCGCACTTATTAATTACCCCATAGCGACTTTATTCAACCAAGTGGATGTAACTTTGGGTGATAGACTCATATCACAATCCAACAATCTTTACGCATACCGAGCATACATTGAGACTATATTGAATTACAGCTCAGATGCTTTGTCAACAAAACACACAACAGGATTATTTTACAAAGATTCAGCTGGAGAATTTAACAACACGGTGCTGGCCGGACCAAACACGGGATTCAAAAAACGAGCAGAAGCGACAGAGCAGAGTCGCACTGTTGAATTGCTAGGACCACTTCATTGCGACCTTTTTCATCAACATAAATTAATTTTAAACGCCGTTGACCTGAAGATTAAACTTACCAGAAACAAAGACGCATTCTGCTTAATGTCGGCTGACGCGGATGCCTTTAAAATACAGATCACAGCGGCGTCCCTGTTCGTGAAAAGAGTACAGGTTTCACCGGCCGTGCGTATTGGACATGCGCAGGCTCTGCTAAACGGCAATGCGAAATACGCGATTGACCGCGTTGGGATGAAAATCTACAGCGTACCCACGGGCAGTAGAGTATTTAATCTAGAAAATCTATTTTTAGGTCAAGTGCCGAAAACTGTCATAGTTGGCTTTGTGGATAACGAATCATTTTCAGGAGTCCATAACCGGAATCCCCTTTGCTTTGAACATAAAAATGTAAGTTTTGCATCCCTTTATCTGGATGGAACGCCGCACCCCGCCAAGCCATTTCAACCAGACTTTGTACATGGTAACGCTGTAAGAGAGTATATGTCACTCATACAGATCACAAATAAACAGAAATCTGACAATGGTATACTGATTGACCGCGAAGAGTACCTCAAAGGCTACACGCTATTTGCTTTTGATCTTTCACCTGAACAGGAGTGTGGAGAACACCTTTCCCTGATAAGAACAGGGAATCTACGCGCCGAATTCCGCTTCGCAGAAGCGCTGGACCGGACAGTCAACGTGATAATATACGCTCTATTTGATAACATCATCGAGATTAATCAAAGGCGCGATGTGCTGTACGATTATCTATAAATGAAATAAACTAAAACAGCGTTTGCTGAAAAATGAACACATTACAGATAAATTGTGTTCTGTATGCTGCGCAAAGCACACGGAATATTTTTAAAGGTACTTATCCGTGTGATCTGTTGCCTACCGATAAACTGACGCAATACCCCAGCGCATTTGTAATCAATACGCATAGTAGTGGACAGCCCGGTGAGCACTGGTTGGCTGTTTATTTTAATGAACACGGTATTTGTTATTTTTTTGATTCCTACGGTCTCTCGCCGGACAGTGACATTTTCCCAAAGAATATCATAAAGTTTTTACATTTTAATTCAAAAAGTATTTGTCACCAAAACCGGCAGTTACAAGATTTTTCAAGCACTGTATGTGGTCAATATTGTATTTACTTTATATTTATGATGTGTAAAAACAACAAATATGATGAGATTATGTCCCGATTTAGTATTGATACAAAATGTAATGACCGTTTAGTTGCAATGTTTGTAAGGCGCTTGCCGAAAAGTCATTGTTTGAGTCGTTATACGGCTAAATGTATACAGAAATGTGTTACTTGTAATCATCCCTGTGAATGAAACATTTTATATACAATGTTTCATAACTATAATAAATCAATGATTTTAAACTTTATGTTGTTGTACACTTGTGATTTTCTTTCAAAAGCAAGGATTAGAAACCAAGAACAAATCAGATCATTATAAATCATAAGATTATTTTATTGTAACACAAAAAGCATATTTACAGATACATAAACGTAATATTATAACAAATGTATTCAGATCAATGTTTAAAGCATTTATATACAATGATTCATAACTATAATAAACAAACTTTTAAAAAAACATTATTACAAAGTCAATGCTTAAAATCAATATATAATAGAAATAGATCATAGGCTCAGCCACGGTGAATCCTGTAACATTTCTACAGTTCGTTTTCTAGGCATTAAGTAGCCATGAGTCGTTGTTAATCCGGGACTGCTTATAACATTTAAACGTCTTTTTTTATATGCATCTAGATCTGGTGTTAATAAATAGTCATCATCAATGGTGCGCGTTTCTGCTTTTAAACGTTCTAGGAGCATTCTGTTTGATGCGTTGCCGACTACAGTGGACGGAACATTTATTTCAGCCATAGCGTGCATAATTTCACTCCACCCATGCGGCATTTTACGGCTCGACACGCTGTGGCTTTGCGTGATGTGTCTTATTAAATCTAACATATTGGATCCCTGTACAACGTTACCTTTATAGAGAAACTCGCCTTTGGCGTTCCAGTTTGTGATGTGTTTCGAGCCTGTCATTTTACTTAAAATAATTTCAGAGTTCTTCCTATATCGGGCATTAACACCATCCACAACATCATGATAAACAATGTCAATTCCGTCTGGTTGATCAGAATTGTTTGTTTGCGGTTGGGATGTTATTTTGGGTGTTAAAAGAGTTAAAGATGACATTTCTCTATCAGCTTGCTTACTCAACACCATATATTTCTGCAGAGCGGCTGTATAACGTTTAGCTTTATCATATTCCGATAAATTTTTATTCTGTAGTATGTTTATGATTTCCACATCCAGACCTTGCGTGACTGTTTTACGTATATCATCGTTACCCGGTTTGTTTTGTAAACGTTCTATCTGTCGCTGCGGAACCAGGTACATTTTCTCAGCGTATTCCATCAGCGATTAGTCAGAAGACCTGTTATTAACGGAATAGCAAAACCAAGCAAAGATCCAATAAAGCCACCAGATTGTTTCACCAAGCGTTTCTTTTTACCAATGGCGCATTTCTTATCACAAAGCGATTTTATAAGGACTCGCTTCTTTTTAAGGTATCTCAGCTGACGTTGTGACAAGGGTATTTTACCTTTAAGTATATTGAGGGCTATCTCGCAAATTGTTGTTACTAAATCGTTTGAAGCGGTTGATAGAATAGCTTTTCTTTGAGTCGGTGTCGCCTTTATTAACGCTTTTAAAAGCGACCAATTGCGACGTAAGCGCATCGACATGTTCGCTGTTAGTGGAACTAAGATAAATGACTAAAAGTTGTAGAATTACAGCTTTTTAGAAGCACGTTTTTTAAGGACATACGCTACTGGTGTATCTGGTGGAAATAAACCACTTCGTAAACGGTACTCATCAAGCGTATTGTTTCTTAAATCAACCAGTAAATACCCATAAGGGGATCTGGTTGCATCTTCAAAAGATTCTAAAAAGAATCTTGATTCACCCGGATACATCTGTCTAGCCAACGTTGACACTTGCAATTTATCCCTAGGGTTTTTGAAAAGAACCATATATTTTGTATTTAAATGTATGGTTCTGCTCTTTTTACCCTGACAAAATACATTTTGCACGAGGTACATGATGCTCAGATTTCTATGGTGTACATACTTTGTGAAAGCTTTTTCAATCTCTGAATTATTACTAGCCGATTCCATCAGATCATCAACAACCGCTAAATTAATCCTATCAGAGGAAAAAAGTTGGTCGTCGTTAAAAGTCTCAGGTAGACCCTCTATAAAACGAATGTTTGGATAATCACGCAGAAGCTGATCATACATAGGTTGCCAACATCCGTAAAACCAAACAATGTTATCAGGCACGTGTGATATGTGCGTAGATGCATTTTGCAGCAGCATTTTAACAAAATAACTTTTACCCGAATTGGAGGGGCCTGCTAAAATGCATGAAAAGGGATGTTGCAGTCTGATATCCATCTTAATAACCAAACGGTAACGTTGTGAAGTTTTCTGTAAATCTCCGTTTAGTGTAAACACACTTTTGCGTTTTCTGCAGCACGCGCGTTTCAATTTGCCAATACTTTTTAATCCTCACTATTCCGGGTTGACGTATCACAATTTTTTTCTGGCTGTCACCTTCAGAATTTAAAGAGTAATCCAAGACCAACTCTTTCAGACTGTCAAAGTTGACGTGTTGCGCATTATCAACGTTGAGTGTTATACCTTTAACTTTTAAACAGGTCTTTCCGTTATTTAGACGATATCCATATGATTTGGGACCTGATGAGACAAACTCTGTTATATGCGTACCGTTTGGTATTTCGCTAGTCAGTTCACCTAGATAATCACCCAATGGTGGATTCCAATCACCGGGGCTGCTGACAAAAATAACAGAGTCTGTATCATGGTAAAGACAACGTTCTTGTAAACCGTCCAATAGTTTGTACAGTTCAATTCTAGCATACGCTGTTGTAAACGCAGCTATAAAAATATTACAGCTACTTGACCGGGTGTAATGGTCTTTGGCGTACCTCCAATTTACCATAACCGAATCCTCGTCAATAAAATCTAATGCAGACACCTCATAGTGGGGTAAAAACGCGTATTCAAAAAGTTTGTCAGGATCTGTTACTATCTCCGTATTGGGCATGTTATTACGTTGACCAAATTTACCCCACAACGAATTCAAAAAAAGTTTTGATAGTTGTCTCTTGGAGGGATTGT